>NW_028274810.1:153810407-154125861 GCF_037043125.1 Eumetopias jubatus | reverse complement strand
TTTAACCCCAATCTAGGACTTGCTAGCAAAATTCATCATTTTCTATTTCCGTAATGTTTATTGGCCTGTGGAAAGCTGCATGTACTTTGTTTTAATCATGCACTGCTGTTTACCACAATTGCATTAAAGTCCACTTCCTGTATTTCTATTCCAAGTCACATTTTTCCTTAAATGCCTGTATCAAAAAACACATTTTAAAGTATTGAAGTGAGTGATTAAAGAACAAATGTTACAAATGAGTTAAAATAGATGTACAATGATTTTATTTGCTTCTTTGGAGGATAAATATTGCTACTTACTCATACAAACAGTTCTTGAACACCTAACATTTACACAGTGTAATGAAATTTCTCTTTAAAAGTTTTTACTGAGGGGTGCCCGGGTGGTTCAGTCATTAAGCATCTGCCTTTTGCTCAGGTCATGATCCCAGGGTCCTGGGATCAAGCCCCACGTTGGTCTCCCTGCTCCGCGGGAAGTCTGCTTCTCCCTCTCCCACTCCCCCTGCTTGTGTTCCCTCTCTCACTGTGTCTCTCTCTGTCAAATAAATAAATAAAATAAATAAATTTTAAAAAAAGTTTTAATGAGACACAAATAAACTACCTTGAATTGCTCAGAAATGTTTTTTTTTGTCGCTGTTACCAAATCTTAATAGTCTAAGCACATTTTATAAAAATAGATATAAACATATTTATAAACATGCTGTCTTTTAATAAAGTCTTCATGTACAGGTTAAAAAAATCAGATTTTCATAAGATTTACAAGTTTGTTTTAACAGATTTTCCACAATACTATCCTACTCTCAACTGATGCCACACCTGGGACAGTCTACTCATTCCACTTCACTGCATACTCTTTTCAACTCTAATGTACAAGCATGATTTATACAAGATCTTTGCTCTCTGCAGATTTCTTACAAACCACCACATTTTAATAGGGACTAAGTGTAGCTACAGAATCACATATATGCCAAAATTGTGTATATTGTTTTGAGTTTGTATTTTTTGTATTTTGTATTTTGTATTTAAAAAAATTTTTTAAAGATTTTATTTATTTGACAGAAAGAGACCCAGTGAGAGAGGGAACACAAGCAGGGGGAGTGGGAGAGGGAGAAGCAGGCTCCCCGCGGAGCAGGGAGCCTGATGCGGGGCTCAATCCCAAGACCCTGGGATCATGACCTGAGCCGGAGGCAGATGCTTAATGACTGAGCCACCCAGGTGCCCCATATATTTTTTTATTTTTTTAGACTCCACATGTAAGTGATATACCGTGTTTTGTCTTCCTCTGTTGCACTTATTTCACTTAGCATAATGCCTTTGAGGTGCATCCCACATTGTCACAAATGGCAAGATTTTGTTCTCTTAATGGTTGAATAATATTCCATTGTATTGTACCACATCTTCTTTATTCATCCATCAATGCAAAACTAAGTTCTTTCCTTATTTTGGCTATTCTAAATAATGGTGCAATAAATATAGGAATGCATACATGTTTTCAGGTTAGTGTTTTCATTTTCTTCAGATAAATACCCAGAAGTGAAATTGCTAGATCATATGGTAGTTCTGTTTTGAATTTTTTCACAGTGGCCACACCAATTTACATTCTCACCAAAAGTGCACAAGTCTTTTTCTACATCCTTGTCAACCCTTGTTATTTCTAGTCTTTTTGATAATAGCTATTCTAACAGGTGCTTATAATCAAATATAAATTACATATTTGATTATAATTTCTTGTCAAAATGGCAAGGGAAGATACCAATATTGGATCAACTAACAAAACACATGTATGTTCTTTATAATGTAAATTTGGGTAGATGAGAATTTCCTGTATTTTACAAGATGCGTTCCATTACAAAGGCAATGATTGCCTGCTCATTGTATATATTTCATGACATTTTTTTTAAAACAAATTTTTTTCCCTAAACGTTTCTGTTCTTTATAATGAAAAGAACTCTGGCTTGGTCCTGAAATCTACTAATCGTTAATAAATCACTTAGCTTCTTTGTAATCCATTTTTTATTTCTATACATCAGGGATTTGGGTGAAATAGATTCCAAATAACAGCTCATATTCTTCTATCATTATGAGGTTATTACATATGGGATGTTACCTTACACAGAATGGAGAGAATTTCCATGAAAAGTCTCAGCCTGAAACGGTTGACTCATTGTCACCGGGTAACCCAGGAGGAAACAGGTTGTGCATCTGAATTTGTCACTGAAGGAGACGAGGCTGTGGTGTTCATCCATCAGCTCTGTTCCTTGTTGGTTGAGGATTTCGCTGGGCGGGTGGAAGCTAACTATCCCTGCAATTCTCTGTAGCACATGTACATGGGCTAAATGGTCTTCTAACCATTTGGAAAAAGTCTTGAGTCAGGAAAGCAGGGAGACCTGGTAGTGCATCCTTGAGGAAGCTGAAGAGATGTGATGAGGACATAAAAATGCCTTTTACATTGCCTGATTAACCAGTCAATCCCCGAGAGTTAGTATGTGGGCCACCTGCATGCCTTTATGCTGACTAGAGAAAGAATTGCTGTAATCTAGATGGCCCAAGTAGCTAGAAAATTTTAAAATTTATTACTTCAGTTCAAATCCATATGACTTCTCACAGAAATTAGCTTTCTCTGTAAACTCCTTTATAGAGGAGTAGTCAGAGTTCTCACTCTTCATCCCACTCCTGTCATTAGCCTGAATTGAATATCATGAAGAATGCAGTTATCAGCATCATAAATTCACTGTTCTTCGATGACTTCAAATCCACTGATCATCTCCTCCATTCCACTTTAGCAAACCTCTCATAGACACACCAATATTTTATAACCAATTGAAACTTTACCGCTATAAACTTTAATACATGACTCTTTCCCCATACTTCCTCATTTATACCTCACTTCCCAGTACCCCTAATCATTTAACTCCCTTAGAAATAGTTTTGCCGCTTCTCCAGCTTCTCCCAAATTCTCCCAACCCTTCCTAATACTTATTTTCCTCTCAGTAGAATCTGTACCAGTGATAGGACATATAAATGAGCAAATTTAATTCTTTCACTCTAGGCTGATTCATTCATTGTTTATTTATCTATTCAACATTCCAAGTCACAGTGCTAGGTCCTGGGGATATGAAGATAATGAGAAATTATCCCTCAAGCTGCTCATAGTCTAGGAGAAATAGAGGAAAGCAGGCTTCATGAACAAATAGTCAAAAACAGTGTGGTACGAGATATGTAGAGACATGAACAGTATGAATTGGAGCACCATGGGGCATTTAGCCCAGTGAGATCAAGGAAGAATTCCTAGAAGTGGTGCTCAGGGACCTGGGTTATAACTAGTAAATCAGAATTATCCAGAATCAGAATTATCCAGCTAAGGAAAAGGGTGAGGATATTCTGTATTCTGGCTGAAGGACAGAGTGTTAATCAAAACAAAGGTGATGTCACCGTATGCTGAGTGCAGAGAGTTATAAGCGGGTCAGTATTTCTGGTACATCAAGAGTTGAGAAGAGACTAGTAAGAGATAAGGAAATCATGACCTTGTGGAGTATTTGTCTTGTTACAGGACTAGGGTTTCAGCTTTTAGGTGATTTTCTATACTCATTTTCTATCTTCTAATGATTTCACTAAACTTTTCTTTAAAAAGGCTTCGCAGGTTTTGAATTGCCACGTCCAGTAGAGATTTTTACTTAAAAATGTATCATTGCTACTCCCTCTTTCTTAAAATTTTTTTCCTCTCTCAGCTTTTTGGTCACAAAATCATAGCAGAGGGGTTAAGGTGAGGTAAACAGTCTGAGAAAATGGACCAAATGACTCTACTTGAACCTCACACAGGAGGAATTTGGTAGAGGAAATTGCCTAATCAAGGTGGACAAGATCAGAGCTCTGAGAGCTCCCCTGAGAGGGAGAAGTGAGTTCATGAGGGAAATGGTAATTTGTCAGCATTTGCTTAGAAGTTCCTTTGACGCAGATGTTTGATTCAGAAAACTAGTGGTAATCTTAGACTCTACACTCTGCCTCCCTTACCTCTAGGTATCACTTACCAAAATCCACCTGTATTCTTCACCATTCTTACTCCAATGACCTCGCTGGATATCACAGAGCCTTTGGAACAAAGAAAGCTTCTTGCACAGTTATCATTTGAAAAAATAAAGGGATACATTAGTGAACTTTATAGAATTTTAAAATAACTGCCTTCAGGGTAATATGGACAGACTTGTATGAGATAAAATCTTGGTCTCAAACTTGACTTTGATATAGAGGCCATCATATATAGTGATTATAGACACATTTTTCCCTTTATTAAAAATAAAATGGTTGGTAATAAAAAATTCATTAAGTATTAAACTCCACATTACCCAATTAACAATCCAGACCCCTGTGCTCCTTTAAGAACAATGTATAGCTGTTGTTTTTTTTTTGTTATGTTTCATCAGTAACTTTCACAGTTCATTTTAATGGTTGGCATTTAAACAAGGGTGAAGTAGAAAATTGTAAATAATGTATGATGCAGATTTATAGCATGGTACAAACAATGTGCAACAGTTAGAGGGATAGTTAATCCAGTTACTATAGCTTGAGAACAGTTGTGTTGGTTAGTTTAATTATTTATGTGAGCACAGCATAGGAAATGGTATTTAATTAATTCACATTTCTATTTTCCTGTATTTCAAAATGCCCTACACAAATGAAGGTCAGTGACCTGCATGTCCTTAGGAAATCTTAGTTCATGTAGATGTTCTCTAGTAAGATTACATTTTCTATTATGGAAACTTATGTATTTTAAAGGTCACCTTTACTTAAAGCATGAGCTGAAAAGGAAGCATAAAATCTACAAAGGGCAAGTGTTATAAATGTAGAAAAATATTAGCATAAGGATAAGAAAGTAATAGTAATTTTAAAAGACATACACAAGTGGAAGAAATCCATTGTGGTTAGAAAGCAATCTTGCTTACTACCACACTGACTTAAATTTAAAATATTTAAAAATGATTGTACAAGTTGCTGACAAGCATTTTGGACATAAACAACAAAAAAATGTGTCAAAGAACTTTAAATTACATTCTAAGTAAGAAGAAAATGGATTTAGATCTTCTGTGCTTTTGCTGCATCAGCTATGGCTAATAATTTTAATATAAAATGAAGCTTCTTCATAGTATAGAGAAGTAAATACTTCCAAAATACAAATATAGTTATGTTGTTGTACTTATGGTTGACAGATCACCAGTCTTATAAACTTCATAAAATCAAAAACATTCTCAGCATGTCCTTTTCTATTAGCACCACTGTTTGTGATCAACCAAATGATGTGAGCTAGCTTTACTAGAGGCTAGAAGTCTATATTAAAATCAATTAGGAAGCTAGGTAATAAAAAACAATAGGAAATGTCAGCACTCAAAGGTTTTTAGGGTTGTGTTTAGATGGCTTCATATGTTCACTCATAAAGAGGAACAACTTTGTTGCAATTCCTTATTATATGCTATACCCTTTGGCATTTTATTAGGGAAATCTAATTTAATACACCTAGCAACTTTATGGAGTAGGTACTATTATTATTTCTATTTCATAGATAAGAGAAATGAAGTTTAGTTTGAACTCAGGTCAGCCTGATCACAAAGCTATGCTTTTAGCCATAACACCACACTGATTTATGGCCCCGTATCAGCTATCAAGTCTGACAAATATATTACCTCTATAACACTACAAGCTTAGCTTTTATTTAAATAAGTAAACAAAACTTATAGTTCTTGGGCATTCCTTACATTAATCTGATACCTAAGCCATGAAACTTTTGAAACTCAGTATCCTTAGTGAGTGATATATTAAATGGGATGGTGGAGTTTACATGTGTCATTTTCTGCCAACCTAAGGGAGGTACTGTCATTATCCTGGCTTTGCAGATAATTAAAATACAACTGAGAGAGGTCAAATGATTTACTTGGGGTAACAGAGCAACAAAATTTGGGGGCCAGCATTCATAAGCACTTTGTTATCACGGTGTCTATCCTATACCACAATTTTCTAGGATTTGGAAAGTTTAGTCATGAAGCAAACTGTATATGACACTAAGCACCGATATTTTGACAATAATGTTAATTTTCATATAGGTATAATTTTTCTAGTTGCCGGAGAACTTTTAATACTCTCCCTAGATGGGACACATACACATATCACACTGCTGGTTGCCCATGATTTCTACTTAGCTACCTATTTCTTTCTATTGAGGTTTTTACAGGTTTTGGGGCTCAATAAAAACTTGAACCATAGACTCCTTGGCCCAAATATAATTTCTCTGGATTTGCCCAAGACACAACTGTAGCTCCTCCTCCTATGTATATGATAGTATGTACACACTCATTAAAAACATGTCCCTTTGTGGGGGCCTGGGTGGCTCAGTTGTTTAAGTGTTTGATTTTTGATCTTGGCTTAGATCTTGATCTCACGGTTGTGGATTCGAGCCCCATGTGTGGCTCCATGCTGGGTGTGGAGCCTACTTAAAAAAAAAAATGTCCCTTTGATAATCTGGGATAATATGGGGATTATTTTGTGATTTAAGAGTTACCCAGGCTAATGAACGTAATGATTTTATTGTTTCAGGGACAAAATGAGTTAGTAAGCTGTTAAAATACACCAGTTAGCTTTTCCGTAGTCCATGCTATCTCAAAAGAACTTTTTTTTTTGAATGAATAGAATTGGTTTTCATTTTAGTTCATAAACTCTAGCCCTTGGAAACCAAATCTGGTGGTATACTACAAATGTATCTTTTCTCTCTTTGTGAATTCCTAAAGGTGATTTTTTCCCCTTTCCTAACAGTTTCCTCTCTTAACTTGACTCTTTTAATGAAAAACATCAGATAGTCACATGACACATCTGGCAAGAGTTTTATTTTATCATCAATTGTCCAGGCCTTAATGAAGGTGATTTTTATCTTTTCCCCCTATTCTTTTAGTTTTCCTTTACTTTAATCTTGTTTTTTTTTTCATGTTTCCTGATTTTTGTCTTATCAACTATGTCATGGATAATGTGATTAATTAAGAAACAGGAAAAGTGAAAGAAAGGATGGTATATATTATTTTTTTATGTTCTGTACTTATAACCAGTGGTCTCCAGGCCATATAATCCTAGGATACTTAACATCAATGATAAAAATATGATACTCTGATTTGCAATTAAAATTTTTCTAGAGCATTTTGGAAAATCTATAAGGTATTATATGTGGTTTGTGATGTAATTCTTTTTACAGTTTTATTGGTAGTGACATAGAGCACTGTATAACTTTAAGATGTACAGCATAATGACTTGATGTACATATATTGTGAAATGATTACAGTAAGTTTAGTTAACATCAGTCTTCTCATATAGATAAAAAAATATTTTTTTCTTATGATGAGAACACCTAGGATTTGCTCTCTTATCAACATTTACATATATATATACACACATAATATACATAAATATATATATACATATATATAATAGCAATGTTAACTACAAGTCATCATATTGTACATTATATCCCTGGTACTTATTTATCTTGTAAATGGAAATTTGTACCTTTGAACACCTTCTTCTATTTCTTCCTCTCCCAACCTTCCACCTCTGGTAACTGTAAATCTGATCTCATTTTCTATGATACTTTTTAAGATTCCACATATGTGTGAGATTAGCAGTATTTGTCTTCTCTGTCTGATTTATTTCACTTAGCATAGTGTTCTCTAAGTCCTTCTATGTTGTTTCAAGTGACAGGACTTTTGCATTTTTTATGGCCGAATAATGTTCCATGGGTTGGGTGGGCTGAAGGCTGTTTTTGGCAATTGTGGGACTATGAATTCATTTCCTTGCTCAGGCAGAGCATGAGAACCAGCTCCAAGGCCAGCAAGAATTTTTGTTTATGGTCTTGACTCAAGCCAACCCACAAATCTAGTTTCCTAGCTAAAGAGGGCCACCGGCCTTGCTTTGCAAACAGTCAGTTCTAACTGTTATACTTTCTGTCAAAAGTGTTGGGATACACAGCAACAGGCATTCTGACTAGCTTTTTTGGTGAGACCAAGAGTTATACTCACCAGTGAGCCAGTTTATGACTTAGCTTTCTTGTCTGAGTGGGGGCAGGCCAGTTTGTAGAACCAGTAAAGTTTTTGTTTGAGGACCTAAATCAGGCAAACTTATCCCTACTGGGCTCATTGGTCAGACTGTACCACTGTCTTGGTTCTGCTGATAAGCAAAAGTGCTGGTTGGGACTACTTCATGGGTGCTGCAGGTAGGAACTCAGTGTGCCAAGATCTGAGTTGAGTGCTGGTCATTTTGAGCCCCTACCCACCTTCTCCATCTCATTCAGATTTCTAGTGGTTGAGGCCCTACAGATTCCCCTGCAATCCCTGTGAGGTCAAACCAGAGTGGAGGCTCCTAAGAGGCAACCCACAACGTTGGGGGAGATGGACACCAACTTTGGGCTCTTTTCCCACTGGAGGAACCAAGCCTATGAATACCTCTTGGTATGGTGCTGTGCTGGCCTGGGGGCAGGGCAACATGGTGAATATGTAGTGGTTCCACTTTTGTAATGTTGTCTGTCTTGGTCTCTGTGCTGCAGTGGGGTACTTTATCATCTCTTTCATGTTCTAGGATTCTTTCACTGTTGTCTTGTCCATGAATTGTTATTAGTTCTCTTTGCGAGAGGGAGTAAAGTCAGGAATGACCTCTGTTGCAATCTTGATGATGTCATTCTCCTCTTGTGATGTAATTCTAATGAGTATCTCTTGAAAGTTTTGATTTCCCATTGGGGTTTAAGAAGCATACCCAAATGGAATTGTGTTGAATTATGTTTACTAAGCCTAAAGATCAAGAGAAACAGCTTTTATTAGCACATATTCCTTTTTCCTTTGTATCTTTGGAAAAATCTGAATGCTTAAGTTTTTTAAAAAATTTGCATTTTATCATTAATATCAGTCCATACCAATATCTAGTACCAATATCATTGCATCTGATCCTCACCCAATGATTTTCTCATCCTGCATTCCATTTTGTGATTAAATGTTTAGTCATGATTTTCAACACTGAGATTTTACTATTTGATATATAATTGTATAATTTTTGGGTTTTTCTTATTTATCGATGTTCCTAAGATATATACTTTATTCTAAGATGTCATTTGCATCCAGTTACAACCAAAGGCTTTTCCAAGGGTGAATGTTTTGTGTCATGAGATTGTAAAAGTCCACAAAAAAATGAGACTACCAACTAAGACTATATAATGGACCAACATTTCTGCACTGGAGGTAACTTTTGCACTCTCCTGCTTATTTTTCCTGCCTCTAATAATACACTACTTATACAATATGGATTGTTGTGGAGATTGGAAAGAGGAAGTTGAATGTTAAAAGCATAGGGCAAATGGAAAAATATATCACCCACATAAAATGTTATCAAAGTTAACCCTTTTGCACTGAATTTAAGACATTTTATTGTCTGTTCCTCTGATACGGGTCAGTAAATTTTCCTCATGAACTGAGAGCCAGAGCGCTGTGTATTCTTCTCCATGAGCTCAGGATTCTAGGGAGTTTAGGTCTCCAAAGTAGATGAGGTAATAAGAATAAGTAGGTTGAGGGGAAATGATCCTGGTAATGGCAACATTTTTTCCCCTTCTGTGCCACTCTTTAGTAATGTCTTCTCCCTATCAGTGTGTGCACGCACGCATGCACACACACACACACACACACACACACCCCTTCTGATATCATACTCTTTGAAAATGCTACTGGTGCTCCTGAAAACCAGTACCTCTTCTAGTGGAATTTGAGGGTGCAGCTATTCTGTTAGTAACTGCCGGAAGCAGTGACAATGAAGCAAATGTCCATCTATGTCATTTTGCTGAGGCATCCTGTTAAAACTCTTAGGTTTACACCAGAATGTTGACTTACGTCATTACTGAAATCATGAAAAACACCCTGCCTTTCTTTTTTTTTTTTAGATGACGAAATTGAAGCTTGGAAAATTTAAATAGTTCGCTACTGATTACATGTTTATGAGTGTCAAAAGCAGGTCTTTGTAGTTCTACTTTGGAATAAATCTGGTCTCCCAAATGCCATATATTTAGTCCATAACCTTCTGTATTTTTAAGAATCATCTCCATTTTATTTTTGCCTCAGTTTCCTAATCTTCCTCTCCCTTACACACCTCGATTGTAATCAAGTTACAGACAGAACTAGATCAATAGCTTCTAGAAACTATAACCTCCACCTACCCACGTTAACAAGCTCTTTTCCTCTCATCCACAACTGCAGGCAGTGATGAATGTGTAGTTCAATTGACTTTTTTATATCCTGGGCTTAAATTCATAATGGAACTGTCACTCAGGACAGTATTTGGTGGTCACATTCTAACTGAAAAATTTCTTTCCTGACTGCTTGCCAGTATGTCCCCAGAGATAAAGTTTTAATCTCCTGAATGCTTGGTATATGCCTTTAATTGCATACATTAGCAACCTAACTGATAGATTTCCACAGTTATATTTTCCCCTAAAATAGCCTGACAAATATATTTTATAACTGAATACTGATTCAAAAATAGCCAAGCCGTATAGGAAATCACTTTCAAGAATTGGGATGGGTGCTCCTTTAAAACACAGTTTCTCAGAAAGCATGGAAGATAGGCTTCCTGGGTGTGGAGAAGAGGTTTTTAGGACTGAGCCCAGAAAAAAATAGCATTTCCTAGTATCATTTACAATCATAGGAATAAATGAAATTGAACTGAAGAGGATACTAACCTATCTTCCTAGCTTCTCAAGTGTAATGGGAAGAGAGACAACAGTCTCCAAAGATACACAAAAGAATTATATCTGGTTTGCTTTGCCCACTGGTACATTGCACATTTTATATTTCAATTAAAATTTTTAATTAAGAAATTTCAACTGTTGTAAGCATACTTTACAACTAACATATTCCTATGACCTCTAAATAAAGTAAGTCTTTAGTAGGAAGTAAATGAACTTGAATATGAACAAGATTCTGATCAAAATATATGGAAATATATTTAAATTAAAATTATGTTGACATTATGTTAATGTAAAATGGTAACTCTCATCTAGTTTGAGGCTGTTTTAATCAGTATATTAAAATGTATTTTAACATTTCACTACTCTAAATCCATGTAAATATGAGAAATTTTGAACTTTGATACTCTTTTAAATAATTTTAATACATAAAAATTTAAAAATAACTTGTGATCTTTTTTGTCAATTGTAGTACATGGAGCAAGGATTCACCTGATGAATATATGTTTTAATGTTACATATTAATGCATTTTTATAAATTTCATCTATAATGCATCATCTTGGCCTGTCTCTGACGAGGATATATCCTATCTTTCCAGTGGGCTGAACTTTCTACCTGGTAACTTTATTCCTTCCCTCCCTCCCTCCCTCCCTCCCTCCCTTCCTTCCTTCCTTCCTTCCTTCCTTCCTTCCTTCCTTCCTTCCTTCCTTCCTTCATCAATCATTAATAGCCATCATTTAAAGAATTCACAGTCTGGTTTGGGAAGTGAACAGTTGGACAAATAAAATGCTGCAAGTTCTGAAGAACTTGCCCATCCCATGTCTTCCTCCTCTGAACTGAACACCACTTGCATGAGTGATGGGCGTGGCCCCTGAAACCAAGTTTTATTAGATGAACTACCTATTACTATACAATCCTGAGGACAAGTGTTTCCCGATGTTCCAAAAGACATCCTTAAATATTTTATATGCAGTACATAAATAGAATCTTGATTTTATCTTCAGGTTATTATTTTGTGGTAGTTTTTATTGCAAAAATAAAAAAATGAAATTATATCATAATATTAACATATTCATCAGCTGTGTGAAGTTTGCTGATATTCTATTTCAGAAACAAAATTTGCTCTTTGAATCATTATTTAAAACAACATGTTTCTCCCCCAACCCTCTGACTTGGCTCTTGTTTCTCAGTTTAACTCAAAATATTAGCGAATCCCAGTTTTCTGACATGGAGATTTCTTTTTTAATAGAGACTATATTCTCTGCCTTTCTTTCTAAAACACTATTAAAAATACCATAAGAAAAATATAACCCCAGATTGCTGCAGTATTTACTGACAACGCATGCTATTAGAATTCAGATAGGAGTGAGTTTAGGTTTCAGGTTTCAGATATGGCGTTTAACTACTAGTGAATTCTGAACCCGAGATTCCTCACCAGTAGAAATGATACACTTAACCTTATTACTTTGCTGTGAGGAATAAACCAGGTTACATGTATAAATGTACCTTCCCAGTGCCTAACCTATGTTAGAATCTCAATAAATGAAAATATCTTGTCTTCTTCCACTTGTGAGTTTACTTCTAATCTGTGAGTTCCTGGCACATTATGGAATGAATTATTCTCTGTGTCCTCTTAGATACATTAGTTGACCTTTTTCCTCTGCTTTCTTACCTACTAAGTAAGAAATTGAATCAGATAATATTCTAAATAACCTTCTATCTCAAAAACACATTTTCAAACAGGGATAAAAAGATTCACATTAGAGAAAAAATGTAACAAATATCCTAGAATAAGAAAGTTCTGGATTTGAATGTAAAAATCTATCACTAACTATGAAGCTTTGGGGCAGTGGTTAATTTCAGTAAGCATCAGGTCTTCTCCTTCATGAAATAGGGGTAAATAATGTTTATCTTATAAGTTTCACTTGAGTATTAAATGGTATAATGTTAGGAATCAAGGGCTTTTCAATTAATAATAATTATTATAATATTATGCTAATACTATAATAATTATCATTAACCATTACCATCTCATCATTATTGTTATTTCAATATCTCAATTTTAGAACAGAAGCTTGAAAAATAATTAAGTTTATTATAAGTTTAGTAAAATGATTGTCTAAACAATATGTGTATTCAAATTCTTAGGGACTGTGAGCCATTGAGGAAACACATGTTCCCTCATATTTAATTCAGGGCAATATTTATCTAAAAACATTCTTAACATTTTTATGTTTTCAAAAAGAAGTTATTGAAAAATCTAAAATTTTCCAAACACTGGGGCAACAGCAGTAGGGAAACAAGCAAACAAACAACTGCTCACATAGAGCTTATAGTCTAGCATTAGGATTGGGTGATATAATCTGAATCAGTTAGATTTTTGCCAGGTAACAAACCATTCCACAATTAGTGTTTTAAGACAATAAGCAATTATTATTTCTCATCAGTTCTGTGGGTCAGCTAGGAGATTCTTCTGGTCTGTACCGGCTCAGCTTGTGGTGGGTGGTCTAAGATGAACTCACATGTCTGGAATTTGGATGGAGGTACATGGGCAATGGGGATGACTTGACCAAAGGTCTCTTTTTATATAACACTTGCCTTAAGCTCCTACACATATACTAGTGGGTGCAGGGTTCCCATAAGCAGCAAGATAGAGTGAGTCCCATGTGTAAGAAAACTGTTAAGTCTCTGCTTAAATCATGTTTGCAGTTGTCTTACTGGCTAAAGCAAAGAACCTGGCAAACCCTGAGCCACTGTAGGGGTAGAGTACTCAATCTACTACATAATCTGTTGACATGAGATTCAAAACTGGGGATCTTAGAACACGGAAAATGGGTTTAAAGAGACAATAAGAGCACAGGGTACACCTAACAGCCCAGTGGTCTGAGGTTGAATGAGAGAAAATCAGTTACCTCCTAAGGGATCTTAGCAATACAGAATCGTCTGGGAAAAGTCAGGTTTTAGTTGGAGAAAGAAGGGAAGAAAAAATTTCTAAACTGGTGAACAAGAGAAAGTTGAGGAAATAGGGAATTTTGTTAGGGAGTGACGATTTCCTGTGGGGTTTGGGAGCTGAGAATGAGATCAAATTAAGAGATTAAAAGCCAAGTGATAAGGAGTAACGTGAGAGGTTGGAGTTTATGCTGGAGATCAGTATAAGAGGAATAAATGTGTATAATAAAAGTTTTTCACTTAGACTAACCTGCTGAGGAGATATTAAAGTGGGTATTGTGTTCTGTAATTCAATTGATTCTGTAATTTACCTGGTTCTACCAGGTAAAATTATTAAAGGACCAGACAAATAGTCATTTCAAGTTTGCCAGACTCTTAGTGGACCTAACTGAAGACTTTTCATGACCAATGACAAATGTTGAAACTACTGTGTGTCGCTCTTGAACATTCTTTTCCATCCAGAGTGCTACTTTTTACTCCTTCATAAGCATAGCCACCATAGACTCCCCACCATTCTAGAACTTAAAAGTGTACATTTCACCCTCTCAGTGAACTATTGAGTGTATTTCTTTTTCTGGCATGTGTTCATTTGACTGATAAGTAAATAAAAACTGCTTTGTCTTTTTATTTTTTTGAGAGTCTTGTTTATTTTTTGTTAAGAGCCTTATAAGATGGTCACAGAACTAGTTGTGGTGATGACTTGGTGAGTGTTCCAGTGGGGGTGGGGAGGGCATCTTTTTCAGAGTATGCAGATTTCCACTGAGGATGCGCGAAGCTCAGAAGGGAAAGTTGAGAGCACTCGGACCTATAGGGTTCATGTCTAACATCCAGAGCACAAAGAAAACTTTTTTATAGAGGATATCTTCTAAACTGCTCACATGGGCAGCACATATGCTAAAATTGGAACGATACAGAGAAGTTTAGCATGGCCCCTGTGCAAGGATGACACACACATTTGTGAAGATATCTTTTATGAAATATATGCTTCTTAAGATCAACAAAATAATCTGTACAGTGAGGTATTTATGTATATAGGCAAAGTAAAAATCCCCCTAATTTATTTATCTCTACATTTAGACATATTTCTCTAAACATTCTTATTTTATCTTCATAGTCAAATATAGATTAATCATCTATGAATATATCTAAAAATTAATTTATTTACATGCATGAACTACTAGTTATTGTTCTATATAAATAGATGATTTTGAATTTAACAGTTCCACATTATTTTTAAGTAATTCTCTAGAAGTGCCCCTGATTTTAGCAGACTAAAATTTTGAGAATAAGTTCATGTCTACCTATCCATAAACTTCATGATTTTAAAAGTCTTTATCTTACTGCTCAGCCTTTATCTTTCCAGTTAGAGGAATCCTCATTTATAATCTGTCATTATCCAGAAGGTTCCCCATACCCTTGATCAACAGGAGAAAGGTTAAGCTTCACTTTCTAAATCAGGACCTGAAGGAACTTGATAAGAGACAGCTAAAGTCAGGAATCATTAATCACTATCATGCTAGAAAAATTGAGAAAAATATCAAGAAATATAGCATTGTAATTTGGGACCTTTCTTTTCTTCCTTCTTTTTCTTTCAAAATTTGAACAACATATATTAAGAGAATTAAGTTTAAAAATTAAGTTACTAAATAAGGCTTATGATAAAAATTTGTATTTGAAATGATATAGTCTTTCAAAGTAGCACAGATTTTGTATAATGTTTTGTTAGTAAACTTGAGGTTAAATTATTTCTCTTCAGGTGTAACAGACTCACAAAGACTTGAGAAACTGGAACTTTTTTATATTCCTCCTTGTCTCTCCATATCCCTTTATATCACTCCCTATCTCCATCCCCCAGCTGCCAAAAAGCCAACTATTAAGCTATATCTAAATCTATATAATATTTTTCATACCTGTTTAGGATCTGAGGGAAAAACTTTTATAAATTCACTTTCATAATACTTTGCTTGCAGTAAATGATGGGTTATAATGTGCTCTGCAACCAGACTGGCATGAGATTGTGGTTGGGGAAAGAGAGGAAAGGAAGGAGTATGTGTGTATGTGCATGCATGTGTATGTGTTTATGTTAGAGAAAGAGCAAGAGTGAGAGCAAAAGGTATTAAAGACTTTTGAAGGATATAGCACCTCTGTTGGATATATAATGCTGGAGAATTTAGATTAATTGGGAGATGGTGCATGGGAGATTTCTGATGCTATGGGTGTGGATGAACTCATTCAAGGAAAGTGTATAGAATGGGAATCGGAAAAGTCCAGGAACAATTTTTGTTCACAAATATCAAAACAAGAAGCTCTAAGTAGTAAGAGCTTGATCGGAAGCTATGCCAGAAAACTGCTATCTGGTCACTAAGATATATGAATTTAAAAACAAAGATTTTGTTTAGGCTTCAGTGGTAGTTATGAAAAGCATTGGGAGAAGCAAATGTTAAACTAATTATTGAAGATTCCCTACATGCTTTGAAGCATTTGAATCATATCCTATTGGTTTAAAATTAACATAAAACCTAAAATGGACAATGGACAATTGGAATACAAGCAAATACTATGAGGCATATTTCAGATCCTTTCCATAAGTAAGTTGAAGATGATGATCCTCTTTGATTCTTTATCAATCAAAATGTCTTTATCAATCAAATTTCTTTACCAAAGTGTCTCTTTAATACAATTGTGTATACTTAAAGGCAAATGCACAAATGGCTATCAACAGGTAGTTGATTTATATATTTAATATATATTGATTTCATTGATATATAGTTGACACAGTATTACATTAGTTTCAGGTATACAACATAGTGATTTGACAAGTTTATACATCATGCTATGCTCACCACAAGGAAAGCTACCATCAGTCACTTTGTAATGCTATTCTAACACTATTGGCTGTATTCCCTAAATTGTATGTTTTGTTCCCCTAATTTATTCATTCTATAATTGGAAGCCTGTGTCTCCCACTCTCCTTCACCTGTCTTGCCCATCCCCCACTCACCACCCCTTTAGCAGTCATCAGTTCTATTTATGGGTCTGTTTCTGCTTTTTTGTTTGCTTATTCATTTGTTTTGTTTTTCAGATTCCACATATAAGTGAAATCATATGGTATTTGTCTTTCTCAGTTTGACTTATTTCACTTAGCAGAATACCCTTTAGGTCCAGCCATTTGTTGCATGTGGCAAGATCTCATAGTTTTTTTTTTTTTTTTTATGGCTGAGCAATATTCCATTTTATATATATATATACATATATATATATACACACACACAATACCTCTTTATCCATTCATCTATGGGTGGACACTTAGGTGGTATCTTGGCTATTGTAAATAATGCTGCAATAAGCATAGAGGTGCATCTATCTTTTTTGAATTAGTGTTTTTGTATTCTTTGGATAAATACTCAGTAGTGGAATTACTGGATCATATGGTAATTTTATTTTTAATTTTTTTGAGGAATCTCCATACTGTTTTCCATAGAGGCTGCACCAGTTTGCATTCCCACCAACAGTGCACGAGGGTTCCCTTTTCCCTATATCCTTGCTAACACCTGTTACTTCTTGTCTTTTTGATACTAGCCTTTCTGACAAGTACGAGGTAATATCTCATTATGGTTTTGATTTGCATTTTCCTGATGATTAATGATATTGAGCATCTTTTCACATCGCTGACCATCTATATGTCTTTGGGAAAATGTCTATTCTGGTCTTCTGCCCATTTATAAAATCAGATTTTTTTTTTGGTGTTGAGTTGTATAAGTTATTTATATATTGTGGATATTAACCCCTTATTGGATATATCATTTGCAAATATCTTTCTTCATTCACTAGGTTGCTTTTTTGTTTTGTTGATGGTTTTGTGAAAAAGCTTTTTATTTTGATGTAGTCCCAATAGTTTAATTTTGCCATTGTTTCTCTTGCCTGAGGAGGTATATCTAGAAAAGTGTTTCTATGGCCAGTATCAAAGGAATTAATGACTATATTTCCTTCTAGAATTTTTATGGTTTCAGGTCTCATATTTAGGTCTTTAATCCATCTTGAGTTTATTTTTGTGTGTGGTGCAAGAAAGTGGTCCTGTTTTATTGTTTTGCATGAAGCTGTCCGGTTTTTCCAATACCATTTGAAGAGACTGTTTTCCCCATTGCATATTCTTGCCTCCTTTGTCACAGATGAATTGATCATAAAAGCATGGGTTTATATTTATATCTGGGCTCTCTATTCTGTTCCATTGATCTATGTGTCTATTTTTGTGCCAGCACCATACTGTTTTAATTACTACAGCTTTGTAGTATAACTTGAAATCAGGAATTGTGAAACCAGTTTTGTTTCTCGTCTGCAGAATCGCTTTAGCTATATGGATTCTTTTGTGGTTTCATACAAATTTTAGGATTATTTATTCTAGTTCTGTGAAAAATGCTGTTGGTATTTTGAAGGGATTACATTAAATCTGTAGATTGCTTTGGGTAGTATGGACATTTTACCAATATTTGTTCTCCCAAACCGTGAGCATGGAATATCTTTTTTTTTGTCTGTGTCATCTTCAATTTCTTTCGTAAGTGCTTTATAGTTTTCAGAATACAGGTCTTTCACCTCCTTATTAAGTTTAACCCTGGGTATTTTACTATTTTTGGTGCAATTAAAAATGGGATTGCTTTCTTAATTTCTCTGTTGCTTCCTTATTAGTGCATAGAAATGCAACAAATTTCTGTACATTATTGATTTTGTATCTTGCAAACTTACTGAATTCATTTATAAGTTTTAGTAGTTTTTTGGTGGTCTTTAAGGTTTTCTGTATATAGTATTATGTCATCTCCAAATAGTCAAAGTTTTACTTCTTTCTTACTAATTTGGATGTCTTTTATTTCTCTTTGTTGTGTGATTGCTGTGGCTAGTACTTCCAGTAATAGGTTGAATAAAAGTGGTGGGAGTGGACATCCTTGTATTGTTCTTGACCTTAGGAGGAAAGCTCTCAATTTTTACTTTTGAGTATAATGTTAGCTATGTGTTTTGCATATATGTCTTTATTATATTGAGGTATTTTCTCTCTAAACCCTACTTTGTTGCAGGTTTTTATCATGATATTGGACTTTTTATCATGATATTGGACTTTGTCAATTGCATTTTCTGATCTATTGAAATGATTATATATTTTTATCCCTTCTCTTATTGGTTGGTCACATTGATTAATTTGTGAATATTGAACCACTCTTGCATCCTGGTAATTAATTCCACCTGATTGTGGTGAATGAGCATTTGGTTTGCTAATATTTTGTTGAGGAATTTTGCATCTGTATTCATCAGAGATACCGGCTGTAGTTCTCTCTCTTTTTTTTAATAGTGATTTTATCAGTTTTTGGTATCAGGGTAGTATGTTCCTTGTAAAATGAATTTGGAAATTTTTCCTTCTTCTATTTTATGGAATAGTTTAAGAACAAGTATTAACTCTTCTTTAAATGCTTGGTAGAATTCCCCTGTGAAGCTATCTGATCCTGGACTTCTGTGTGTTGTGACTTCTTTTTAAATTACTGATTCACTTTTATTGCTCGAAATCAGTCAGTTCAAACTTAATGTTTTTTCATGATTCAGTTTTCAGAGGTTATGTATTTATAGGAATTTATGAATTTCTTCTAGTTTGTCCAATTTGTTGGCATATAATTTTTCATAATATTCTTTTATAATCTTTTGTATTTCTGTGGTGTTGTTTGTTATTTCTTTTCTTTCATTTCTGACTTCGAGTCATCTCTCTTTTTTTGATAAGTCTGGCTAAAGGTTTATCGATTTTGTTGATCTTTTCAAAGAACCAGCCCCAGGTTTCATTGATCTGTTGAGGGGTTTGTGTGTGTGCTTGTGTGTGTGTGTGTGTGTGTGTGTGTGTCATGTTGTTGCTGTTTTATGTTTTGCGTTTGTTTTTGTTTTTTAGTTTTTATTTCACTTATTTCTGCTCTAATCTTTATTATTTCTTTCCTTCTACTGATTTTGGGTTTTGTTTGTTCTTTTTCTAGCTCCTTTAGGTGTAGTAAGTTTAGGTGGTTTCAGATTTTGCTTGCTTCATGACGTAGGCCTGTATTGCTATAAACTTCACTCTTAGAACTGCTTTTGCTGCTTTTTCTCTCTCTCCTTTTCTTTTTCCATATCTGTTACTGGGTTTTGATTTGTGGTTTTCATTCTTTTGTATATAACATCTGTATATAGCAGTTTATATTAAGTTGATGTTTGCTTAAGTTTGAACCCATTCTTTACTCCTCTCCCATCACCCACCTTTTAGGTATAGTTTTACATCTTTAATTTTGTGAGTCCCTTGACTGATTTTTACAGGTATGTATTTTTAAAGTTTTTGTGCTTCTTACTTTCATTACTCTTGCTTATGAGTCCACTCAGAGTCCCCTTTAACATTTCTTGTATGGATGGTTTAGTGGTCATTAATTCTTTTAACTTTTTTTTGTCTGGGAAACTCTTTATCTCTCCTTCTATTCTGAATGATAACCTTGTTGGATAGAGTATTCTTGGCTGCAGCTTTTTTCCCTTCAGCACTTAGAATACATAATGCCACTTCCTTTTCTGTCTGGCAAAGTTTCTGCTTAAAAAAATCGGCTGATAGCCTTATGGAGTTTCCCTTGTCTGTAACTGCTTTCTTTTCTCCTGGTGCTTTTAAAATTCTCTTTTTATCACTACTTTATCACTATACTCTCTTGAGCAGAGAGTATAATTACTTAATTACTATGTGTCTTGGTGTGGACTTCCTTGGGTTGATTATGTTTGAGGATTTCTGTGCCACGTGGATCTAGATTTTTGTTTTCTTACTCAGTTTAGGGAAGTTTTCAGCTATTATTTCTTCAAATAAATTTCCTGCCCCTTTTTCTTTCTCTTTTCCTTCTGGGATCTCTATGATGCTAATGTTATTATGTTTGATGGTGTCACTAAATTCTCTAGTTGTATTCTCATTTTGCATAATTTTTTTTTCTCCCACTTGATCAGATTGATGACTGATGATGATTCATTACTCTGTCCTCCAGGTTTCTGATTTGTTCTTCAGCTTAGTCTACTATTTATTCCATCTGGTGTGTTTTTACTTTCACTTACTGTGTTCTCCATCTCTGATTGGTTCTTTTTAATCTCATTGTTATGGGTGTCACTGATGTCCTCCATTCTTTTCTCAAATCCAGTGGGTATCTTAATCATTACTTTGAATTTTCTATCAAGCATATTACTTACCTTCATTTTGCTTAGGTCTCTTGCCATGATTTTGTCCTGTTCTTTCATGTGAGACATATTCCTTAGTCTCCTCATTTTGTCTAACTCTCTGTCTGTTTCTCTGTGTTAGGAAAGACAACTATGTCTCCTGCACTTGAAAATAATGGCCTTATGAAGAAGAGGTCCTGCAGTTCCCTGCCATGTAGTTTCCCTTCTTCACTAGGACCTAGTGCTTCAGGGATATCTCTTATGTGTCATGTGTGTGCCCCGCTGTTATGGCTGAGCCAGTTTCTCCTTCAGTTCAGTCATCTGCAATGCCTTTCATTTCCTGTTGTGGGCAGTGTTTGGTTCCTCTGGTGTTATTGGACCAGTCTGAGGCCACCTTAGGCTAGAGTTGAGTCAGACCAGGTATTTGCCAGAGATGCTGCAGCAGCAAACTGCCAGGCACTTTCCCTGTGGTGTCCCTGGTGAAGCTTTCACTGATGGGCAGGGCCTGTAGTCTGAATGCTTGTGTTCCTCTAGTCCTCTGCTGGGGCCATTGTCCGACTGGTATGTGTGATTATCTTTGCCTCTGTCTGGGGCTGTGGGCACTTTGGAGTGGTGCTGGCCTCTGTAGGGGCTGCTTGCACACTGCCAGGCTTGCAGCACTGCCCTGATGGGCTCTGGTCAAGAGAGTGTTGGAGAGGGTGGATCTATTGAAGCACAGTGTGGGAGGCTGGGCAGCAGCATTACCAAGCTTTCCATGCCTGGTCCTGTGTAGGAGGGGCCCTGTAGCACTAGGACTGAGGTGGGCTCTCTGGAAGGGTGGATCCCTAGAAGCACATTGCAGGGGGAGGTGGGACACAGTGGTGGTGCTAGTAAGCTTTGTGTGGTCTGATCGTCTGTGGGAGTAGCCCTGTAGCACTTGGACTGAAGTGCGCTGTCCAGAGGGGTGGTTTGGCAGACGCACAGAGCAGGGAGGTGGTGTAGTGTGCTAGCAAGTTAGGTAGGTACCTTTGAAACTGCTCCTTCAATGTTGTATCTCTGCTGGCTGTTTGTTGTGCTGTCTCTTTAAGTCAGGGACTCAGTTTCCTCTCACCATCCCAACCCTCCCAGAGCTGAGCCTGCTGATTTTTTAAAAATTCCATGTTTTAAGTCCTGCTGGTTGTAAGAACTCCAGAAATTCAGCCTCTCTTTTCGTAAAAAGCCAAATGTTATGGGTAACTGTCTTCCCCATGTGACATCCCTGGTGTGGGTGCCTGTTTCTCCTCCCTTGCCCTGCCAGTGATGTCATTCCCTCCTGTGCACAGTTCCACAATTCTGTTTAGTTCCTGACCCTGTTTCTACCCTCTCTACCCTCTTCCATGTGGCCTCTTCTCTACATTTAGTTGTGGAGTTTATTCTGCCAGTTTTTGGGTAATTTTCTTGGTTATTTACACTGATGGAGGGGTTAACTAGTTGTATCCATAGGAGAAGGTAAGCCTAGGGTGCTATTATGCCATCTTCTCTGGATGTCCCCAGTCATATGATTTTTATTCTTTGTTTTGTTGTTATGGTATATCATGTCAATTGATTTGCAAATATTGATACATCCTTGCATCCCTGGAATAAATCCTACTTGATCTTGTTAAATGATTCTTTTAAAATATTGTTAAATGTGGTTTGCTAATATTTTGTTGAGGATTTTTGCATCCATGTAAATGAAGAATATTGGTCTGTAGTTTTCTCTTTTTGTAGTGCCTTTATCTGGTTTTGATTTCAGGATAATGTTGGTATAAGGATGTATATTATTTATGTTAGTGTGCATACCTGTGGGGGAGTAGGATGGGAGTGAGGTCCAGGGAAGAAAGACAAGAAATACTGTGAATAAAATAAGACAAAACAAGAGAGGCATCTTTAATGTGTCTATAATATGTAATATACTGCAAATAAAGGGATATGATGAACTCAGCATGCTCTTTAAGATCAACCAAGTGATTAATTTTAAAAGTATTTTTCTTAATAGTTGACTAAATGTTAATAAATTATGAAAAAAATCACAAAATTTATTTTTAAAAGTGTATCATAGTTTCTAAGGGATTTAATTAAAAGGTCTAATATATTTTCTAATGTAATCATTTGGACATGCTTTGTTTTGAATGTGTGACTGGATCTTTCTCAAGATACAACAATTTATGCAGAAAAAGAAGTTTTAATGTTTTAAATCATAGTCCATGTTAAGGAATGATTATTCAGTATTAGCCAATGTAATTCCCAACAAAGAATGAATAAAAAATAACTGACCCTTAGAAACATATTAAAATTCGAGTTAGAACTAAATGAACAATATAAATAAAAATGTAATAACACTCCAATCCAAAGGAAAACTTTAACACCTGTGTAATCTCTATCGGACCTATCAGAGTTTATGATCTCTCTCTTTTTCTTTTTTTATAAAGCAATGAAGTTCATACACATTCACTTAGGGCTGCAATCAATATTTATTGTTAATGCTCCTATTTTGTTTCTAAAACGTCCAAGTATTCACCATAATGAGATTTTAAGTAACTGCCTAAGGCAATACAGATTTTGTCATAAATAAGAAATTAGCTACGGCAAAAAGAGCAGCATATTAACATGCATTGTGCAACTGTTCTAGTTTTTCTTAGCCTGAACAGAGTGTTAGTCTCTGCCATTATCATGCATTTTGCAGACAACATGTGAAGTTTTGTTGTGGTTGTGTTTTCTCTCTCTGGTAAATGAGTCTTCATATTTTAAAGTAGTTATTTTTACTTTTTTTCCTTTCAAGTAGTTATTTTTACCTTTTTTCCCCTCCATCCTAATGGAGTCTCTGGAGTAGAATACACTTTACTAAAGTGCTAAATAACTATTTTCCAGTATAAGTATCAGTTTTGGCTAAGCACAATTTCACAATTTTTGCAAAGCACAATTTCAAGATAGTAAAGATAAACCTGTAATCCTATTGGCTTGTTCCTTATTTCATTTTTCTTCTTCATTCAAGTAAATTATAAATTGAAAGATATAAGAGGGTAATTTATTGATATAGCCTCTAAATCCATAGTTTTTCATCTCAATGAACTCCAATTTGCTAGTTTTTCCTATTTTCTGCTAACAGAAATATCCTCTCAAGATTTCTCATGACTCGGGCACCTGCGTAGCTCAGATGGTTAAGCGTCTGCCTTCGGCTCAGGTCATGACCCTGGAGATCGAGTCCTGCATCGGGCTCCCTGCTCCTTGGGAGCCTGCTTCTCCCTCTGCCTTTCCTTCTCTCTCATGAATAAATAAATAAAATCTTTAGGGAAAAAAAAGATTTCTCATGACTCTGCCATATTTTAAATTTTCAAACTTTATTATTGTTCAAGGCATACAGTCCTCTTCTTGTACTCAAGGCCTTATATAATCAAATTCCTATTGCAGTGACAGAATGTTAAATGGAACTTTCTCTATGATTTCAGAGATACTATAGTGATCCCAAAATCCAAGGAGGAGTGTAAATGCATATCAGCTAAGCAGGACAGGTAAACAAATTGCACTGGGTTTTGCAGTCCTCTCGCAGTTCATACCAAAGCTATATGAAGGGAGGCTGGTTCTGATGGGAACAACCAAGCTCAATGCTAGGTGAATTTCCTCTCTCCTCCCTCTGAGTGCTCCTTCTACCCTAAGCTATCTGAGAATAGCTTAAGAGAACACAAATGGAGAGCTGAATATGTGTCCACTGGATCTGAAGAGTAGTGATACCAGGAAAGTACCCCATACACCTAAAGACCAGAGACTGGTCGGAGTGAGGAGGCACTGGTGTGTAAGATTTACTTCCACCCATTGGTGGCAGAGTGTGTTTCTCATGTTCCGGTGTTGGACCCCCAGGAAGAAACCTGGATTTAGATGATGTTGAAAGAAAATCACCAGGCCCAATGGAGACAGCCTTTGTGGAGAAAATCCCACTGAAGTCCAGGGGCTAAGAGGGTGCTCGTATGTTAACCAAAATAAGAACCTAAGAGGTAAAGTCAGCATTTGGGCACATGTTACAGTGTGAGAGTACTTAAGTCAGGTACCAATCTAGTATGATCTTTTCTACTTTTTCCATTTTCCTTGGCTCTAGCCTTGTAGTAACTACAGACAGTAGAGTTAATGCAGGGGGAGTCAAAGACAAAGGGGAAAGGAAAGAAACCAAACATACTTGGATTCCCCAACTATAGATGCCAAAACTAAATTAGATGGAAACTGAAGTAAAGGAGGCAGGCTTTTGTTCACAATGTGAAGTTGAACATTTGATTTCAGACATGATTAGATTTTTCTGTAACCTGTAAATATTTCTGTGTTAGGCCAGAGATTGATTGGAACAGCTATGGAGACTGTTTGCCATCTCCTCAAGTGTGAAGGAGGAACCAGGTGACATAAAGTTCTGTAAACCCATGCCCCGTCCTGTGCCTCCCCTGTATGAGTGATCAGTTAGGGTACAGTGTTATTTTTTTCACCCCCCCTTTGTCTTCTACCCCTTACTTAGTTTCATTAATATTTATTTACACTACACACATTTATGGAAAAGAGTTTATTTACTGAGTCAAAATTGAAGTTTTGAAATTTAAAAATTATGCTCACCTATTTTCTCCTACTTTGGACAGTATCATCTTTTCTCTGAGACAATGATTGCCACAAACTAAATTGGGGGTGAAGTTCATGGAGAGCAAATGGTACAAGAAAGTGTGAGAGACAATTAGCATATCTCATTCACATTTGGAATTTAAGAAACAAAACAGAGGATCAAGGGGAAGGGAGGGAAAAATAAAGACAAAATCAGAGAGGGAGACAAACCATAAGAGACTCTTAATCATAGGAAACAAAGTGAAGGTTGCTGAAGGGGAAGGGCTGGGGGATGGGGTAACAGGGCGGTGGACAATAAGGAGGGCACATGATATAATGAGCACTGGGTATTATAAAAGACTAATGAATCACTGAACTCTACCTCTGAAACTAATAATACACTATATGTTAATTAATTGAATTTAAATAAAATAAAATTTAAAAAAAGAGTGTGAGAGAAAATCAGCATTGGCTAATGTCTTAAAATTCTGTCAGATTGAGGCAGAGACTGTTAGCTGTCTTCCTTGATTCTGTTCTCCCCTACTTACATATTGTAATAGAATTTTAGCCTGGGAAAAGAGCTGCTTAGCTAAATAATACATTTTCCAGCCATTTTTCAGCCAAGCTGGACATAGAATTAAGTTCTATCAGTTGGAGGTATATAAAATGAATTTTTTTGTCAGGTCAAGTACTTAGAGGGAAGAGGGGGTGCTCTTCCTTTCCCTTCTTCCATTTTGTGGTTTGGAAAATGGACACAGTAGCAAGCCATCTTGTCCTTGTGGATGAAGGTAGTATGCTTTGCTTGCAGAAGGAGCTACAGGATCAGCCCTGTAGTGCTTAAACTCAGACTGCCACATCAGAGAGCTATAAAAATTTATATATTTAGGTTACTGTTATTTTGGGCATCCTAGCTAACATAGCCACCAAAAATATGCTGACTTTTCTATTAATCTTGCAAGTTCAAAGGCTTGGATCAATACTTGCACACTTAATTCCATCTTTAAAGTATTAATATTAATCTTATACATGGATGATATTAATTTGATATAGATAATAGATTCACTTTCAGAAAGTAACATATCTTGATTCTGTTACTATTTAAGGTAAAAAAATGACAAAGTGACTTATCATCATAATTATTTCCCATTATTCAAAAAGTATTAGCTAATGCAGTAAGACAAGTAATATTTATGAGAATTAAAATGTTTGGTAACAAGAAAATAGTCATCTTTAAGGATGTCGTGATGACCTAAATAGAAAACTCAAGGGAATAAAGTGAAAATCCATTTGAAGTTAAAAAAAAAAAAGAGTTCATAAGGATGTTTACCATATGAATACAAAAAAAAATCAATAGTTTTCTATATACCAGCAGTAATCCATTTGGAAATCTAATGGAAACAAGACTTCTTTCATGAGAGTAATAAAACTATTGAGAAGAAACTTTTAAACTATATTAAGAAATAGAAGATGAAGATAACATGAGATAGGTGCTATTGCTGAGTGGGAAGATTAGATATTGTTATATGTGAGTTCTTCTCCAATTTTAACCTATGCTTTGATTTAATTCCTCTAAAATTCCTAATAATATGTTCTGGAACTTGAAAAGTGATTCTAAATTTTCTGTGAGAATAAATAAGTTTTATTTTCATTTGGTCAAAATATTTGTGTTTTGGATTCAAATTTAATGAACTATCTTTTAGGAATTTTGGGATGATTGTTGGATCATCTATTTAGAGCAATTGGCTTATCAGTTACTCATAATAGGTTGTATTGGCAAGGTTCAAAGAGCATGCATAGGTAGAGAGCCTATCCCAGGGCCAGATGGAGAAGAGTTAACAAAATAATCCCAATCAAAACAACTGAGGTGTTTGTTTTCAGTTATGAATTAAACGTATACTTAAAAATATCTTGGAATGTGTAGTATTTTATTTTAATAATGATTATACTTTTTATTATTAATATCTTGAAATATATAGTGCTTTGTTACTTATGGAGTATATTAACATATTTTGTCTGACTTTTATCTTGATAAGCTTGCTTAAAGGGAATGGTTACCGTCCTACTGTTTACAAGTGAGGAAATTACAGATTAGAGAAGCTCAAATAATTGTTTCAAGTGAAACAGCTAGTAGTAATTCTTTTCATGCCTAGTGCAGTGCTCATTCTGTTATCCCATATTTTATAACTATGTTCATCTCTGAGCAATGAGATGGTCAGGGAGATACTAAAGAACATCTATGAAATTGGGCATCAAGCATCTCTTCCCATCTTGGTTTTGAACCTGACCTGTAAGTCAGAGCTCTTCATCCTTCCTTATCTTCTATTCCCCCAATCTATAGTGACTTTCCATTGATTTGTCTTGCCTTGCCTTGTTATTCTATGCCAGCTGCTTTTCTTTTATCAACCCTACAGATGTTGGTGTTATTGGGAATTGAGTTATTGGTCTTCTTCTCCTTTTATTATAGTGTTCTCCTAGAATCTTTTTACTGTTAATTTACCTGTGTCTTCCAAGGCAATGTATTTACCTTCAGATCCTCCTTTGAAATCCATCCAGATCTTTAATCTCATTGTCTTCCCAAAATACGTGCCTCCTCATTGGCCCTATGTGAAAATTTATATTATCCCTATTTTATATATGAAAAACTTGAGTCTCAGAAAGCCTAAGCAACTTGCTCAAGATCCTTAAGATAGAATGTGACTGAATCAGGTTTTAGATCCAGATTTGTCTTTAAAGTATATTTTATTTACACTATAATATTCCAGAGTACATATAACCTCCTTTTCTTTTCTTCTCTCTCTCTCTTATTATGCTGTAGACTTTCCTCAGTCAGAAATTATGCCTTAATTCTTTTTGCTTCCTAACATCTAGTGTCTGGCACATAGAAGATGTCCTTTAAAAGTTTGAACAATGAATGATCATAATAATTCCAGGGCCTTTATTTTATGTCTGTAATGAAATAGTATGATTGTAAAATGTAAAAGACCAATTTACTCCTTTTATTTCCCACTCACTGTTAACATTATTTTGTTCCACCTGTTTTGTCCAGCCTATTCCAGTGACACACAATATTTCTTTCTTTCTAGAATAAAATACAACCAGAGCTTTGGCTGCTCCAAATTACAGAAGGTAATTGATCATGTACACTTCCACTAAGGTGAAGCTAGGAAGTGACCTTACTGCTTAATTTGGGTGCTTTATGTAATACAGCTGCATACAGTAACTGCAAATTAGTAGGCTAACCAAGCAACATAGCTCATGCTATGAAGGATTAACTACAAGAATCACCATAATAGAAGAGTGTTCTGCCACAGCTGTGATTGCCATTGTAGCTCTAGATTTTTACATGGTTTTGCCTTTTTTAAATCAGTGAGCTCTTTAGAGAACTCAGTATGTGTGAGAGAAAATGTAAAACAGCACACTTGCTACAATTCACTTTTATTGTCCCAGTCACACTACAGTGATCTCATTTGTCCACTCTGATTTGTTCACCTCTCTCAACATGCTTCTTGTTCTAAAGTGCTAAATCCTCATACAAATATTGTACGCCTAGACCAATTTTCTGCAAAGTAAAATGAAGTTGAGTAACATTTTTTCACTCTTCAAAAATTGACTCTTTCCTCAAATATAATCTGATGTTAATTTGTCCCTTTGGCTTACCTCTCTCTATAATTGGAACTAATCATGCCAGTTTCCTGAGCATCACTTATATTTAGTTGGTAATAACATTCCATAAGTAAAAAATTTTTTAAAAATGATGTTTTCACCAGCCACAGCCAAAATCTGAAATGATGCCTTTTGAAAAATGCAAGCATATGGTTTTACTTTTTGAAATCCCATTCATTACATATCTTTTGATAAGTTTATTCATTTACTAACAGAACATTAAACCGATAAATCATATCTACAAAGGGGGAAGAGGAGAAGGAGGAGGCATGAAATGAATTCAGCAGGATTTCTTCTTAAGAATCTTGAAAAAAAAAAGAATCTTGATCTTAGCTTTAAGGAAGTTTGATTTTTCCCTGTTGGTTCAGATATCAAAGTGAAAGAGTTAAGCATAACTTAACTGATTTTAATACTTCAGAATCCCTTGGCATGCCAAATTCTCAAGCTACTAAAACATGTACATTTTATTTTCTGAGCAGACTATGCTCATCGCAGTTTATAGAATTTCTCTATTTTATCTCAATTATAAACCTCTGTAAATGCCACTTTCCTTTCCTTAGAATATCACCTCTGACTTTTATAAATTTTTACCAGTCCAAATCCCAATCCCCAAAATATTTGTGTATTAATATATATTTCTCATAAATTCTACAAGATTATATGCTACTTGAAAGCAACTTTTATGCTTTCTTTACATTTTTACCTACTATAATATTCATCAGAAGGCTTTGAAATAGCTGGTATCCACCCTTAGCATGAGTGGAACTAATTTGTCTTTGTCAATCTCAGAAAAATATCACATATGTAATATTGAAAAAATAAATGTGGAGTTAAGTGGAAATTGTCTATAGAAAAATGATATGAAATCAGTAACAAAGTACTATCATTTTATGATTTCAATTATTAGGAAAAGATAGGCTGTGGAAATGATGAGGTTATATAAACTTCAGCTTAGATGAATTGAAAGAAAAGTAAAGGTGATTCAAGATTATAGATTATTAAGAATAAAATTGGGTGAGAAAAAAAGGACATCGATATCTGAAATTATTTGATATTAATTCTTATGGATCCTATGCTTCAGTGCTTCAATAATTTTTTACTCCCGCAAGGACTCCATAGACTCCAAAGACACAATGTTGAGTAAGATTCAAAGCTGCCCTCAAAAACACATCACAATGTAGTAAAGTGAAATAAACACATTCAAAGATAACTTTATTCTAAAAAAATCCAAATAGCAATAAAATATTAAATGCACCTTTAAAATGGCATGGTTATTCCCAAACCTATTCTAGGCCAGTTGAAATAATGGAGACAGTTACTAGTAGAATTATTTGCTCTAAGTTTCTCTTTTCTTCTCCATGAGGAGGTTCATTTGGTAAGAAAAGAGATCTGTCAAAATACTTTTGCTTTATTTCACATTAAACTGTTGTTCATAGCCATCCTGCAGTGTCCAGATGTTTGAGGGTAATAGACCTGTGTATTATGAAACAAATCTGAGCACTTGGGGAGTCTCCAACTGAGAATTTCCCTGAAGAAATTGTGTGTGTGGATACACTTTCTCAGTCCTATCAGGGAACTCACAGAGCCATTTCACATCGACAGTGACAGCAGGATGTGATTCCTGTGGTGTATTCTACAAAGCATTGGAACTACTTAGAATATGTGTATGAATGCTCAAGTCAGATAGCGTGCAGACTAACCATCAAACTCTGAGGTACCTGCAAGGAAGAGGTAGGCAATTGAATTGATGTCATTTTTTTTTTCTTCAAAATAGGAATAATTCTAGCTGAGAAAGGAAACTGATTTTGATATGACTGCTTTTGCTCTACTAGTAAAAGTTCAAGGGGGAAGAAAATTAAATTAAAAAATAAATACTAAATTTATTATATATCAGGGCACTTTTGCAATGACTTAATACTTATGTTACTTTTGGGAGATAGGTATAATTATCTCTCTTTTATATATATTGAATTCAAGCTCATTTACACTGGTAAATAGAATTTAGGCTCAAACCCAGGTATATCGCATTGTAGTCTTCACATTTATTCGTAATATAGTCAAAGTTTCAACTGTGAAGAGGAATAATGAATAGAAAGTAATCCCTAGTTAACCCAATATGTTAAAAAGATGATTTATTTCTACAAACATGTTATATTCTTTAAAAAATCTCCCAGACCTACTATTATTACAGTCTAAGAAATCTTCTTTTGGGAATCCTATAATATCATCAATCATTCATTTACTTCACAGTTAAAAAATTTCATTCATTTATGTACAGTAACACAGAAAATCTATAGAAGAATACTTGTACATTAGAATTAAGAATCACAAGGAAATTTCAGACCCAAAAGCTAAGAAAATACTAAACAAAATTACCAAACATATTTATAAAATCTCTTTGCCAAGAGATATTTAAAAGTAAGAGAACTAATTAGGATTTCTTGGAATGCTTTACATATAATCCATGGAGATAGTGGAAGATTACTTGATTTTTCTCTAAACCATTTTTCATTCTATTCTCTTGAGAATTTTAGTTATAAACTTCTTAGTAAAGGTTTTTATATGCCGTATCATGTTCTTAGATTCTTAATTAAATTTGATATACATTAATTTAAGTGTATATCATTGTTACCATTTTGTTAGAAATGTTAAGAAATAGCTAATTTAAATATTATTGAAACCACATGAGTAATGGGCAATTTCTCCAGATTTATTGAAAAATAATTGACATGCAGTGTTGTTTATGTTTAGAGTATACAGTACAATGATTTGACGTACATATATCATGGGCCATATATGGCCTTTATTATGTTGAGGTACATTCCTTCTTAAGAGTTTCTATCATAAATGGATTTCAGTTTTATCAAATGTTTTTTTTTTTCTGCATTTATTGAGATAATCACTGGTATATTTTTCTTTCATTCTATTAATGTGACATATCATGTTGATTTATTAGCATATACTGGACCATTTTTGCATCCCAGGCATAAATCCCACTTGATCATAGTGAATGATTCTTTAGTGTGCTGCTGCATTCAGTTTGCTAGTATTTTATTGTGAAATTGTTTATCTATATTCATCAGGAATAATGGCTGGTAATTTTCTTTTTTGGTAGTGTCCTCTTCCAGTTTTGGTATCAGAATAATGCTGGCCTCATAAAATGAGTTTGGAAGTTTCCCTCTTCTTCAATTTTTTCGAAAAAGTTTGGGAATAATTGGCTTTAATTTTTCTTTAAATGTTTGGTAAAATTCACCAGTGAAGCTATCTGGTCTTGGGCTTTTCTTTGTTTGGAGTTATCTGATGACTGATTTAATCTCCTTAATAGTAACTTGTCTGTTCAGTTATGTTTCTAAGAATTTTCCCACTTCTTCTGATTGTCCAGTTTGTGGGAAAATAGTATCCTTTTTTATTAGAACATTACCTATTTGGGTCCAAAAGTAACAACAAAAACAACCAAAATTGTTGTAAGCTCTAAATCAATTAACTTTTGTAGAAAAAATAATATAAAGGACAAATTTATCTGAATAGAATGAGTTTTTAATTAGATGTTAGAAGAAGGCTTGATCAGAATCAGGATCAATCTATCTGGGATCCTTTGGGCCTCATGGATCCAATGTCAATTTCTTTCCCCAGATTTGGGAGGTTTTCAGTCAGTATTGCTTTAAGTATACTTTCTCTTCCTTTCTCTATCTCTCCCCCTCCTAGAATTCCCATAATGCAGATATTATGTCTTATGATTGTTTCCTGTAAGTCCGACAGGATTCTTCACTCCTTTTCATTTTTTTTCTGTCTTCTGACTGCAGTTTTTCAAATGCCCTATCTTCTAGGTCATTGATTCTTTCCTCTGTATGGTTGAGTGTGCTTTTGAAACTCTCTTGAATTATTCAGTCTGTCATTGTACTTCTCAGTTCTAAAATTTCCTTTTTTTTTTTGTGGGGTCTTAATGGTTTCTATTTTGTTGCAATTTCCAATTTTTCATACATAATTTTTCTAATTTCCTTTAGTTTTCTGTGTTCTTGTAATCTATTAAACTTCTTTAAGAGGACTATTCTGAGTTGTTTGATAGTGCATAGATTATTTTCTCTAGGGTCAATTATTGGAGCTTTATTAGTCTCTTCTGGTGGTGTAATATTTACTTGATTTTTCATGATGCTGATTTTTTATTTTGGTATCTGTTCATTTGAATAGGCAGTCCCTTTATATGGACTTTACAGGTTCACTTTGGCAGATATTTCTTAACAAGTCAGCTTCAGTTTGGCTTCCTAGGCATGTTTGTTGAAACATATTTGGGCGGGTGGGGCTTGCTATCTGGCTTGTTTTGGGGCAAAGCCACTGCCTAACCTCTGAGGTTGGGTGAGGTAGGTGTTGCTGGCTAAGAACAGTTGAATAGGACTACTGGCTTAATTCCCTGACCAAGCTAGGCAGTAGGCTCCATGTTTACCTGAGTTCTCTGGTCAAGCTTCCTAGATGGGTACCATACTCAGCAGTAAGTGGGGTTATGAATTAGATTTTTCCTTTGACAGGGCAGCAGGAAGGGTCCTGGGGCCCTCCAGCCTCATTGTTTGGGAACCCAAATCAGGTAAGAGTATGCACTAAATTCCTCGGATAGCTGAGGCCACCAGTTTTGTTCTGTAGGTAGAAAAAGCCATGGGTGATGCTTTCTGTATAAGTGCCAGTGTAAGCAGGGCTATTGGATGAGCTACTTAACTTCCTGTGTGTTCCGGTCAGGTTCCCTGGTTGGGTAGGTTGAGGGATGTTTTCAGCAATGTGAAGTGTTATGAATTAGCTTTCCTGCATGAGTGCAGTGGGAGAACCAGTTCCAAGGTTAGTATGGCTCTTAGTCTGTGTTCTTGACTCAAGCTAAGCTGCACCCCAAATTTCCTGGCCAAATAGAACCAGTCTTTGCTCTATATATTATTAGTTCTGCCTGCTGGACTCAGCTCAAATGTTTCTGAGTTATATAGCTTACAGTTCTGGTCATGCTTTCTGTTGGGCAGGTCTGGGGCCTTCACTTATTATTGAACTGGGCTATGATTTAGCTACCCCACTTGGGCAGAAATGAGGGCCAGCTCCATGCCTCTCCTAAATGTTTCCAGTCAGGCTTTCTGGTTGGGAGGATCAGGAGTTACTCTCAATAGTGAGTAGGGCTATGAATTAACTCCCTTGCCTAGGTGTAGATGGGCAACCTCCAAGCCTGGCATTGCCTTTTCTCCAAAAGTGATCCCTCTGCCTGCTGGCCTTTCTGTTCAAACATGCAACTTCTTGAATTCTTGCCAGACTTCTGGTCAGACAGTGTCAGGGGGCCAAACTCAGCAATGGGCCCGGCTGTAGTTCCCTGGTTAGCTTGTGCCTGTGACTTCATTTTGCAAATGTGCAAAGGTGCTAGTTGGGTCTACTACTTGGACTCTGTAGGTAGAAACTAATTCTCCTTAGATCTGAATGCTAGTTGTTGCAAGTCCTTCCCCCTACTTCTCTGTCACAATCAGATTCCCAGTGGTCAAGCCCCACAGACTCCCCTGCAATCCCCATGGAGTAAAAACAGAGCAGAGTCTCCCAGGATGCAACCCGTGATGCTGGGGAGGCTGGATGTCCCCCCTGGGCTCTCTTTTCCCATCACTGAAACCATACGGCCAGAAGAGAGACCTCTGTGCCCCTCTGTAGAGTGCTGCACTAGCCTGGGGGAAGGATAATGTGGTCAGCATGTAACCGCTCCTCCTACCCTTCTAATTAAATTTGTCTTGATCTATGTGATACAGCGGGATACTTTGGCCTTACTCCCATGTTAAAGGATTCTTTCAGTGTTACCTTATCCACCAACTGTTTTTAGTAGTACTTGAAAGGGGGAGTGAAGTCAGGAATGGCCTATGTTGTCGTCTTCATGGCATCACTCCTGCATTAATTTTAATAACAGGCATAAACTGTAAAATTTGATATAAATTGCAAGTGGACACATATTTGGTGTGGGAGTATGAAATTAGTATTTTCTTTACATTTAGAGTACAACTTAATCATAGTCATTGCATTTTCTTTTTTCAGCATCAGAAAAAAATTGCTGTAGGTTCATCAACCTTTCATTCTGCTTTGAAAATACTTCTTGTTTAAAATGCATTGAAAACAAGGCAACCTTTCTACATTTTCTGTAACAGTGATTTCAAAATATTTTTAAAATAAAATGATTTTTCAAGAAAAATCTCATTCAGTTATGATTAAGTCTTTAATCCATTTTGAGTTTATTTTTATGTATGGTATATAAGGTCCAGTTGCATTCTTTTGCATGTAGATACCCAGTTTCCACCAATACCATTTGTTGAAGAGCCTTCCTTCTACAGACGTATTTTGTTGACACTTTTGTCAAAGATGAGTTTACTGTACATGTATGTTTTATTTTGGGGCTTTCCATTCTGTTCATCTATGTCTTTTTTTATGCCAGTACCATACTATTTTGATTACCATAGTTTTATAATATAGTTTGAAATCATAAACTATACCTCTAACTTAGTCCTTTTTCTCAAGATCACTTTGACTATTCTAAATGAATTTTAGAATTTTTTCTATTTCTTTAAAAAATGTCACTGGGATTTTTATAGAGATTACAGTGAATGTGGATCACTTTGAATAGTATGGACATTTCAACAATATTTTCTTCCAATCTATAAACATGGGATGTCTTTCCATTTATTTGTGTTTTCTTTTCTTTCACCGATGTTTCATATTTTTCATTGTATGAAAGTTTTACCTCATTAGTTAAGTTTATTCCTGAATATTTTTTATGCTGTTAGAGATTTTCTTAATTTACATTTCTGATAATTCATTGATAGTGTATACAAACACTGGTTTTTGAATGTTGATTTTGTATCCTGCCACTTTACTAAATTCAATTATTTGTTCTAACAGGTTTTGTTTTGTTTGTAGTCTTTAAGATATTCTACATATAAGATTATGTCACTTGCAAGCAAGTAATTTTACTTTTTTTTCCCAAATTGGATGCCTAGGTGTTCTGGATAGGGCTTCCAGTACCATGTTAAATAGAAGTGGTAAGAGTGGTTGTTCTTATTCCTGGTTATAGAGGAAAAGTTTTCCACTTTTCACTATTGAGAATGATGTTAGCTTTGGGCTTGTCTTATATGGCCTTTATTATGTTGAAGTGCATTCCTTCTATACCTAATTTACTCATAGTTTTTATCATGAAAATGTATGAAATTTTGTTGATTGCTTTTTCTCCATCTATTTAGATAATCATGTGTTTTTTATCCTTTCTTCTATTAATGTGCTGTATTATACTAACTGATTTGAGTATGTAGAACTGTACTTGTATCCCAGGGATATTTCCTATAATTTTCTTGTAGTTTCTTTGTCTGGCTTTAGTATCAGGAAAATGCTGGCCCCGTAAAATGCATTTGGAAATGTTTCCTCACCTTCAAATTTTTAGAAGAGTTTAAGAAGGATTGGTATTTATTCTTCCTTAAGTGTTTGATAGAGTTCACCAGTGAAGCCAACTGGTTTTGAGTTTGTCTTGTTGGAGAGTTTTGATTACTGATTTAATTTTCTTATTTAGTCTATTCCAGTTTTCTTTATCTTCATGATTCATTATTGGTAGGTGTGTATTTCTAGGAATTTGTCCATTTCTTCTAGGTTATCCAAGGTGTTGATGTGTAAATGTTCATAATAATCTTTTATGGTTTCTTTCTATTTTTGTGGCATCATTTGTATTGTCTCCACTTTCACTCCTGATTTAAGTCCTTCAGCCCTCTTTTTTGTAAGTCTAAGGATTTGCCCATCTTCTTTATCTTTTCGAAAAGCCAACTGTTAGTTTTGATTTTCCCCATTGTTGTCCATTCTCTATTTCATTTCTTTCTTTCTTTCTCTCTTCTCTTTCTTTTTTCTTCTTTCTTTCTTCCTTCCTTCCTTTCTCTTTCTTTCTCTCTTTCTTTCTCTCTTTCTTTCTTTCTTTCTTTCTTTCTTTCTTTCTTTCTTTCTTTTTTCTTTCTTTCTTTCTTTCTTTCTTTCTTTCTTTCTTTCTTTCTTTCTTTCTTTCTTTCTTTCTTTCTTTCTTCTTTCTCTCTCTCTTTCTTTCTTTCTTTCTTTCTTTCTTTCTTTCTTTCTTTCTTTCTTTCTTTCTTTCTTTTTCTTTCCCTTTTCTAACTTTGGGTTTAGTCTGTTCTTTTTTACCTTTTTGGTGTGGAAAGTTAGCTTGTTTGAGATCTCCTCTTTTCAATATGGTTGCTTATCAGTATAAGTTTTCCTGTTACTACCACTTTTGCAGCATCACATAGGTTTTGATAATGTGTTTTTTCATTTATGTTTGTCTCAAGGTATTTTCAGCTTTCTATCTGATTTCTCTTTTTACTCATTGTGTATCAGGAGTGTGTTTAATTTCCACACATTGGAATTTTTCCAATTTAATCTGTTACTGATTTCTTGTTTCACACCATTGTATTCAAAAAAGCTGCCTTGTATTATTTCAATTTGGAGCTTAAATTTTTTTGTGACTTGTTTTGTGGCTCAACCTATGGTCTATCCTGGAGAATGTTCCATGTATGCTTGAGATGTGCATGTCTTCTGCTGTTGGATGGAATGTCCTCTATACGTCTGGCAGGTCCATTTTGTTGATAGTGTTATTCAAGTCTGCTATTTCCTTATTAATTTTCTGTCTGGATGATCTATCCATTGATGAAAATGAGGCATTGAAATCTTCTATCATTGTATTGCTATTGTATTCTGTTACTATTATTGTATTGTATTGCCATCAGACCTGTGAATATTTGATTTATATATTTATATGTTGGATGTTGAGTGCATATTTATTTATAATTATTATATCTTCATGATGAATTAACCCTTCTGTTTTTTGTAACAGTTTTTGACTTAGAGTCTATTTTGTCTGATAGAAGTAGAGCCAACCATTCTCTCTTTAGTTTACCATTTTCATGGAAAATCTTTTTCCACCCCTTCAGTTTTAGCCTATTTTTTCTTTGATTTAAAGTGAGTCTTTTGTAGTTAGTATATAACTGGATATTTTAAAAATCCATTCAGCCACTCTCTATTTTTTGATTGGCAGATTATCCCATTTATTTATGAAGTAATTACTAATAGGTAAGAACTTATTATTGACATTTTGTTGTTTTCTGTTTGATTTGTGGTTCTTTTGTTTATTTTTTCCTCTCTTGCCATTTTCCTTGTGATTTAAAAATTAGTTTATAGCGATATGCTTCAATTCATTTCTCTTTTTCCTTTGTGTATTTACTGTATGCATTTTCTTTATGGTTACCATGGTGCTTAAATAAAACATCTTAAAGTTGTAACTGTTTTAAGCTGATAACAACTTAACTTCAGTTATATACAAAAACTTTACATTTTTACCAACCCCCACACTTTGTTATACATTTAACACTGTATATCTTTTATATTGTATATCCATTAACAATACTTTCTCTTTTAACCTTTATGTTAGAGTTAAGAGTGATTTATAAATCCATTAAATTATTATATATTCTGTATTTGTCTATATGTTCACCTTTACTAGTGAGCTGTATACATTCATATACTTTCATGTTGCTATTTAGCATCTTTTCATTTAAATTTGAAGAATTCCCCTTAGCATTTCTAGTAAAGCAGTATAGTGGTAATGAATTCCCTTAGGTTTTGTCTGGGAAAGTCTTTATCTCTCCCTTATTTCTGAAGGACAGTTAGTGTAGTGCTTAGTATAGTGTCCTTGGTTGGTTGTACTTTTCTTTCAGCACTTTGGATATATCATACCTCTCTTTTCTGGCCTACAATATTTCTATTGAGAAATGTGCTCATAGTTTTATGGGGCTCCTCTGTTTGGAATTAGTTAATTTTCTCTTGCTGCTTTCAAAATTTTCTCTTTGTTTTTGGCTGGTAAAAATTTTACTGTAATATGTTGACGTAGTCTTATTTAGGCTTACCTGATTTGGAATTCTTTGTGTATTATGAATCTGGATATCCATTTCTTTCTCAAGACTGGGGAATTTTTCAGCCCTTATTTTTTAAATAATATTTCTGCCCTGTTCTGTCTTCTACTTTTGTGACTCCCATAATTCATAATATCTTACCATCTGAGACTTCTGTATATTGGTTCTCTTGATGGTGTCCCATAATTACCTTTAGGTTTTTCTTGTGGCTTTTTATTCCTTATTCTCTTTGTCTCTGACTGTATAATTCCAAATGATCTGTCTTCAAATCATTGATTTTTTTCCTTCCACTTGATCAATTCTGAGATTGAACCCTCTATTGATATTTTCACTTCAGTTATATTTGTCAGCTCCAGAACTTCTCTTGGTTATTCCTTTTTTTTTTTTCCTTCAAATCTCTGGTTATTCTTGATTATTTTATTTCTATTGAGGTAACTAGGGGAAAGGCACCGTCCTTCAACTGTGTTGTGTAGCTTGGAGAAGGCACAGTACTAAGGCCACTCCTCCAAGAGGGAGGGAGAAATTGAACTTGAAACCAAAACCCCTGATCTTTAATACACTCTCCAAGGTCCTGGTTTCTGGCTCACCTCACAAAGAATTCTGAAGTAAGTGATATGGTTAGACAACAGAGAGAGCAGGAGATTACAGGTTAAAAAAAAAAAAAAAAAAAGACTGGGCAGCTAGGAACCTAGATACAGAACCTCAGCCAGTGTAGTAGTACAGTCAGTGAAGGTTTTCTCAGCCAAAGCCAGTACATAAAGCCTGGACATCATGGCTCTTTCTTCAAATGTGCAGACACTAATACAAAGCTGCAAGGACATGAAGAATTAAGAAAACATAATACAATTCAAAATAAATCCCTAGTAACTGACCTAATGAAATAGAGATCTATGAATCCCTGAAAAAATATTCAAAATAATCTTTTTTTTTAGTTCCTAGAGACTGTATTTTATTTTTAATTAAGTTTTTCATTTTAATTCCAGTATAGTTAATATACTGTGTTATATTAGTTTCAGGTATACAATATAGTGATTTAACAATTCTGTACATTACTCAGTGCTCACCATGATGTTCAATTCCCATCACCTATTTCACCCATCCCACCACACACCTCCCTTCTGGTAACCCTCAGTTTGTTCTCTACAGTTAAGAGGCTGTTTCTTGGTTTGTCTCTCTCCAAAATAATTAACTTAAAGAAGCTTAATGAATTATAAGAGAACACAGATAGCAACAAAATCAAGAAAATGATACTTGAATAAAATGAGTACATTTTTTACTTTGAATATTCATCTTATTATTTGGTAATCTTTCTAAATTATTTTATCCAATCAAAGGATTTGTCTCTAGATACTTTTAAGCTGTTCCTTCTTTTCTACTTATTATATATACATTTTTTATGCTCTTTATTATACTGGCTAGGGTCATGGTTTAAAATGAAATGCTTCTGGGGCACCCAGGTGGCTCAGTCGTTAAGCGTCTACCTTTGGCTCGGGTCATGATCCCGGGGTCCTGGGATCAAGCCCCGCATAGGGCTCCCTGCTCAGCGGGAAGCCTGCTTCTCCTTCTCCCATCCCCCCTGCTTGTGTTCCCTCTCTCACTGTGTCTCTCTTTGTCAAATAAATAAAATCTTAAAAAAAAAATAAAATGAAATGCTTCTAATGATATACCACTGGATATCTATTTTTCTTATTATTCATCAGGTCAGGTAAGTTCCTATCTATTTCTTTTTTTCTTTTAAAGATTTTATTTATTTATTTGAGAGAGAAAGAATGAGACAGAGCATGAGAGGGGGTAGGGTCAGAGGGAGAAGCAGACTGTCAGCCAACTGGGGACCCCGATGTGGGACTCGATCCCAGGACTCCAGGATCATGATCTGAGCTGAAGGCAGTCGCTTAACCAATTGAGCCACCCAGGTGTCCCTCCTATCTATTTCTAATTTGCTAAGAGTTTTATCATAAATCCTGGTTTGCTTTTTAAAGTTTTTTTATTTGCTAATTGGGATAGTCATATGGATTATTTTTCTCCTTTACTTTATTGTATATACAGATCTAATTTTGAAACAGTCTTGCATTTATGGAGTAAATCCAATATATCATTGTATTTTAGTTTTTTTTATAATACACTACTCTTTTACTTTTAATATTTTGCTTATTATGTCTAAATGTTTAATAAATTTGGATTTTAATTTTATTTTCAATTGTTGGCCTTGTCTGGGTGGTTTAGAGATAATAATGACATCATAAAATAAGATTAGAGCATACTTTCTTTTTCTATTCTGTGAAGGCACTTGGGAAAGTTTGATACTATCTGCTCTCTTAATGTCTTCCAGAATATGAATGCAAAGTTGTTTAGTTCTGCTGTTTTGTTTGAATATCGGCAAAGGTGTGTAAAGGAATATTTTAATCTAATTTAATTTTTGTGTGTGTGATAGGGCAATTTAGTTTTTTTTAAATATTTTTAAAGATCTTTATCCTTTTTACCTCCATTTCTTTATGTCTGTTTCTATACTTTTTGGTTTCTGCTCATGCTTTTACTAGCAGCTTGATTCTTTACTTTTAGTGAATTTTTTGTTGTTGTTCACTTGTTTTTGGTGATGTTAATTTTTGTGAACTTTGTGTAAACTTCAAAGTTTAAGAGTGAGTTTTCCCAGAGATTATTTATATTCTAATTCCCATTCCAAACAAATGTGAACTTGAGTTATGAAATTTGTGCAGGGATATACTTGGTAGGACCTTTATGTATATGTACTTAGACTTCTGTGGCCCCACAAAGCTCAGGTTTTAGGTTCCTAGCTATAATATCAGATAAAAATTTTTGTTGGTTTGTTTCCTGGTACTTTATGGCTTCTGGAGAACTTCTTTGTTTTCCCATAAATCCAGACATGAACTAAAATATATTTGAAAAATTACCCAATATTGAGAGGGAGCTGTCTGAATATTGACTATGCTACAGTCTGGGTAATGTGTTAACAAATACGTTTTTTTTAAATTTCTTATAATTTTATTTACCTTTTTCCCTTCCCTTTTTAAACTAAAAGTGCCATTTATGACTGGGAGAATGGAAGAAACAAGAGATGATAAAGAACAAAAGATGATTATTTGTTTTGAACCTCCAAAACTGAGATCCTTGAACAGACAATATATTGGAAAGTTACTTGTAGATTCAGTTTCTTTTACCCAATTCACCTACTCACCCAAGGAGAAATTAGACTTCCTGGTTAGAAATAATTCTGAGAGTAGTGACTAGGAACTAGTTCCTGAGAAAAGGCCCAGAATTTTGCCCATTTACCTTGCTGAATGATTTATTTGAAGAGAGATGAAACTTCCTTAGAGTAGATATTTTATGGAATTTTTTAGGCAGAAAGTGAACTATCAGATAAACTGGGGATGGTGTGAGAAAATGGATTACAAATGGCTATTCAGCATGTGTAGGCATATGAAAAAAATTTTCCATAACATGAGACAAGTTTTATTTTTCTGTCATTCTGGGATATGGAACCAAATCTGAATCAGTTTTGTAGTCAAGAAAGGAGTACAGCATATCATCAACCAGTGACAGGGGACAATTACAGTATAGAGATTATTCCTCAGAGTCTAACTACTTACAGCATGATCTACACCCAGACCAGTAGAAACAGGAGCAGCAGCTTCTTCTGGGAGTTTGTTAAAAATGTAGAATTTTAGGCCCTAGGCCAGGTCTATTGAACCTGAATGTATATTTTAGCAAGATCCCTCAGAAGTTGACAGCATGAATCACTGAAGACAATTGAAAAGAGCCAATGAAATGTAATACATGGCAGAACATGATGTCAGATGACTTCAAAGTACTAGACAACTTTTCTTTCTCTAATATTACAGATTGGCACTATATAAGCTTTCTGAGTAACTGAGGAAAGTAGGGAGAGTAACCCTCTAATTGACAGAGAAAACCCCAATTTCACACGTTTATCCTAAGATTAAATGTCTACAGATAAATTTGGTCTTAGAATATTCAAGAAAGTTGAAAATTTTCTTTTTTGGCAATAGGTAAAGTCCATGGCCTGAAATATGTTTGTTTCTCCCATTAATGTGTCATTTAAATCTTTGAAGCCAGAGATTATGTTTCCTAATTTTGAAATCACTTCCACTACTTTTCCCAGCAAATTCCCAAAGGATGTGCTTAATAAATGTATGTAAATGCATATAAATAAATACATCTTATTTACACTTTATTTACGGATAAATATATATAGCAGCAAATAATAGTATAATTTATAAACTTTTAAAGGAATTATCCCTTACCTTTAATATTTCAGGAGACTAACTGGGCAATTTTCTTCAATTGCATTGGAAATGGAAGTCCAAGGATGAAGGAAATACCTTTGTGCCAAAAAAGTAAACTTTCATTCACACCCACTAATTACTGAACATCTAATCTGTTTTACAAAGGAATATTAATATTGGTGTATGAATCATGCTGATTTTTCCATAATGTTTTCTTAAAGTTTGTATGCTCCTTTTTTATACATGTGACTTCAATGAGAAGAACAGTCAGCTTCTCTGAAGAACTATCAGACATTCTGAGATGGTTATTTGTCACCACTTTTCTCCTTTCTTTAGCTCAGTAAGTTTTACTGTTAAATACTATAGCTGAGTTGAGTGTGCAGCATCAGAGTGTCAAGTAGCTACTCTCAACATCAAGTGAGAAGAGCACTTCATTGATTTCTGATAAAAAAAAATTCTTAGGCTATTTTTTTTAAAAAAAGCAAGAAGTTTGTTAAATAGTATTTCCAAGTTACAGAGTAAAACCTATCACAGTTTTAATGGCCTTTTCACATGGCATTTCTCTCTGAAGAGAGGAAGTAATTTCTTTAGCACTAACTACTATTCCTTCCCTCCTTTGTTTGTACATAATTGATTTAAATGTGTATGATTTTGCTCATCAAACAACTGTACCATTATAAACATGGGCTTCCATGTGTTGATTTGTTATACAGTCAAGAGAAAGCTGTGGCCTATTTTATAAAATTTTATAAAACTGCATTTTCAAAATGTAGCCTTTTTTACTCAGCAGGGCAAAATAAAGAGCTCTCCAGAGTAAACCATGACTAGTGAACATCTGTGCTGATTAGAGCAAGATGGTTTATTTACAATTTTGACTAAAATTTTTAAAATTTAAAATTTTATTTGCATAGCACTATTTTGGGGAAAGGACACTATAAAAACAGAACCTCTGAGTTTTAAGAGGATTTATTAGGGGCAGGGGCTACTACCATGATAAAATATTACATCTTTGCAATAGAATTGGTGATAATAGTTTAAATTATAAATTTGCAAAAAGCACATAACATTCCTTGAAATATGATGATAAATATCTTTATATACATATTTTCCCCCAAATAGTGAAATTTGATTAGCAGAAAATAGTGTCCAGAAGTAATTAAGCATTGCATATGAGCTGTCTCAGGGTGAATCTAGCTAATGTTCATCATACTCCACCATGACATTATTTCCTATTATAGTAAAATATTATGTATTCTACTGTGCCAATTTAAATTTTAAATCTATTTATGTGTATATATATGCCACATTTTCTTTATCCATTTGTCTGTCGATGGATTTTTAGGTTGTTCAATTGTTGTGGCTATTGTGAATAATGCTACAATGAACATGGATACAAATATTTTTTCCAGATCCTGATTTCAATTATTTTGGATAGATTCCCCAGAAGTAGGTTTGCTTAATCATTTAACAGCTCTATTTTAATTTTTTGAGGAATCTCCATACTGTGTTCCATAGTGGTTGCACCAATTTACATTACTACCAACAGTATTACAAGAGTCCTCTTTTCTCTAAATCCTTGCCAATGCTTTCTATATATTTATTTATTGATAGTAACCATTCTTTTAGGTGAGAGGTGATATCTCATTCTGGTTTTGATTTGCGTTTCCCAAATGATTAGTAATATTGAGCAACTTCTACCCATTTGCTTATCTTTTTTTTTTTAAAGATTTTATTTATTTATGAGATAGAGAGAGAGAATGAGCGGGGGGGGGGGGCAGAGGGAGAGGGAGAAGCAGGCTCCCTGCCGAGCAGAGAGACTGATGTGGTCCTCGATCCCAGGACCCTGAGATCAGGACCTGAGCCGAACGCAGACGCTTAACTGACTGAGCCATCCAGGCACCCTGACATTTGCTTATCTTTCCAGAAGAAATGTCTATTCATTTCCTTCACTTATTTTTTTTTATTTAAATTCAATTAGCCAACATATACTACATCATTAGTTTCAGAGGTAGTGTTTAATAATTTATCAGTTGCATATAACACCCAGTGCTCATCACATCATGTGCCCTCCTTAATGCCCATCACCCAGTTACCCCATTCCACCACCCACTTCCCCTCCAGCAACCCTCAGTTTGTTTCCTATGATTAAGAGTCTCTCATGGTTTTTCTCCCTCTCTAATGACTTCCATTCACTTTTCCTTCCCTTCCCTTATGATCCTCTGTACTGTTTCTTATATACCACATATGAGTGAAACCATATGACAAATGTCTTTATCTGATTAACTTATTTCGCTCAGCATAATACCCTTCAGTTCCATCAATGTCAATATAAATGGTAAGTATTCATCCTTTCTGATGGCTGAGTAATATTCCATTGTGTATATATATATACACCACATCTTTATCCATTCATCTGTCGATGGATATCTCAGCTCTTTCCAGAGTTTGGCTATTGTGGACATTGCTGCTATAAACATTGGGTGTAAGTACCCCTTTGGATCACTACACTTGTATCTTTGGGGTAAATACCTAGTAGTGCAATTTCTGGGTGGTAGGGTAGCTCTATTTATAACTCCTTGAGGAACCTCCATACTGTTTTCCAGATTGGCTGTACCAGCTTGCATTCCCACCAGCAGTGTAAGAGGGCTCCCCTTTTTCTGCATTTTGAACATTTGTTGTTTCCTGACTTGTTAATTTTAGCCATTCTGACTGGTTTGAGGTGGTACCTCTTTGTGGTTTTGATTTGTATTTCCCTGATGCCGAGTGATATAGAGCATTTTTTTCTTGTGTCTGATGGCCATTTGAATGTCTTCTTTGGAGACATGTCTATTCATGTCTTCTGCCCATTTCTTGACTGGATTCTTTGTTTTTTCAGGTGTTGAGTTTGATAAGTTCTTTATAGATCTTGGATACTTGCCCTTTCTCTGATATGTCATTTGCAAATAGCTTCTCCCCTTCCATTCCTTCACTTATTTTTTAAATTGGGTTATTTGTTTTATTGCCATTGGATTGTAGGTGTTCCCTATTTGTTATGGGATAACTTTTTTTTAAATAAAGACTTTACTTATTTATTTGACAGAGAGAGAGAGCGCAGAAGCAGGGGGAAGGGAAGAGAGAGGAGAAGCAGGCTCCCTGTTGAGCAGGGAGCCCAACATGGGGCTCAATCTCAGGACCCTGAGATCATGACCAAAGCCAAAGGCAGACACTTAACCAACTGAGCCACCCAGGAACGCCTAGGATAACTCTCAGATATATGATTTGCAAATATTTTCTCCCATTCTGTAGGTTGCCTTTTATTGTGTTGATCTTTTCTTTCTGCATGAGAGTGTTTAGTCTGATGTAGTCCCACTTTTTTTTTCGCTTTGTTGTCTGTGTTTTTGGTGTCACATTCAAGAAAACATTGCCCATACAAATATCAATAAATATTTCCCTTATGTTTTCTTTTAGGACTAAAACTGTTAGAACTAATAAGTAAATTCAGTGAAGTTTCAGGATACAAAATTAATACAGTTTCATTTCAGTACACTGACAATAAACTATCTGAATGGAAATTTTTTAAAATCTCATTTTTAATAGTACAAAAAGAATAAAATACTTACAAATAAATTTAACTGAGGACATAAAAGACTAGTACACTGCAAAATACAAACCACTGATAAAAGAAGTTAAAGTTGAGTCAAAAAAGTGCCCATAATACACTGGCCAACAGGTATATGCTCAGCATCACTAATCATTAGGAAAATGCAAATTAAATCTATGACGAGATATCATTTCACACTCATTAGATTGGCTGTTATAAAAACAAATAAAAAATAACAATTGTGAAGAAATTCTGACCCTTGTGCGTTGCTGATGGGAATGTAAAATGGTATAGTCACTGAAAAAATGGCTGGAGATTACTCAAATAAGTAAGCCTAGATTTACCATTTAATGCAGGAACTGTACTTCTGGGTATATGTACAAAAGAATTGAGAGCAGAGACTTCAACAGGTATTTGTATATCAATGCTCATAGCAGCATTATTCATAGCAGTCATATAGTAGAAACAACCCAAATGTTCATCAGTGGATGAATAGAAAAACAAAATGTGGTACATATATACAATGGAATATTTTTCAGCCTTAAAAAATGAAAAATTCTGATACATGCTGCAACATGTATGAACTGTGAAGACACTATGCAAAGTGAAATAAGGCAGCCAGAAAAGGATGGCTGTTATTATGATTTCACTTATATGAGGTACACAAAGTAGTCAGATTTATAGAAATCTAGAGTAGAATGGTGATTACCAGGGGCTAAGGATGGGTAGACGGGAGTTACTGTTTAATGAGATGTGTTTCAGTTTGGGAAGGTAAAAAAGTGCAGGAGACTAATGGCAGTAATAGTTTCACAATAATGTGAATGCTTACTGCCACTGAACTGTATAAATTGTTAAATTGAACAACTGAAAATTGTTAAAATAATTTTATGTCATGTATGTTTTATCACAATTAAAAGAAATTTTAATGGGCTTTGTTGCACAGATAAGATTCAATAGGTGAGATACTATTTTTATAATGTTGCTATAAATTCTTCAAAATACAGGAACAAATAATAATTTTCCTGGGTAAATCAGAGCAATTAATATGCTAGGCATTGCATAATGAGGGAGAAATAAATACTGAGATGGTATGGAGACTCTTCCTTTTATGCTGCATGAAGAATGACATGGGCCTGACTGAGGATCCTTTAGTTTCCACTCAGTGCCTGATTCAGGTAGATTTGTTCATGACAGGTAGAACTTGTTCATGGTAGATAGAAGGCCACACTACTGGAGGAAACCCGAGTTTTCTCAGCAGTTCTTTCAGTGTGAATAGAAAGGAGGTCATTTAACTTTAATTCTCAAATTCCACTGACCTGGAACTCCTTCCTTATGTAGGACTTTAGCCTCCTGCAGAGTTCCTAAAAGTATTTCTGAGTCTCCAAAGCTAGGATCCTATGTAATTCTATTGTATTGCTCAATAGTGATTTCTTGCCAGGTCCTACATTGCTGTTTTTACTGAGATATATGAACCCGGTTGGTAATTCACCACTGTTCCTGTGGGTGCAGAAAGCCAATTAACAGAGTATTTATATCTGTGAGGGACTTCCTGGTAGGAAGTGTTATAAAATTTGGGGAATATTAAAAGTTACACTTTCTCTTCATGATGTCAGATTGAGGACAAAACATCATGCTACCATCATTGTTCCCTGTTGTTTGTGTTTTTTTTCCTTAATCTCTATTCCATTATGGAATTTCACAAGTGTTCTTTTAACAGGTGTTCTCAACCCTCTGAAAATTCCCATACCTGTACGTTGGTTACTAAGCCCCTGTGGCTGTCTATACACAGCTTTTTGGATATAATCAGACTCTGAATGTCAGTTTATTTTCAGTTGGGACTCCTGTTAAAGATGTATTCTGGGCCTTGAAAAAACAAGGAATTGCTGAAATAAAATTATATCATTGATGTAGAATATTACCTATAATACATATCAATAGATCACCATAGGTATCAAGTAATAATATAAATCTTTGTTAAAATATTCCAAACATTCTGTATTGTAAAACTCTGGAAATGGAATGAGGTCTATTTGCAAATAAATATTCCCAAAAGAAAAACAAATTAATACATATATTTGGAATAATAAAATATTCCTTTATCCTCTTTTATTTTCATATTTAAAACATTTAGTCTTGAAACAAATAGATATTATGTATCTTAAATGTGTGCCAAGAAGACAAATTGATTCTATAATCTTAATTTGAAGAGGAAGGCTTTTGCTTAATCCATCAATTTTTCACATCTCCAGCTGTCTCATAAAGTAGAGAAGAAATGATTGAGAGACCAGTATGAACATTCAGTTATGCTTTTGTAAAGATTTTTTCTCTTCCTTGCTTACTCTATACAAAAGAAGAAAGAAATGATCAAACATTTGAAGTGTGATCTCTGGTGAAAGCTTCCTGGAGAGAATTTTGTGAACACTGGTTTTATGCTGTTAAAGCAGCAATGACTTCTGTGAACTCTCTGGTCTCTCATTATCTCTCTTCTATTCCATCTAATGAACTAAAGGATATGAAGTTGAGGTCAAGCTGTGGTTGGTGGAAGTTCAGAGTTCTGTTAGATTCTTTGGAAAGCCAGTTGTCAGTCTTCTTTTTTGTGCCATTAATCAAAGATTAAATGGAGGAACCATTTTATTTTGTCCTTACAAAATATTTCTTAGGTCTTTTACTTAGGTTTTCTGTTACCCTCTATTCTTCTGACATTTATTTTCAGTTACAACGATATTCTACCTGGTTTATATTTTAAGATACCAAAACAAAACCAAAATTAATATAAGGGAGAAAAGAGCTTTTTAAAGTAAAATTGATTTAAGTAGAAATACTTAGAAATATCCTTATAAAGCTATATTTACATATAATGTGTACCACAGAAATGATAGCTTTGGAGGGGGGACTTTAAACAATCTTGGTTATTAAGAAAATTGCTATCTGTTCCTTAATCATTTAAACAATTCAGACATGTATCCATGTAACTGTTAATGTGGACTGCAATATAAACACAACTATTTATTTATTTGTCCCAGTCAGATTTTATGACTGATAAATATTGCTCCCACCATATTGATTGTGCAGTGATCCACATCAGTCAATAAAATTACAACCTGAGCTACCTGCATAGAACAAAGCACAGAGGAAAAAATAAATAGTGATTGATTGATTTCTAAACTTCATTGTTTTCTTTTATTTGTGAGATACATAAATGCAGGTAGATAATTAGCTTAGAGCTATTTTGATAATTGTGTATCCACGGTCTTGCTTCAGAATCTCCATATTTATAAATCCAGATATAAATATCATGGCATTTTTATTCAGGCTGTTAGAACAATTGACCACACACATAGATTCCAGCATAATAAATTTCTATTGCATTTCTGTCTGTTTCTTTCCAAATTCAGAGAAGGCTAAAAGCCTGATTGGAATTTCTAAAGTGAAATTTGGTGCACTAACATAGCAAAAGAAAAATGGAAGAATATGAAGTAAATCAATGTCAAACATTTCTACCTAAAAATGCTTATAATGTTTGATATCCTAAAAATAAGAGAAAGTTACTATATTGCTTGGTTGTGCAAAATAGCATATAATGTAGAAAGAAAGGTCACAAGCTGAGCCACCATCAAGGGCCAGAAAACGCAATAAATATGTGAGTTGGATATAAGATAATCAAGAATGTTGGTAAAAATGCTGGCATGGGGAGTACATATCTCAAGTAAAAATGCTCAAATAACAAACGAAAAGCAAAACAACTAACAAAAAACAATATAATGGTCAACACAATAAAATGTTTTGGAATGCCTTCTGCCTGCTGGCAGACAGATTAAATAGTTTTTTGTTTTTTGTTTTTTAAGATTTTATTTATTTGAGAGAGAGAGAATGAGAGATAGAGAGCACGAGAGGGAAGAGGGTCAGAGAGAGAAGCATTCTCCCTGCTGAGCAGGGAGCCCGATGTGGGACTCGATCCCGGGACTCCAGGATCATGACCTGAGCCGAAGGCAGTTGCTTAACCAACTGAGCCACCCAGGCGCCCTGGCAGACAGATTAAGACCATTGGTTTCAAATTGCTAAATGTTGCCTTGGAAATAATGTTTAACTGTGTTGTAAATATCACACTAATTAGATTTTGATATCTTTGAAGTAGTCCAGTGCAGTTCATTTACTATTGTATTTCCCTAGCTGCTTAGAGAGTAGCAGCATAGTATTTGCTCATTAATTGACCCTTCCATGAATACAATTATTAAATGTAATTATAACCCTAGCTCCATGGTTGATTCTTAGATCTTCAGTTTTGGGGGTTAATTAATTACATCCCATCTTTTTGCATTAAAATAGATTTTCTACAACATAAATAAAATACACTGATCTGATATATTGTCCTCTGAGCTGTTCAAAAGAGTGGGGTACTCAGTTGGAGTAATTCCCTGAGGGGAGACTTGACTCTTAGAAAGTAAGATGATGATGCCTCTGACAGTGGTGGATGAAGGAATTGCATGGATCCATCCCTCCACTGAATCAGCTGTTAATCTGGCAAGAAACTATTCAAGTCAACATTTCAGACCTCCAGAATCATGTCAAAAAGTAACAACCAAAGTTGTTTAGAGAAGAAAGAGGATGCTAAATTTTAACATTGAAAGAAATCTCTAAGTCACTGGCTGACCATTTAGATAATGGAACAGAAATGTCAATAATAACACGAAACAAGGAATACATAATAATTTGAAAAAGTCAGTAAACAAATGAATGACTGTAGTACTAACAAACAAGAACAAACCACATTATTAACGCTATTAGCTTTTTCTTTGCTATTAAGAAACATGTACATTTTTTTGCATTCAAGAAGAAGAAAAAAAAGTCCTTTGACCACTAAAGCTATGTTGCATCTTTTCCTTTTCTTTTATAATCTTGTTAATATAACATTCCTCAGTTACAAAGCTTCTCTGTACATCATTTTTCACATCAGTTCTATGAGCTACCATCTTTATTTATAGATGAATCTAATTCCATGTAACAAAAAAAGACAAAAAACAATAGTATCTCTGTGAAGTATTACAAATATCATAAATGCATTTAACTTGTGATATTTGCATTAGAAAATAGGTTGTGACTAACCCTAATTCAAGGAGGTCATAATTGGTAGAACATAGAAATTTATCTAGTTTTTCAAACTGAAAATCCCAATGCTCCACTCTAGCTTTTATTTTGTAATTTTTTACCCTATTAATGACATGAAATGTAATAGAATAAATCATCTTCTACAACCTCCACTTTTGTTCCTTACTAATTTATTGAGACCAGTCTCTAAATAGTCAATGACCATTCAATGTCCAAACCTTATCGTGTTCACTCAGCATAAATGTCTATTTCTTTAGTACTTGACACTACTGAACTTGTCTGATTCTAGCTACCCTCTCTTCTCTTTCTTTAATTATACATCCTCTCTTGGCTTTCCCTTTACCCCTTTACTCCTTTACTATTTATTTTTATTATTCTCTATCTACCTCCTGAACTAGTTTTTTTTTTTTTTATTACTCAATGCTCGTCAAGGTAAATGTACTTTTAATCTGTTTTCTCTGTTTCACTACCCCTGCCCCCCCTCCCCCCCAGCTCACCACCTGTCTGGAAACCACCAAGTTGTTTTTTGTATTTCAGTTTATCTATTGAGATGATCATATAGTTTTTATCCTTTCTCTTGTTAATGTGATGTGTCGGGTTGATTGATTCGCAAATATTGAACCATCCTTTCAATCTTGTAATAACTCACTTGATTGTGGGGAATGCCTTTTTTTTTTTTAAATGTGTTGTTGGATTCAATTTGCTAATTTTTGTTGATTTTTGTACCTATGTTCATCAGAGATATTGGCCTATAGTTTTCTTTTGTTGTAGTGTCTTGGTCTGGTTTTGGTATCAGGGTAATGCCTTGTAGAATACATTTGGAAGCTTTTGTTTCTCTTCTGTATTTGGGAATAGTTTGAGAATAATAGGTATTAACTTTAATTGTGAGGCTGTCTGGTCCTGGACTTCTGTTTGTTGGGAGTTTTTGGATTACTGACTCATTTTCATTATTGGTACTTGGTCTGTTCAAATTTCTATTTCTTCCTGATTCAGTTTTGAGAGATTATATTTTTCTAGGAATTTATCTATTTCTTCTAGGTTGTCTAATATGTTGACATATAGTTTTTCATAGTATTCTCTTATAATTCATTGGAATTCTGTGGGGTGTTTTGGCCATTTCTCTTCCATTTCTAATTTATTTGTATCCTCTCTATTTTTTTATGAGTCTAGCTAAAGGTTGATCAATTTTATTTATCTTTTCAAAGAACCAGCTACTGGTTTTATTGATCAGTTCTTTTTTTTGGTCTCCATTTATTTCTGCTCTAATCTTTATTATTCCCCTTCTTCTATTGGCTTTGTGCTTTTTTCTTTTTTAGCTCTTTTAGGTATAATGTTAGTTTGAGATTTTTCTTGTTTCTTGAGTTAGGTCTGTATTACTATAAACTGTTTTCTTAGAACAGCTTTGCTGCATGGTAAAGATTTTCGACCATTGTGTTTTCATTTTCATTTGTCTCCATGTATTTTTTGATTTACTCTTTGATTTATTATTTGGCTCATTCATAGTTTAGTAGTATGTTATATAGCCTCCATGTATTTGTGTTATTTCTGATTTTTTTTTTTGGTGATTGATTTCAAATTTCATACCAGTTGGTTGGAAAATTGCATGATATGATTTCAATCTTTTAAAATGTATTGGACTTATTTTGTTACCCAACATGTGCTCTGTTCTGGAGAATGTTCCAGGTGCATTTGAAAAGAATGTGTGTTTGGCTGGTTTTGGTTGGAATGTTCTGAATATATATATTAGGTCCATTTGGTCTGATATGTCATTCAAAACCACTGTTGTTTTTTTGCTGATTTTCTATCTGGATGAACTCTTCATTGATATAAGTGGGTTGTTAAAGTTCCCTACTATTGGGGCGCCTGGGTGGCTCAGTTGTTAAGCATCTGCCTTCAGCTCAGGTCATGATCCCAGAGTCCTGGGATCAAGCCCTGTGTCGGGCTCCCTGCTCCGTGGAAAACCTGCTTCTCCCTCTCCCACTCCCCCTGCTTGTGTTCCCTCTCTCGTTGTGTCTCTCTCTGGCAAATAAATAAATAAAATCTTTAAAATAAAATAAAGTTCCCTACTATTATTTTATTACTGTCAATTTTTTTTCTTTATGTCTGTTAATAGTTGCTTTATATATATATAGGTGCTCCTGAGTTGGGTGCATAGATATGTTATATCCTCTTGTTGGATTGTTCCCTTTATCATTATGTAGTGTCTTTCTTTGTCTCTTGTAAGAGCCTTTGTTTTAAAGTTGATTTTGCCTGATATAAGTATGGCTACTGCAGCTTTCCATTTGCATGGCTTATGTTTTTCTATCCTTTCACTTTCAGTCTGTATGTGTCTTTAGCTCTGAAGTGAGTCTCTTGTAGGCAGCATATAGATAGGTCTTCCTTTTTTATTCATTCAATCACCCTATGTCTTTTAATTGGAATATTTAGTCCATTTACATTCAAAGCAATTATTGATAGTATGTATTTATTGCCATTTTGTGACTTGTTTGTAGTTACCATTAGGTTCATATATAACATCTTTTGCATATAGCAGTCTATACTAAGTTAATGGTCACTTAAATTTGAACTCCCCACTCCTGGCCATGTTTTATGTATATGATATCATACTTCCTTTTATTTTGGGTTTCCCTTGACTGATATTTATAGATGTAATTGATTTTACTGCCTTTGTGCTTTAACCTCTATGCTAGTTTTATAAGTAATAAATGTACTTTTGTTATGTTTATATTTATCTGTGAAATTTTTTCTTTAATAATTTTCTTATTCCTGTTTATGGCTTTTTCTTCCCACTCGAAGAATTAATTTTAACCTTCCTTGTAAGTTTCATTTAGTGGTGATGAACTCCTTTAAACTTTGGTTGGGAAACTCATTATCTCTTTTTTTATTCTGAATAACTTTGCTGGGTAAAACATTCCTGGTATCCAGTTTCTTCCTTTTAGTACTTTGAACATATTATGCCACTCTCTCTGTCCTTCCAAGTTTCTGCTGAAAAATCAGCTGATAACCTTATGGGGTTTCCCTTATATATAGCATTTTACTTTTCTCTCGCAGCCATTAAAATTCTCTATCACTACTTTTTTTTTCCATTTTAATTATTATGTGTCTTGGTGTGGACCTCCTTGGGTAGATTTTGGGGGGATTTTCTGTGCTTCTTGGATCTGGGTATCTGTTTCCTTCCCCAGATTAAGGAAGTTTTCTTTTTTTAAAAAAATTTTATTTATTTATTTGACACAGAGAGAGAGAGAGAGAGAGAGAGAGAGCACAAGTAAGGGAGTGAGCAGCAGGCAGAGGGAGAGGGAGAAGAAGAGCAGAGGGAGAAGCCAAGCAGGGAGCCTGATGCACTGGGCTTGATCCCAGGACCCTGGGATCATGATCTGAACCGAAGGCAGATGCTTAACCGATAGCCACCCAGGTGCCCCAGATTAAGGAAGTTTTCAACAATTATTTCTTCAAATAAATTTTCTGCACCCTTCTCTTTTCTCCTTCTGGGATCTCTATAATGCAAATGTTATACTTGATGTTGCTGTGTTCCTTTAACCTATTCTCATTTTTTTAAATTATTTTTTTCATTTTGTTGTTCAGCTTGGTTGTTTTCCATTACTCTTTCAGCTCATTGATCTGTTCTTCTGCCTCCTCTAATCTGCTATACATTTCCTCTAGTGTATTTTTTTTTTAATTTCAGTTGAGTTCTTCCTCTCTGACTGGTATCTTAATATTTTCTCTTTGTTGGAGTTCTCACTGAGATCCTCCACTCTTTTCTCAAATTCAGTATCTTTATGACCATTACAGTGAATTATTTATCAGTCATATTGCCTATCTCCATTTCATTCAGCTCCAGTTTGCTGTAGTTTTGTTCTGTTCTTTCATTTGGGACATATTCCTCTGTTCATTATTTCTAACTCTGTTTATCTGTTTCTATGTATTAGGAAGGTCAGCTACATCTCTTGATCTTGAAAATAGTGGCCTTATGATGTAAAGGTGGTGCCCTATAGTATCCCCTGTTCACCACTATGTGGTTTGTTGTGCCCTACTTTTGAGGCTTACACATGTTAGCCTTTAAGTTATTTGGCTGCAATGGCCCACTTTGCCTGTTGTGGGTACACTGGGCAGGGTTTGGTCCCTGTGCTCAATAAGGGGGCAGTCTTGGGCTGCCTCAGCCTTACAGTTGGGCAGTGTCAGCGCTCAGACCAGATGTCTGCCCTCAGCCCATCTGCCAGGACTGTAGCTGCAGTGACCTGCAGGATGCTTTTCCTGCCTTATCTCTGAGAGGTTTTTGTTGGTGGGCAAGGCCAGCAGTCAGAGCAGATGCCTGCCCCCAGTCTGTCTGTTGGGGTTGCAGTTACATTGATAGTTGGGCACTCTCTCTGCACTGCTAGTTATAAAATTTGGCTGCTGGGACTAAGGGCACACTGGTGTGAGTGGTTGTCTTCCTCTTCCCCAGGGCAGGAGTCACTTTGGAGTGGCACAGGACCATGCCAGGGCTATTTGCAGAGTATGTTTGGACAGGAGCCACTTTGGAGGGATGCCTGATAAGTGGGGTGGGTTTGATGGAATGGATCCTCAGAATGTGGAGTGTAACACACAGTGATAGCAAGATAGGAGGAAAGCAAGATAGGTGGTTCCCACAAGTGTCCTGCTCTCTAGGCTTTGGGCAGGTTGGGAGGGAAATGGCACCCACCAGCTCTTTTGTTTTTGAAGTCTTCTAAAGATCCCTGCTTTTCCAATGCAAGTTCTGAGATTGGTAAATACATTTCGAAGTACACTCCAGGCTCTTTTCAAACTGCTGCTTCTATGTTGTATCTTGGCCAGCTTAATTGTTAGGTTGGCTCTTTAAGTGTGGAGTTTCAGTTTCCTATTGCCCTCTGGATCTCCCTGAGCTAAGCCTGCTGATTTTTAAAGTACGTAGAGTTAAGCCCTGTTGAATGTAAAAACTCGCGAAGTTAACCCCCATTGTTTTTCGAAGTCAGATGTTACAGGGACTCATCTTCCCAGTGCAGATCCCCTTTGCCTGGGTTACCTGGTTTGGGGTCTGATCCTCTCACTTCTTCATGCTTGTGGTGTCACTCCCATTTATAATTAGCCTCACGAGGGGATCCCAACCACCCCTCCTATCCTTTTTTTGTGTGGCCTCCTATCCATGGTTAACTGTGAAAGTCTGTTCTGCCAGTCTTCAGGTTGTTTGCTGAATTAATTGCACTGATGTGTTTGTTATCATGGTGTGTCCCTGGGATGACATGAGCTCAGGACCCTCCTACTCCACCATCTTTCCAGAAGCTCTTTCCACTTCCTGAACTCTTTAATGCAGATTTTCCAGAAACTTTTGCCTTTAGAACTCTTATTTTCTTTCTTTCCTTTCTCATTCTCTTTCATTATCTCGGCTCTTTGTCCCCCCACCTCCCCCCAACAAAAAAAAAAACAAAAAAAAACCTACCTTGGCAATTTACTCTTAGGATTTCAACTACTGTCTGTGTGTTTGTACAAGATCTTTGTCTTTAATCCTGACTTGTGTTCTGTTATGTCCTAATAATTGTTTTCTTGACCTTTATACTTGGATGTTGAGGTACACAGGTCAAACTTGATTTTCATAAAACTGTAGTAATTAGATCTATTCTCAGATTTATTCTTCTTCCTGATTTTTTAAACATTTCTGTTAATGATGACTCTATTCTCTTCCAATAGCAAAAACTAAGAGTTCAAAGTCATTTTGTGTTGTTTTACTCTACATCCTGTCTCAACATTTCAGTTTGTTTTTATCCACTTTCCTAATAACTATTGCAAATACTTTCATTGCTCTTAATTTTTTTTAATTCATTATCCTTTGATTTCACACTTAACCCCTTACAGTCATGTGTTTAATAGCTCTTGGTTATAAGAAACTAAACCAAATTACATTTTTAAAAAGACTTATTTATGTATTTGAGAGAGAGAGAGAGGGAGGGAGAGTGCAAGTGAGGGAGGGAGGGGCAGAGGGAGAGGGAGAGAATCTCAAGCAGACTCCCTGCTGAGCACAGAGCCCTATTCAGGGCTCAATCCATGACCCCAAGATCATGACCTGAGCTGAAACCAAGAGTTGGATGCTCAACCAACTGAGTCACCCAGGTGCCCCCCAAATTACAGTTTTTGAATAAACTTTTTATTTTGAAATCAATATAGTTTTACACAAAAGTTACAAACATGGTACAAAGAGTTTCCATGTTTTTAAAAATCAATTATCCTCAGAGGAGTTTTCTTTTCATTGCATTTTTTTCTCTATCTTCCCCTCTTTTTTTGCCTTCTCTAGGTTTAATTGAGGATATTTTATGATTCAATTCCATCTCTTCTATTGAATTCTGTCTTTTAAAAACATTTTTAATCAATTTCTTAAGGTTTACAATATATATTTTTAGTAATCTTGGGTCACCTTTCAAGTAATAGTATCCAATTTCACATGAATTATAAGGACACTATAGCAGTGTATTCCCTATTTATCTGTTTCAGCCCCTGTGCCACTGTTGTCATACACTTCATTTTTACACATGCTGTAAGCCTGATACATTGCTGTTGTTATTGCTTCACTGTATTACTATTTCTTTATAATTAGCATGACATTAAAAGCATTATATTTCTTTTTTTTTAAAGATTTTATTTATTTATTTGAGAGTGAGAGAATGAGAGATAGAGAGCATGAGAGGGAAGAGGGTCAGAGGGAGAAGCAGACTCCCTGCTGAGCAGGGAGCTTGATGTGGGACTCAATCCTGGGACTCCAGGATCATGACCTGAGCCGAAGGCAGTCGCTTAACCAATATTTCATCTTTATTTATTCCATTTACCATGCTTTTGTTTTCTCTAGATTCAAGTTTCTGACCTATATCACATTCTTTTTTAGCCAGAAGTTCTCTTAACATTTCTTGTAAAGTAGGTGTGTCGGCAATTAATCATATCTGTTTTTGTTTGTCTGAGACAGTCTTTATTATCTCCTTTATGTTTTAAAGATAATTTTGCTGGGTAGAGAAATCCTTCTCCCTTCCCTTCCCTTCCTTTTCTTTTTTCTATTCTTCCCTCCTGTCTGTCTTTCTTTTCCTCTTTCTTTCTTTCTGCTGGCTTACATGTATTTTCATATGAACTATATTGTAATTCTTACCTTGTTTCTCTGTCTTACCCTCCATGTATGCTTTCAAGATTCCTTCCTTCCTTCCTTCCTTCTTCCCTTCCTTCCTTCCTTCCTTCTTCCCTTCCTTCCTTCCTTTTTTCCTTTCTTCCTTCCTCCCTCCCTCCCTCTCATTTTTTTTATTTCTCTATTTTTTTAGTAGTTTTTCTTGTTTATTATTAGAACTTATTACAACTGCAATTTAGTATCTGCCACTACCTTTGGAAAATTATTAGTCATTATTTCTTAAAATATTTCCTCTGTCCCATTCTCTCATTTTCTAGCATCAGGGATTCAAATTCAGAATATTACATAGTTTTCTATGTAATACTGTGAGTATTTCCTATGAGTACTACAGTAATCCTATGAGTATTTCATAGTTATCCTTCAGTTCTTTGAGGCTGTTTTCTGATACCTTTTTGAATATTTGTGTTTTGGTTTCCATAATTTCTGTTGTCCTATCTTCAATCTCATGGACTATTTCTGTGGCTGTGCTGACTCTAGTAATGAACCCATTGAAGGTCATCATTTCTCTTTTACTCTTTTTGGTTTCTAGCATTCTCATCTAATTCCTTCTTATATTTTCCATTTCTCTGATGAAATGGCTTATCTTATGTGTTATTTTTCAATAGAACCTTTAACATATCAATCATAGTTATTTTAAAATCCCTATCTGATTAATCCAACATATTTGTTGTACTGAGTATGATGATATGATTGCTCTTTTCCTTCAGATTTTTGGCATGCTTTGGTATGCCTTGTATCTTTTATTGAAAGTGAGATATGCATTGGATAATAGAGATTAAAGTAAATAAGCATTTAGTGTGAAGATTTATATTACTATGGCTAGAACTTGGGCTTGTTTAATGTTTGCTGTAGTTGTAGGTGTCAAAGATTTCAAATTCCTCTAGACCTTGTTTTTGTCCCCACTCTTAACTTTGGGCCTCCCTATGTACTTGTCCTTAAAAGACTTTGTGTCTTGAAGCTCTTTTAGCTGTAATCCACTGTTATTATACTGGAGTCATGTTGATGTGGTGGTAGGGTATGAGGGAAGGGGAGCATTCTCTGGTATTATCATTAAATTTTAGTGTTTTTGTGGTCTGTTTCTTGGGGCTGTGACTTTCACAAATGTCTCTTCAGTGATACAGGTATTCCCCTTATCCCCTTAGCTGCAGTGTTCCCAATCTATTTCTTTGTAGGCTTGACCTCTGTTGACTCTGTATTTCTTTTTTTTTTTTTTTCCCATGAGACAAGATGGTTAGAGGGAGCTGGAGTGGGAAGAGTGTCCTTCCCTTAGCTGGTAGGATAAGGTTATTGCAAAGTTTCCCCTACCCATTTGTAAGTGTAGGACTTTATTATAGAGAAGGCTCTGGGCATATGTCACGATTGTTATTATTCCCTTCCCCCAATCACTAGAAGCAGGATCTTGATTAGTCTGGCTTTTCTATTTTTTTCAAACCCATTACTTATGTAAATAAAGTCGAGAGTCAGAAACCTTGTGGTCTCTAATTTTGAGATTACCACCTTCACAAAGTGTTTTTTTTTTTAATTTTCTCTCACTCTCATGACAATTGTACCTTCCAAAACCTATTTTGAAATGCTGTTGACTAATGTGGTTTAAAGAAATTATTTTCATTATGTTTACATTTTTACTTGCATAAGTTTTCTGAAAGCAGTGATTTGAATTTGCTGCTATGTAGTTGCAGAAAGGACCAGTGAGTGGAATACAAGACAGGAAATTCCTTTTATTATTTCTCGGTCTTTCATCACTTATAAGTGTGATACCTCAAAGTTCAGGAAGGCATAGTCATCACTTGAATACTTATAGAAATCCTGAAGGTTCTAGTGACTGGAAGAAAGCAATACATTTGAATTTCTAAATACTGACCCAAAAAGTAGACTGGTAAAGACTGGGTATAAGACCTTACATTTCTGAACGAATAGCTATTATAATAGGTTTTGTGAGAATTATAAGTGTTTCTAGCACTCAATTTAAAAAACTGTTTTAGATCATGTTTAAAAGTTTAAAAAATATAAATATGAGTGAACTATTAGAACTTTAAGAAACTGTAAAGAGTGTTAGTGAAACTTTAGAGTAATTAAATAAAAATAACAGAAATTCCTCTGCAATGCAGACAGTATATGAGGAGGACAAAGACTTGGAAAGTGAAAATACCACAGGGCAAGTCAAATAGAAGTACTGGTTGTTAATCAGCACCAAGCTATAGTCAATGTGGAAACACTTAAAATTAGATAGGCATCACAGCAAGAGATGCTAGGTCTGAGTTCAACACATTGAATAAATACAACTGGATTTTTATATATACACTTAAATATATGAATAAAATAATTAAAATGCTAATGAGTATTAGGTCCTGCTAAAATAACACATTTTATGTTATCATTCAACCAAAGGAATGTATTTAAAGTTATTTGCAATTAATCTTGCTATTGCTGGCTAGCCTAAAGTAATTGAATGTGCAACTATTGATTAAGAAAATGTCATTGAGCTCTTACTAAACAGATTAAGGAAGTTAAGGAAAAAAAATAGGATTTTTTTCCAGATCAAGGGGCTTGTCTAGAACACAAAATGGAGAAGTCACTGATTTATCTCTTCTGTTTTATACAGGAAAAAAAAAAATCTCACTTTTAAGTTTCATTCCTTTTAACAATCAGGATATCAGAAATTGGTTGCTTACTGGTTTTTAGAAGGCTAAGCAATGTGTAATATGAACTGCCTAATACTTAGAATAATGATATCTTCAGTTCTTCAATAGTGCAGAATATATCAGTGTATTCATTCCAAATTCCCATGTAAAACTATGTATATTACTTAAATACTTTGTCTTCAGGATCTATGTTTACTTTTAGGACTCAAGGGAAACATGAGTCTGAGATACCAACATTACATTGAGTGTTGATACTTTCCCCCCACTGGACTGTCTGCCAACTTTACTAAACACATACTAACACCATTGTAACTGACCCAGGGTTACAGAACTCTTGTGCCAAAATATTATGAGTTCCAGCAAGATATAAGAGGTTCTACTCAGATCATTGTACAAAGCTAAATGAAAGTTGACATGATTATTTTTCCTTATAGAAGAGCATATAGAAGACATCTTTTCTTTTTAGTGCTTTTCAGTTTTCCCTTGGCATTGAATTATACAACTTAGTTATGCCACAATAATCTACTAAGCTGAACTATAGGCAGTTTGAAAGGACTGCTGAGACCTGGGGAAGACATAGAGTTTTACATTATACTGAAGCACATTTGTTCTTGTTGGGTTATTATTTGGTCATGAGCCTGACAATAGGAGAGGTAAGTAATGGTTATACAATAGTAAGAAGAAATGGAGGAAAACACACACACAGTCAGAGTGCGGAGGAACACAGGGAGGTATATATTGCTTTTTGAAAGCAATCCCTAGTATTTGTGGGGGTTATTATTTAATAGAGAGGGCTTCATTGTGTCATTTCATGTTTCTCTAAAAAATAGTCACTCAAAGGAGCATCAAAGTTGAACAAAGGAGTAATCTATGCCAAAGCCAAAATAATATAGTGTAGTATTAATTTATAGCCCCCAATTAAATATTCATGATCATACTAATATAAATAATTGAATAAATTAATAAATAGGGGAGAAGAGACAAATGTTCTGTGCAGGAGAATTTAAAATAATTTATGTAGATACTGTGCTCTCTAGTAGGGAGAGCATAACTTTCCATTTCTTAACCGTGCAGTGCAGATAGTGATTTCCTTCCAAAGACTACAGTATGGAAAGGGAAAAAACATAGAGTAACTTTGTAATGGAAAAACCTGACAGACTACCTCCAGTGATTAAAATCAACACCAACAGTCATGAATGATACTGATACTATGTATCTTTGGAATGATGTGATGAAAATGATACTTTGCCTCTATGATGCGCCTCTACCAAATCCATAAAACCAGTCTTATCATGAGAAAAAAATGAGACAAATTCCAGTAGAGAGGCCAGTACTCCTCAAAACTGTAAAGATCATCAAAAGCAAGGGAAGTCTGAGATACTAGCAATCAAGAGGAGCCTAAGGAAACAATAAATTTACATAATGTGGTATACTGGGTGAAATCCTGGAACAGAAAAAAGACTTTATGCAAAAACATAAAAAAATCTGAGTAAACTAAGGCTTTAGTTAATTACAATTATCAAAATTCATTCATTAATTATAACAAATGTACCACAGTAATGTAAGAAGTTAACAATAGGGGACACTAGATATGAGTATATGGGAACTCTGTATATCTCTTACTTTTATGCAAACATAAAGACGTACTAAAAAGTAATATTTGTTTTTTTTTTTAAAGTGGGGTCTGATAACAATGCCATACTTTCTTCAGAAGAGTTATATAAACATTCTTAAAATCATGCTTTAACACCTAGAAAGCTACTTGAATTACAAATTGAGTATTAGAGACCATAAAACACATAAAGCACAAAGAGGGCTTTTCTAATGCCAAAGAGTGTTCACAGAACCACAAAAGTTGCAGATTAACAAAATCAACCCCCTGAAAAATCTGTTTTACTAGACTTTCCATTTCAACGTACTGAATACAGTAGTCCCCCCTTATCCGCAGAGGATATATGCCAGGACCTCCAGTGGATGCCTGAAACCACTGAAACTTATATACACCGTGTTTTTCCCTATACATACATATCTATGATAAAGTTTAGTTTATAAATTAGGCACAGTAAGAGATTAACAATAACTCATAAATAGAACAATTATAACAATATACTGTAATAAGAGTCATGTGAATGTGATAGCTCTCTCAAAACCTTATACTCACCCTTGTGATGATGTGCAATGATAAAATGCCTATATGATGAGGTGAAGTGAGGTGAATGATGTGGGTATTGTGACATGGTTTTAGGCTACTATTGACTGCAGGTGCCTGTGGGTAACACAGATACCAAGGCAAACAAAGCAAGGGATAAGGAGAGGATTACAGTATATATAGTATGTTAGGTCTCACCTTAACAGTTTCTTTTATAATCACAACAAAATTTCCTTTCACCCCCAGTCAAGTTATCTACATGCCAAATTCATGAATACAAGAAAAAATTAGCTCAAGATTGTTATTTCCTTCCGGAAGTTGTTTTAATGTATACTTCTCTTTATGATGTGGAAAAAACACTGAAACTAAGATGCTGAAGTAAACACGTAAACCTTTTGTTACCCCCTAAGTGAAATATGCATTCCAGGAAAATAGAGTGGTTTTTATCAGCAAATTAATACTCATTTGCTGACCTAATTATTTAACATGGCTTATTCCTAGTGGGATGTGGAGGAGACTAGCTAAAAGCTGTTGGCCTTGCCTTAGAGTTTAGGTGATCTGATGGACTGATTGCATCTCCAAAATTCATGTGTTGATCCCCTAGCCCCCAGGACCTCAAAATGTGACTGTATTTGGAGACAGGAACTTTAAAGAGGTGATTAAGTTAAAATGAAACCACTGGGGAGGGCCCTGATCCAGTCTGACTGGTGTTCTTGTAAAAAGAGGAGATGGGGGTGCCTGGGTGGCTCAGGTGGTTAAGCAACTGACTCTTGATTCTGGCTCAGGTCATGATCTCAGGGTTGTGAGATCAAACCCCATATTGGGCTCTGCACTGAGTGTGGAGCCTCCCTTAAGATTCTCCCATTCCCTCTGTGTGCCTGGGTGGCTCAGTCGTTTAGGTGACTGCCTCATGTTTTTGGCTCAGGGCCTCAGTCAGTTAGTTAACTCCTCTTGGTTTTGGTTCAGGACCTTCATCTCAGGGTCATAGAATTGGGCCAGTGTAGGCCCGGTGTCACCCCTCCTTGGCTCTGTACTCAGCTGGAGTCTCCTTCTCCTCACCCTCTCCCTGCTCATGTGCTCTCTCTCTCAAATAAATCAATCTTTAAAAAAAAAAAAAAAGGATTTTCTCTTTTCCTCTCCCTCTGCCCCTCCCCCACACCTCCTTCCTCACTCTTTCTCTCTCTCTCAAAAAAAAGAAAAGATGAAAACAGATGAAGGTACCAGGAATAAGAATGCATGGAGTAAACACCATAGGTCTTAGAGGAAATCACCCTACTAGCACCCTGATTCTTACTTCAGGCTTCTAGAACTATTCTTACTTCAGGCTTCTAGAACTTATTTTCTTCTTTAAAAAGAAAATAAGTTTCTTTTTTTTACACCATTCAGTCTGTGGTATTTTGTTATGGCAGTGTTAACAAACTAATATGATAGGTATCTAATAAACAATTTATTGGACTCAAAGACCACCCCTTGCCCTAGGTTTTTGGAGGTAATCACTTCTGGGAGTTAACAATGTGATTTAAGCCTGGCCATAACAAAAAGACAAACGCTGTGATTTAGTATAGGGGCTTTGAGCCATGTGGTATCAGTTCACCTAAAGATAGAGATCAACAACATGGGCAATCAATTTATCAATCATACTTATATGACACTGTCCCAATAAAACCTCTGTACACCAGGGCTTAAATGAACTTCCTTAATTGGCAGTACTCCATAGATATTGTCACATACTGATGCCAGGAAAGAAAACTGTTCTGACTCCACAGGGAGAGGGCTGGGAAAACTCCCTATCTATTAATTCCCTAGACTCCATCCCATGCACTTCTCTTGTCTCATTTTATGCTGTATCCATTACCTACAATAAACCATAACCATGAATATAAAAACTTCCAGTATGTTCTGTGGGTCCTTCTAGAAAATTATCAAAGCTGAGGATGGTTTTGAGAAAATTTTTTTCTTTTTTTTGAAGAAGTACCTGTTATTTATTTATTTATTTATTAAGATTTTATTTATTTATTTGACAGAGACAAAGCGAGAGAGGGAACACAAGCAGGGGGAAGTGGGAAAGGGAGAAACAGGCTTCCCGGTGAGCAGGGAGTCCAATGTGGGGCTTGATCCCAGGACCCTGGGATCATGACCTGAGTTGAAGGCAGACGCTTGACAACTGAGCCACCCAGGCGCCCTGAGAAACTTTTTAATTTGTAGTTGGTGTCCACTGTGGGGGTAGTCTTATGGGGACAGTGGTCTCTTGTGGAGAGTGCTCCTGTAACTTGAAGTTGGCTAGCTCCTGCAGTGTAGTATCACCAAATATAATCATTAGGTGATTAGCAATTGGATACCTTAATTTATTTGGTAAGCTATTTACAAATTCTTATTGAAAGATGATTAGAATTATTTCAAAAAAACAAAATAACTCTCTGAGAAGATCATGATGTCATTCCTAGAAGTGGGTGACATGCATAGTTCTTGATTCTATTAGCAAATACTGAAGAAATTCAAAGGCAATTATAGTCAAACCCTCTCCTCTCCCCCCTTTCCTGGATCACAGTAATGTTAGAAAAACAGTAGTAGCTAGTCCTGAGGTTCTTATTGGTGAAAAAATATTATATGTAAGACTTTAGCTCCTAAAATGTTTTGTCACCTTCTAAACCTGAGTGTTAAAGTCTGTTTTCCTTGAATCTGATGAGGAATGTTTTTTACTGTTCCTATAAAAAGCAGTAAGTGCTATAGACAGACTTCTGCTATTGATTTATTTTTGGGGTTTTAGATAATCTGGTTTTAAGATTAAGATTCATATAGTTCATATTTCCTGTGTACTGCTGGCTATAAAGTTGAGAGAGGGTGAACAAAGGGAACAATTGCAAAGAGTAGTGAAAACATAGCTGCATTCTATTTTTGAAGTTACGTTTTCCTGTGTGTGTATTTGGAACTATTTTTATATCTTCATCTTTCATACTGACAATTTTTGTTTTTTATAATTGTTTGAATGAATACTCCTTCTCTGATGAAATATTTTGAAATTTCCTTTTTAAAGTTAGTTTTCCTTGAGAGAAAACTTGAGACAGGTTCATTAAAAACATATTTGGAGAGGATGTCATATCCAACACTAAACTTATTTTTCTTAGAGGGCATAAAGCTCTTACTGACAATCAATCAAAAATTATTAACTTTAAATATTATCCATTCATTCTCTCATTTATGGTTCCCTCTTTTACTTACATTGATTGTTGGATCTAGGTTTGCTACCTTAATGCTCACTTGTTCAGGAATGGAATATGGTAAAGCTCTTAGGATAGTTGGATTGTGGTAGAGATGTTCTATTGTTTCCATAGTCCATGGAATCCATGAACTTTTCCTCACTACTATCCTTTTTGCTTCTGCTTTCAAAGACATTATTTTACTGTGACTTTGGGTTTGATGCTCTTTCTGAATCTCAGCGTCTCATCCATATACATGCTCTTTCTGAACCTCAGTTTCTCATCTGAAAATGTGAATAATATCTGTAAGAGTTCTTCTGAAGAGTAACTGTGATTATAAATAGAAAGCACCTAACTTAACATATGAACTGAAAAAATAAGGTGACTTTCCATACTCACTTTCCAAGTACTTTCTCTGAAAATTGAAACTTGGTGAATTTTCTTTTTTAAAATATTGTGATAAATGTACATAACATAAAATTTGCTATTTTAACCATTTTTAAGTGTATAGTTCTGTGTACACTAAAAGTATCCATTTTTAAGGAGCTTTTCATAAACCCTGAAAATGCACAGGAAACCTTCTATATTCCTGTTATTTATGCCCTTTGGATATCCACTTAAAGGAATTTGAGGTAAAGGTTTCAGCCAAGTACCCTTCAGAATATTTAACATAAAAATCCCTAATTTAATATAATAGTCCCTACCCACACTGCTGGGTAGAATACTAAAATGCTGTGACTGTTACATTTGCTTCTACTGAAACTAGACTGTATAGTATCACTTACACTCATTATTGAGACTTCGGTTTACTTGTTCTTACCTGGCTACACTTAGCTAAGCTTTTCCTCACTGGGTTAAAGGAAATCATTCTCTTAAGAAAGAAAATTCAATCTTACTTTGAGATTTCCTATCTGAAAGCATGTCCCATAAGCCGTGTTGTCAGTTTGATTCCATATAGCAGAACTAAAACACCCATGCTATCTCACAACCAAGAAATAAAAAGATTTGCATTGCCACACCTAAGACAGCAGTAAACCTGGGACTAGAACCCAGGCTGTTGTACACCCACAAGTTACTGTCGGTCATTTTATTTAAGAAATTCAGCTGAAACTTTTTTCAAAACAAATAAGTGATTAATAGACTAGATAGTGAAAGTCTTTCTTCCTGCTATAAATCAGTCTACCTATAGGTGTGCCCTTCACCTGATAATATTAAAACTGTCTGAGCAAGTTCAATCAAATCTGACAGAAATGCCGGAAGACACTAAGGTAGTTTGTCTCCTCAAATTGTGTAAATAGACTTAACTCACTTATATATCATATTACAAAAAATATCCTAGACTTCATTTATTTCCCAATAATTTTGTTTTCCTAACTCCTTCCATTTCCTTAATATACGCTGGCTAGCAAGATTAGAGGAAGATAATTAAAAATATTTTAATATTGCTATTGCTAAATGATAAGAAAGTCCTGTTACTCTATACCTATGACCTGCAATATAAGTGGATAGAGAGTTTTTAGAAATCCATTTATTTCTGTGCCCCAAACAGAAGCAATTTTAACAAGTATCTTTGAAGAGGCAGCCTTAGCAGGAGATTCAACTCTTAGTACCATGTAATTCTCTCAAGTATTTTCCATTAAGAATTTTAGACTGGAAAACTAGGAATCAGCCCAGTGGCAATGAATTAAGAATCATGTCTTCCCACACAAATTTTTATTTCAGGTGACCTCAAGGAACACAAAAGCTTATGACTGTTTAAGTTCTAAAGTAATCCAAAAATCATCAGAATACTCAGGAGGAATATTCTCCATTGCTCATTTCAGATGTGGGCCAAGGAAGACGTTTTCAGGGATCTAAAGACAAGACAATTTATCCCAGAAAGCAGACCCAGGACTGCTGAATTAGCTTAGTAAAACTGAATCCAGTTTGAGTATTCAACAGCTCCTGCTCAGGGGAATTTGATAATTATTTTGGGTCAATGACTATTGTGCGCTTCCCTTTCTCCTTTGCTTAAATCTGTGCCTTTAATGTAGTTTTCCTATTCCTGCTCTACCACTGTGTATGGAGGGAGGAATCATAGATATATCAATTATCTTTTATTATGGAGATATACAGAATTAGTAGGCATGGCTGAGCTTGTTAGAGGCAGCTATACTGAAAACCTTGGACTGGGGATCGTCACTTGAAGTGAAAATGTGTTTCAAGTATAGAAATAAGGGCTCACATAAATGCACATATTTGTGTAATAAAAGGAGAAACTGATGACATTGAATGCTAGCCTTCTTCCAGTCTGTATTCTACCCACTTTTTGAGCAGCAGGAGACACTGTGCACTGAGTTATGAAAACGTTCTTGGGTTGTACTTTCCAACATTAACCACATGTGGCTACTGAACACTTGAAGTGTGGCTGGTGGAAATGAACTGAATTTTTAATTTTAATTAAATGTGAATAGTGGCTACTATATCAGATAAGACAATATTAGAGTAATGGATTTTTTTTTTTCTGGGCATGTGGCTATTGAGTGAAAGACTACTATTTCCTAATTCCCTTTGCCTAGGTTTGGCTGTGATCAGGTAGGCTGAGATGCTAAAGGGATGCAAAAAAACCCCTCAGTGTACACAACTTCCAGATTGTGCCCTTTAAAGGAAGGTATATATATATATTTTTCCTCTTTAGAACTAGTTAGAATGTGGATAGCTGAGTCATCTTCAATCATGTGAATGAGGACATCCCCTCGGGGATATCAAATAAGATAGACAACTTTGTAAAATAAGATTTTGGGCTTGTTTAAGCCACCAATATTTGGGGGTTTTGGCATCAACTAATAAGCCTACATTTGGTTTCCCCTTTTCTTTTTAACATACTCTTTCTGGGATTTGCTGTGATTCCTGAATCTAAGGGCCTAGAAATTTCTCAGTCAGTTTTTAAAAGTTTTATTTATTTTCTCTAGTCTTCTCAAAAGTGAATAAAATATGTTAAGCCTTTTATTACCATAGCATCCTTCTTAATTTCTCTGACATATTTTCTATCTCTAGATAGAAAAAATCTCTCTTGATGGTATATCTTGAGTAATATCTTGAGATTTAGCTTCAGTTTTCTAATTGTTTATGCATTATAGGACACTAAGATCTTAATTTCAGTGTTTATACTTGGAGAATGTCTCTTTGGTTCTCTTTCAAATTCACTTGTTTCCTTGTATGATTCCTAAATAGCCTGTTTTAACTACTATAGTAATTTTATGTGCCATGCTTGAGGAGTCCTATGTAACTACAGCTAGTGGTAAATTTAGTTCTCCTGTTTGTTTCTCTTGCTGTCTGGCTATGATACCTTATTCCTGTGTATTTTTAAACTTTGAATTGTGAACTTATGATTAATAGAGCGCTTTCCAAAGTTATTTTGAGATATTTGAATCAAGAGTGAGCACCTTTCTGTGTTTATTTATTCCATCAAGTTCTTTGGACAAGTGTCAAGCCAGGTCTATTTCCCAGCTTGAAGTTTCCCTTTACTATACTGTTAGTACAACTTCAAGTGAGACTCAAAGATCTATTCCCTCTCCCTGAATATCTTTAAATGTGCATGATCCTTGGTTACTAAGATCTACAAAAGCTCAGGTTTATCTGTAGCCTAAGCTTCATCATACCACTGTGGTAGCCATCTCCTCTTCCTTTTTGGATTCTAAGGATCTCTCTTTTGTGGGTACTTATTTATTTGAATGGATGTTGATATTCAGCATTTATAGGTGGTCTATACTGGCATATTTTTAGAACATATTTTAGAGTGGAAATAAGATTTTTGGATGAAATCTAAGATGAAAATTAGCTTGGTTTGGCTCTTGCATATATTCAGTTGAGTCATGGTTTCCTAATTTCAATTAGTCTGTGTGTATGGATCTGTGTGCATGTATGTAAACTTTAGTAGGTATCCAAATATCCACATGAAACATGATCAAGTATCTTAGAACTTCCCTGTTTGTTTTTTAATACTTGCCTACATAGTCCTAACATTAGGAAAGTCTGAAAACTTCTTCCTTTCCTTCTATATTTGTAAGTTTATTTACTCATTCATTTATCCATTCATCACTAATTCACCAGTTATTTATTGAGGACATTTTATGTTCCACACAGTCTAATTGCATGGGGAAATCCTAGCAGGCTAAATTAAGCAATTCTAGGTTGTTGTTGCTGTTGTTTTTAAATAAATCCTAAACTGCTTAATTTAAAGGAAATTTCTATGGATTAAAAAAAGTCATGTAAATTCATATTCATCAAATAAAAATAGTTTCCAGTATGTCTTAATATTTGTGAATTTTTTATTACAAACACTTGCTCTAATTTAAGTGAGCAGTCATTAACATTAAAATTAGTATAGCATCATACTGCTCTGACTCAATAGTTACCTCTATGGATTTATGTAAATTATAAAATGTGCTTGGTAGCTTATATTATAGATATTGATAAAGGTGAAAGTTGCACATATGATATAAAAATAATTCATCAAATCTGGTCAAGTTCTCTATTTCTCTGTATAGGCAAAACTTTTTTTTTTTAAGAGATTTTATTTATTTATTTGACAGAGAGAGAGACAGCGAGAGAGGGAACACAAGCAAGGGAAGTGGGAGAGGGAGAAGCAGGCTTCCCGCCAAGCAGGGAGACCGATGCGGGGCTCGATCTCAGGACCCTGGGATCATGACCCAAGTCGAAGGCAGATGCCTAACGACTGAGCCACCTAGGCAAAACTTCTTAAATGCTTTCCTTTACTGTTATAGAATCAGACAAGGGCTTTGAATGCGGCAGGGGGCATTTTTTGAAAATGATATAACATAGAACAATGTAACAAGGTAAATGCCCAAGTCAGCATACCACAAAGGAAACAGTGATTCATTCCCAATGCTTGCCACATGCTCCCACATTTGATAAATAGCTTTTGACATAAAGTCATTTTGGGCATGGTGTGTGCAGCCATGTGACTTGCTGCACCTGAAATGCAGGTCCCCAGGTAGTTTCACACGACAAATTGCTTTGGCATTTTCTGTTTTGTGTTTATTTTTTTAAGTCCATTTATGCTCATGTTAAATCCCTCCCTTGTATTTTCTCAATGTGAATATAGAATAATGAACAGTATTACTGACATGTTGTTACATACCCATGTTAATTTCTTCCATGTATCTTGCAAGTCCTTTCTTTTGTTGTTAGATACTTTGACCCACAAAGAAAAACTGTATGATAATCCTTTTACTTCAGTAACTTAAACTTTTTAGTATTCGTTTCATATAATTTGACTTTCTTCCTTCTGCACCTCTTGTAAATTTATATTTATTTTCACCTGTACATTGAACAAATTACAAATTAAAGATGAAACAAAATACTTGATGTAGAGCTAGGCTGCAGTTGGGTAGTATAGGCATTGAATTGCATCACAAGGAAAGAAAAAGCTTGGTCCACAGATGGTGAACTACAGGAAATAATACTGCTTTCCAGTTCTCCACAGGATTCATTGCTGAACAACAAGAAAACAAAGATATTAGACTAGTGCATAAAATGAGATCATAGTCTCCTAGACATGCAGGGATACCTAAATGACATCTGGTACTAGATTCTCATTGTTAATCCTTGGCAAGGAGGCCCATGAGATGACTCTCTCTTGAGTGTGGCATGTGATGCTAAATTCCACTGAGATAAAATACATAGTAGTAGACAGCATAATTCTTTGGTACTTTGAACTAGGAGTGATTTAGTATTTTATTTTCCTCCCAAAGTAGTATCAACACACATTCTATCCGTAAACCCATGCTAGTGGTGTTAATTGATAAGGTCTTCAAAAAACAGAAATGAACAAACTTTATCCTTCCAAATTAATTCTGAAAGGAAATCTGATAAGATTTGATATATAATATATATTAAGAAATATGGGAGATTTAGTCGAAGTTGTTGAAAACTGAGTGACTCAGTGTAAATTTGGCTAAATTTATGAAGGTGTTATTTATAAGCTCAACTTTGAACTTTGGGAAATCTGATGCCATGAGATTTTTAATATTCTATAAAATATCATTTGATGCCAATGCCAGATGAACAAATCCATTAACCCTTTTAAAAAAAAATAACGTAACACTACTTATGAGGGAAGGAATTAATGTAAACTGAAAATAGGAGGTTTCAGAGACAATCAGACCTGTATTAAATTCTATCTCTTGCTGATGGTGGCAATTGCATACTACTACTCTGAGCCCTAGTTTCCTCATCACTAAAATAAAACAAGGGATAACTACCCCATAAAGTTGCTGTGAAAATTAAATAGGATGACATCTATTGGCACACAGTGAATGCTATCTTGGTGAAGAGGATTACCCATATTCCAGCACTTGTTAACTGTTTCTGTGATAGCATGAAAAATGAACAGGATTTTCATGGGTATCTATTATTTGATTCTTTTATTTTGCTCTATCCTGTAATAAGTATGACTATAAGAAAGTATATGAGTTCTTTTGACATATTTTCCAAAATATTTTATTTTATATTATTACCATTGTTATAATTTATTTGGAGTATATAAAATATGATATCTAGGATAACAAGGACTCATTTTTAAAAAAGCCAATATTATTTATTCATTACTTTAAATCTTGCTGATGGCTATCAAATTTCTCTAGCAAAAGTCAAACTCTTTCCTTTCCTTTTGTGATATATACCGGATACTGGTTTCTGATATAGATAAAATGAATATAAAATCCATACATAAACTATCTTAATTGAGATATTTGATCATACATTATTCTGGGTGTTTCTGTGAAGGTGTTCTTGGATAGGATGAACATTTATATTGGTAGACTGAATAAAGCAGATTGTCCTCCATAATGTGGATGAACGCCATCTAATCAGTTGAAGGTCTGAATAGAACAAAAGTCTGACTCTCCCCCACCCAATAAAGGAGAATTCTTCTTCCTGATGGCCTTTCAATTTCCTGGTTCTACATCAGCCTGCCAAAATTTGGACTCAAACTAGAATATTTGCTCTGAAAAATAGGGACTTTGAAGCCTCAGTAATCATACGTGAGTGGATTCCCTCTAATCAATCATTCAATGAATATCTCTCTCTGTAGCCTGCATGATTTCTGCTGAGAAATCTAAAATTCTTATTATTGTTCCTCTATCATAGGGCATAAAATGAATGAATGAATGAATGATAGATTTTATGCATTTATATACCTTACAAACTTATGGAATATTCTGACTCAATAATGAATGACTCCCAGGTGATCAGAATTTAAAGTTTTTGAAATGATCATATATGAGTGAAAATATGAGTTTTTTGGAGTAGAAAAATGTTTTTTTTTAACATTTTATTTATTTGAGAGTGAGAGAATGAGAGATAGAGAGCATGAGAGGGAAGAGGGTCAGAGGGAGAAGCAGATTCCCTGCTGACCAGGGAGCCCGATGTGGGACTACGATCCCGGGACTCCAGGATCATGACCTGAGCTGAAGGCAGTCGCTTAACCAACTGAGCCACCCAGGCACCCTAGAAAAATGGTTTTTGCTTTAAGAAGATAAGAACTACACAAAATAGAAGGAATTTGCTGAGCAATCTGAATATAGTAGTTTATTCCCACATGTTTTCTTGTGTATCTCTAGATATTCTAGTTTGGTTTTTCTTTCACTGTTTTAATTATTTCACTCTTTTCTTGCTTTCATATTTTTTGATGAGAAATCCATTATAATTCTTAAAATTTTCCTCTCTATATAACATGACTTTTTTTCCTCTAGCTTATTTCAAGATTTCCTCCTTGTCTTAGGTTTTCTGCACTGTATGATATACCTAGGTATACATTTTTTGGTATGTATTTTGCTTTGTGTGCTCTGAGCTTTGTGGATTTGTGTTTTGATATCTATTATTAATTTTGAAAAAATTCAGCCATTATTACTTTAAATATTTCTTCTATTCCCTTCTCTATTCTCATTCTGGTATTCTAGGTATGTATGTTACACCTTTTGAAATAATACCACAGTTCTTTGATATTCTATTTTGTTTTTTCCATTATTTTTTCTCTTTGCATTTCAACTTGAGAAGTTTCTATTGACCTATCTTCAAGCTCGCTGATTTTTTTCCTCAGCTGTGTCCTGTTTACTGATGAGCCCATTAAATCCCTTCTTTATTTGTGATAGTCTTTTTAGATTTAACATCTTATAGTATTTAGAGTGAGCATTTCTTCTTTTATTAGAGTTTCCATCTCTCTATTTATATTACCCAGGTGTTCTTGCTTGTTGCTTACTTTTACCATTTAGAGTCCTTAAAAATTTAGTCATAGTTATATGAAATTCTCTGATAATTCCATATCTGTGTCTCATTCTAACGCTTACTTTGTCTCTTCAGACTTTTTTTCTTGCCTTTTAGCATGCATTGTAATTTCTTGTTGAAAGCTGGTCATGATATATCAAGTAATAGGAAATGTGACAGATAGGTCTTTACTATAAAGTTTTGTGTTTATCCGACTTAGAGTAGGGGACTGTTTAATGTTTACTCTAGCTTTATATGTCAGTTTTCTCTAGTGTCCTTTTTTTTTTCTCCCTTATTGTTTTTGAGTTTCCCTAAAAATCTTCTTAAGTCGAATCTGTAACTTCCAGTTCTTTCAGGTGTAACCCATTATTATATTCTGGAGCCCTGCTGATGTGACAGGTGGAGGAAATCTATAATCTCATGATTAAATTTTAATCTTTCAGGGGTTTTCTGTCTCTGGACTGTGACCTCCACAAAAGTTTCTCAGATTTTATTCCTCCTTTAGATGAGACAGGAAGGCTAAAGAGAGAGATGGGGTTGGATCATTTCCTTTCCCTATTTTGGATAAGGCTTTGCAAAGGTCTTGTCCCCTACATAAGCCTTTATTTTAGAGAAGGTACTGCAATTATTTCTGAAAAAATTACTTTTCTCACACTTCTGCCAAAACAGGAGGATTTTTCTTGACTTTACACATTGAGAACCTGGTGGGCATTTTCGGAGACAAAGCCCACAAAAACGTGGGGGCCCCACTAAAACCGCAGCCCCTACACCCAGAGTTTCTCTCATGCTAATCCACACTCTGGGAAGTTACTGTTTAAATGTGCCCACCAGTTTATGGCTCCACCAGCTTCTGTTCCAGATAGGCTGCTGGCTATGATTCATTGTATTCACGTGTCTATACAGAGTCCAGGATGGTAACTTGCTTTGTAAGCACAGTTCTCTGATGAGTCCAAGAAAAGTCATTGGTTTTCAGTTTGTTCAGATTTTTTCTTAGGATTCAAGTAAGGATTTCAAATTCCTTACATTTCAGAGCTGAAATAAAGTTCTGTGTTGCCATTTCTGAATTTTTTATTTGTATGTTTTATTTTTCTTTCAAGTAGGGTTTATTATTAGTATGACTATAAAATCTATTGTCCAAATCAGGACATGTTTAAAGATGAAGAGAGAACTCTTAATACCAATATTGATCTATAGGCATCAGTGGATTTTGGGAAACTATGAAATAGGACCACCCTATATTTTATCTGAGTTCTTGCATATTTGAAATGATATATGAATGACAACTTTGTTTTTTTTAATATATGAATGACAATTTTCTTGATCATATATCATGGTATTCAGAAATTTTTCTATAATGGTTCACCTTATTTTGACATTGAATTGTGGATACTGAAAAGTGAGTAAGTGACATTTTTCCAGAGGATCCTTTAATTATATTTGAGGTTTAGTAACTGTGTCAAGATATGTTTAGTAGTGAATTATGTTTTACCAGTTTATCCTAGGACAGTTTCTTTTAATCTGTAGCATCAGTTATTTATTTACATTTATATGTGTGTATAAATTATACTTTTCATCTTTCTATTTGTTTCTAGTTCTTTTGTTTTTTTAGGAATGTAAATTATACTTGTTTGGATCTCCTTTTCCTTCTACACCTAGCATCATTTTTCTGATCTTTTTTATTTCTTAAATTTCATTCTGTTTTGTAGAACTTTTAAAAGACTATGTGCCTTTGGTAATATTGCTCTTTTTTTAAAAAAAGATTTTATTTATTTGAGGAGGGGAGAGAGGGACAAGCAGACCCCACCCAAGTGCAGAGCCCAATGTGGGGCTCGATATTATGACCCTGAGATCATGACCTGAGCTGAAATCAAGAGCTGGACTTTTAACTGACTGTGCCACCCAGGCACCCCAATATTTCTCTTATTTTTGGTTTTATTAATGATTTTTTCTAATTATTTTTTTGTCAGATCACGTCCAGTCTCCTTATATTGCTTATCATTTCCTCTTTAATATCCTGCACTCTGACTTTGAAAAAATTATTTTTTTCATAGAGCTGCCTTGTGATCATCAATTTCTTTGGGTATGGAGAACCATATGTCTGAAGATTTGGGAAAGTTAATTCCACTGGTAATGTTTATAATTTAGTTAAAAACATATTTTTGTGTTGGTATACTGTTGGTTCTTTTCAGGTTATTTCTTTTTCAAGGGGGGCAGATCCATCTAAGTGAATACTTTGCAGAAGAATTGAGATAGGGATTATTGCCCACTGGGGCAATAAAAGATTGGTGTGGCTCATGGTGAAGTTTTATATAACCTGCATATGTGTAATGATTTGTTATCTATATTTACTTATCTGTCTCTGGGCAGCACCGCTAAAGCATATTAGACATTTCCTTTACCTCCTTCAGCTTTTCTTCGTCTTTTGCTATACTGAATTGAGGTCATGAAAGGGTATTCCTGCCTGGCTTCTTGCACAGCTTACTACAGCATTTAGATCAAGGTATTTTTGATAAGCCTTTAAGACTATGTTTAGAAAAATCTGCATGCTGCCTGAAGCCAAGAAGGTGTGTATCAGTTCTATATAAACATCTTGATTTTGACACAAATTTTATTTTATTTGACAGATACTGTTTATTGATTGTGATTTGAAGTTGAGGATATTTACTTCTCTATTTGGTTATCATTAGTGAGTGTTAGAGGAAGGGAGTAAAATAAAAATACCTTTGCCACATTTATAGCATTAAGTGAAAGCTTGAGGAAAGACTTTTAACATTCCCTAATAGCTCTCACTCCACACCCTGAATCATAAACAATTAAGTTAAAAAGGTGAACTATGCAAGTTTGTTAGTTTTCCTGTTTCAACCCAATTGCCCTAACCTCTGTTCCAAAGTCACTCAGTTCTTCTTCAAAGAGGTAACTAATTATAAGTTCCTTATGTATCCTTCGAGAGAGTCACTGAAGTTATAAGCATATAATATTATAAAAATATTAAGCTAATAGGTAAAAGGAATATATATATAAAGAATATTAGGTACAAAAATATAGTACAAAGAAGATGTCTAGGTGTACTACTGTAGGGGTAAAAGTGTAGGGGTATTTATATAAGATACATATCTAGAGTACATTTTATACTATAATTTTTGTACTTGGAGAGCATTTCGTATCAATATATTACTTTTATCTGCTCTATAATGCTCCATTAAATGGAAAGACAGTAATTTATTGAATCCATGATCTACTGGAATATACTTAACCTATTTTAATATTCTGATATCATCAATTTTTGAATACTTTTATTAGTAATTTTGAATGCAAGTATTTCTGCAGGACAAATTTTATAACTTCACCACAGAGTTGTCAAACTTATTTTTAAAAACTCATATATAAATACCTAACTATAAAAAACTATTTTAGAATGTTGTAATTTGTGAATTGTGGGGCAAGTACTAAAGGGATTGGGCAGGAGAACAGAGAGAAGAAATGATCCACTAAAGTTGCCTACTTCACACTTAAAGTGTGAAAATAAAAATTGTATCTAATTCCAAGGGCATGAAAAGATTATTAAATGCTACTTTTAAACTCATGTCAAGGATATTTCCACTTTCAAGACACTTTTGAGTCATAGTTGTCATTTGCAACAAACTTGGAAATGCCATGTGTAATTAGGACACAAACAGGGAGTGACTTAAATTCATTTAGTAAGTGAAAAAACAGTTCAAGGCTTTCTGAATAGTTATCTCAGATGAACCGAGGTAGTTAATCAAGTCCCCAAAAATGTCAGACAGGTAATAGCTCCCATCAGAAGACTCAATCCTTACAACTATTCATTTTTTAAAAACATTTCTCACTTATGACAGTCACGGGGAAGTCTGAGTGAGAGTTGCTTGCAAGTTTAATTGACTGAAATTGTTCTCCTGCAAAAAGAAATGTAAAATGGTTAAAGGAAAATAGCAGTTTTAACAGTCTTTTGAACATCTTTCACATGTAGGTAACAATATATTAGAAGTTAGGAAATTGGGTATGCCTTATAAGTATTTTTTTCATAGTGGTTGGGGATTTGAAGTAAAATTGAAACTGCATAATTCTTCCTGCACCTGCCAACCAGTAGTTAGAAGGAAGCCATACTGAGAGGTATGGCAAGTGATTTGGTATGTGAAGTAAGACCAGAGCACAGAGGGGTGACGCTAGTGGTGATAGTTATCAGAAACCTACTGCAAGTTATATTCAAAGCACCGGAATAGGACTCTACCCATCATCCCACTGCCCTAAACATAACTTTAAATATCAAAACAAAAACAAACTAAACTGTGGTAAGTGCAAAAAGATCATTCGTATAGTTAGAAGAAAAATAACGCTTATCAAGGGCCTACTATGTGAAAGCAAAAGCTTTAGAAACTATTCTTTTGCTATCTTTAAAATCTGTGAGACAATTATTTTTATTTTTAATGGAAATATACAACAGTAATTCAACATTTATATACATTACAAAATGCTCACTATAAGTATAGTCACCATCTGTCACCATACAAAATTATTAGCATATTATTGACTATATTCCCTATGCCATATTTTATACCCCATGAGATATTTATTATTTGTTTTATAATTGGAAGCTTCTACCTGTTGATCCCATCACCTTACCCCTTTCCTCTCTAGCAACCACGTTTTTTCCCCTGTATTTGTGAGTCTATTTCTGTGTAGTATTGTTTATTCATTTGTTTTGCTTTTATAAGTTCCACTTTTAAGTGAAATCATCTGGTATTTGGCTTTCTCTGATTTATTTCACTTAACATAATAATCTCTAGGTCCATCCATGTTGTCACAAAGGTCAAAATTTCATTTGTTGTTATGGCTGGATAATATTCCATTGCATATATGTAACACGTCTTCTTTATCCATTCATTTATTGATGGATACTTAGATTGCTTCTGTATTTTTGCTATTATGCATATTGTTGCAGTGAACATAGGAGTACATACATCATTCAAATTAGTGTTTTAGTTTTCATGGAATAAATACCTGGAAGTGGAATTGATGGATCATATGGTATTGCTATTTTTAACATTTTGAGGATACTCTATATTGTTTTCCATAATGGCTATAACAATTTACATTCCCACTAACAGTAAACAAGGTTTCCCTTTTCTCCATATCTTCACCAACAGTTGTTTATTTCTTGTCTTTTTGATAATACCCATTTTGACAGGTGTGAGGTGATATATCATTTTGGTTTTGATTTGCATTTCCCTGATAATGAGTGATGTTGAGCATCTTTTGATGTATCTGTTTGCCATTTATATGACTCTTTGGAAAAGTGTCTATTCATGTCTCTTCCCTTTTTCCCATTGTTTAATCAGGTGGTTGGTTGGTTGGTTATTGATTGACTGATTGATTGGTGTTGAGTTGTATTAGCTCATGATATATTTTGGATATTAACCCCTTCCTGGATATATCATTTGCATGTATCTTCTCCCATTCAGTAGGTTGCCTTTTTGTTTTGTTGATGGTTTCCTTTGCTATGCAAAAGCTTTTTAGTTTGATATAGTCCCAGTTGTTTACTTCCATTGCCTTTGCTTGAGGAGACAGATCCAAAAAAGACATGTCCAAAAGTTTACTGCCTATTTTTTCTTTCAGGGGTCTTATGTTTTCACGTTTTACATTTAGGTTTTTAATCCATTTTGAGGGTTTTTTTTATGTACATAAAGAGTACAAAAGTGATTGAGCTTCAACTTTGTTCAATTTCCCAGCATCATTTATTGAAGAGACTATCTTTTCCCCATTGTGTATTCTTGCCTTTGTCATAGATTATTTGACTATATAAGGGTTTATTTCTGAGCTCTCTATTTTTTTCTCCTAATCCTTTCTATTTCTGTGGAGTCAGTTGTAACTTTTCTTTCATTTTTGATTTTGAGTCTCCAGTCTTTTTTTCTGGATGAATTTGGCTAAAGATTTATCAATTTTGTTTATCTTTCCATAGAACCAGCTCTTTGTTTCATTGATCTGTTTGTTTTTTCTTTGCCTCTATGTTTTTCTGTTCTGATCTTTAGTTTTCATGGAATAAATTTTCTTATTTCTAATAACATTAGACTTTGTTTTACTTTTTCTAGTTCCTTTAAGGTGTGAAGTTAGACTGTTTGAGATTGCTCTTGTTTTTTGAGGTAGGCCTGGATCACTATAAATTTCTCTCTTTGAACTGTTTTAGTTGTGTCTCAAAGATATTGAAATGTTGTGTTTTCATGCTCCTTTGTCTCAAAATATTTATTTCCTCTTTGATTTCTTTATTGACCCATTGGTTATTTAGTAACATGTTGTTTAGCCTCCATGTATTCATGTTTTATCCAGTTTTTCTTGTAATTGATTTCTAGTTCCATGCCATCTTTGTCAGAAAAGGTACTTAAAATGATTTCAATCCTGCTAAATTTAGTGAGACTTGTTTTGTGACCTAACATGGGATCTATTCTGGAGAATACTTCAAGTGCACTTGAAAAGAATGTGTATTCTGCTGTTTGGGAATGGAATGTTTTGTATAGATCTAGTAAGTCCATCTGGTCTAATGTGTCATTCAAAGCCACCATTTCCTTATTGACTTTCTGCCTGGAGGATCGATCTATAGATGTAAGTGGGGTGTTGTAATTCCCCTCTACTATTGCATTACTGTCAATATTTCCCTTTATGTCTGTTAATATTTTTTGTTGTTGTTTTTAGGTGTTCCTCTGTTGGGTACTTAGATACTTGTTATATTCTTTTGTTGGATTGATCTATTTACCATTATGTAGTACCTTTCTTTATCTCTTGCTACAGTCTTTGTTTTAAAGTATATTCAGTCTAAGTATTGCTACCCTGGCTTTTTGTTGTTGTTCTTTCCATGGTATATGTTTTTCCTTCACTTTGTATGTGTCTTTAAGTTTGAAGTGAGTCTCTTGTAGGCAAGTAAAGATGGGTCTTTTTTTTAAATCTATTGCATCACTTTATGGTTTTTGATTGGAGTATTTAGTCTACATTTAAAGCAATTACTGATCAGCATGTATGTATTGCCATTTTGTTAATTTTTTTTTAGTTCTTCTCTGTTCCTTTCTTCTTTTGCTCCTTTCCATTGTACTTTGATGACTTTGTTATGCTCAGATTACTTTCTTTTAAATTTTTGTGTATCTATTTTAGCTTTTTGGTTGGTTGTTACCATGAGGTTCACATATAACATTTATGTATATATATATATAGCGATCTGTTTTAAGTTGATGGTTGCTTAAGTTCAAACACATCTAAAAACACTACATTTTTACTTCTCTTTACTTGAAGTCATATTTTATTCTTTTTATTTTGGGTATCCATTAACTAATTATTGTGGATAAAGTTGATCTTTTCTCTTTTACCCTTCACATTAACTTTATGAGATTGATTTACTACTTTTACTATATGTTTGCTTTTGCCAATAAAATTTGTTCTTTCATAGTTTTCTTCTACTTACAGCCTTTTCTTTCGTACTTAAAGAAGTTTCTTTAACATTTCTTGTAAGGCCAGTTTAGTGATGATGAACTCCTTAACTTCATTTTTCTGGGAAACTCTTTATGTCCTTCAATTCTGAATGATAACCCTTCTTGCTAAATTATTCTTGGCTGTAGGTTTTTTTTTTTTTTCTTTCAGCACTTCGAATATATTATGCCACTCCATTCTGGCTTGTAGTTTCTGCTGAAAAATCAGCTAACAAGCTTATGGGTGTTCCCTTGTATGTAATTAGTTACTTTTCTCTTGCTGCTTTTAAGACAATTTTTTCTTTAAATTTTGCTATTGTAATTACGTGTATTGACATCTTCAGGTTCTTTTTGGGCTTCTCTGTGCTTCCTGCACTTGTATGCTTGTTTCTTTCTCCATGTTAGGAAAGTTTTCAGCTATTATTTCTTCAAATAAGTTTTCTGCCCCTTTCTCTCTCTCTCTTCTCCTTCTGGTACCTCTATAATATAAATATAATATGCTTGATGTTATCCTAAAGGTCCCTTAATCTGTTTTCATTTTTTAAAATTCTTTTTTTTTCTATTCAGTTTGGATGATTTCTACTACCCTGTCTTCTAGATTGCTTATTGATTCTTCTGTATCCTCTAATCTGCTGTCGATTTCCTCTAGTGTATTTTTCATTTTAGTTATTATATTCTTGAGTTCTGATTGCTTATTTTTCATATTTTCAATCTCTTTGTTGAATTCTTACTGAATTTATCCACTCTTCTCCCATGTTCAGTGAGCATTGTGTGATCATTACTTTGAACTCTTTTATCTTTTCTTTTGTTTGAACATAGTTCTCTTTCCTTATTTTGTCTGACTCTTTTTGATCAGCTACATCTCCTGGTCTTAAACAAAATGGTTTTACGTGAAAGGCAAACTGAGGGGAACCAGAAGCATAATTCTCCCTGGTCACCAGAACCAAGCATTTCAGGGAAGTCCACTATGTGGACTATGTCTACCTTCCTGTGTGACTGGGTCAAGATCCAAGTAGGTGCAGTGGTGGGTGGGGCTGATTCCACCAGCTGGTGTGAGAATCCTGTTATGTGGGAATAACACCCATGTGGTTGGCTGCTAGGTCTGGCTGCAACTGGCTGCAACTGTAACCATTGTGTTGGTGGGTGGTGTTAGCCCCTGGTATGGCTGGCTATGAGGTGGGTATGCTGGTGGGTAGGGCTAGCTCCCCTCCTCAGGGAAGGAGACACTTTGGAGGGGTAACTGCCCAGTGGGTAGGTTAGGAAGGGTAGATTCAGAGGGAACACTGGGGTGGGGTAACAGTGCTAGCAAGGTAGACGAAGAGTGTCACAACTGGTGCTCTCCAAAGTCAGACTAGATAGGCAGCAAGGCAAGGAAAATGGCATCCACCAGTGCTTTTGTTCCTGGAGAAAGTTCCGATAGAGCCTTCTGGCATATGCCCTAAAATGAGTAGATGTCTCTTTCATATATGGCCCAGGTGCTTTTATAACTGCTGCCTATTTGATGGGTCCCAAACCAAGAAAGATTGTGTGAGGGCCCTTTAAAAGCAGAGTCTCAGTTTCCTATAGCCCTCTGGCACTCCCAGAGATAACTATCACTGATTTTCAAAGCTCCCAGAGCTAGGCCCTACTGGTTTTCAAAGCCATATGTTATGGGGGTTTATCCTTTTCAAACTGCTATTTCTTCACTGGGTCTCAGGGTGAGCAAAACTGTAGGTGAGCCCTCCAAGAGGGGAATCTTCTATATAGTTTCCTATAGTTTCATACCCTGGACATCATTGACTTTCTAACTCAAATATCCTCTAAGCTTGAGTGAGACAACTCTTATCATCCCCATTATGTAGATGATGAAACTAATGTTTATTTGCCAGGTATAAACTATATCAAATCCAAACTCAAAACCAGAATTTGGACTCTAGGCATTACAAACAGCAATCATTAAATATGAATTAAACGTATCTCACTAATAATGTGAATGATAAGGGCACATTTTATTCCCTCCAAGAGTAGTAGACAAATATGCAATTCTTTTTGTACTGAGATATAATTGACATATAACATTATAGTATCAGCTGTATGACATAGTAGTTCCATATTTGTATATATTGTGAAATGATCACCACAATAAGACTAGTTAACTTGCATCACTATATATAAGTCACAATTATTTTTCTTGTGATGAGAACTTTTAAGATCTCTTGCCAAGGTTCAAATATATGGCACATATATACAATGGAATATATTTCCATTTATGTGTGTCATCTTCAGTTTTTTCAATGTCTTATAGTTTTCAGTGTACACATCTTTCACCTCCTTGGTAATTTATTCCTAGGTATTTTATTATTTTAATGCAATTGTATATGAGATTGCTTTCTTAATTTCTCTTTTTGATAGTTTGTTATTAGTGTATAGAAATGCAACAGATTTTGTATATTGATTTTGTATCCTGAAATTTTACTGAATGTTGATTAGTTTTAATAGTTTTTAGTAAAATCTTTAGATTTTCTGTATATAACATTATGTCATCTGCAACTACTGATAGTTTTACTTCTTTTCTGATTTGGATGCCTTTTATTTATTTTTCCTCCCTAGTTGCTCTGATTATGACTTCAAATACCATGTTCTGTGAAAGCAGCAAGAGTGGACATACCTTGCTTGTTCCTGACAATAAGGAAAAGCTTTCAGCTTCTCTGTGTTGAGTATAATGTTAGCTGTGGGCTTGTTATATTGACCTTCATTATGTTGAACTATGATCTCTCTATATCCACTTTGTTGAGAATTTTTACCATTAATGTATGTTGACTTTAGTTAAATGCTTCACCTGCATCTATTAAGATGACTATATAATTTATTCTTCATTTGTTATTGTGGTGTATTACATTGATTTATTTGTGGATGTTGTACCATTCATCCATGGCTGAACTAAATCTCACTGATCATGATGTATAATCTTTTTAGTTATTTATTTTTTTAATTTTATTTTGTTCTGTTAGTCACCATTCATTACATCATTAGTTTTTGATGTAGTGTTCCATGATTCATTGTTTGTGTATAACACCCAGTGCTCCATTCAATACGTGCCCTCCTTAATACCCATCACTGGGCTAACCCATCCTCCCTTCAAAACCCTCAGTTTGTTTCTCAGAGTCCATAGTCTCTCATGGTTCATCTCCCCCTCTGATTTCCCCCCCTTCATTTTCCCCTTCCTACTTTTTTTTTTTTAACATAAAATGTATTATTTGTTTCAGAGGTACAGGTCTGTGATTCATCAGTCTTACACAATTCACAGCACTCACCATAGCACATACCCTCCCCGATGTCTGTCACCCAGCCACCCCATCCCTCCCACCCCCTACCACTCCAGCAACCCTCAGTTTGTTTCCTGAGATTAAGAATTCCTCATATCAGTGAGATCATATGATACTTGTCTTTCTCTGATTGACTTATTTTGCTTAGCATAATACCATCCAGTTCCATCCACATCGTTGCAAGTGGCCAGATTTCGGGGTTTTTTGATGGCTGCATAATATTCCACTGTATGTGTGTGTGTGTGTGTGTGTGTGTGTGTGTGTGTGTGTGTGTGTGTGTATCACATCTTCTTTATTGACTCATCTGTTGATGGACATCTAGGCTCTTTCCATAGTTTGGCCATTATGGACATTGCTGCTATAAACATTGGGGTGCACATACCCCTTCAGATCACTACATTTGTATCTTTGGGGTAAATACCCAGTAGTACAATTGCTGGGTCATAGGGTAGCTCTATTTTCAACTTTTTGAGGAACCTCCATACTGTTTTCCAGAGTGGCTGTACCAGCTTGCATTCCCACCAGCAGTGTATGAAGGTTCCCCTTTCTCCACATCTTCTCCAACATCTGTCATTTCCTGACTTGTTAATTTTAGCCATTCTGACTGGTGTGAGGTGATATCTCATTGAGGTTTTGATTTGGATTTCCCTGATGTCGAGTGATGTTGAACACTTTTTCATGTGTCTGTTGGCCATTTGGATGTCTTCTTTGGAAAAATGTCTGTTCACATCTGCCCATTTCTTGATTGGATTAGTTGTTCTTTGGGTGTCGAGTTTGATAGGTTCCTATAGATTTTGGATACTAGCCCTTTATCTGATATGTCATTTGCAAATATCTTCCCCCATTCTGTCAGTTGTCTTTTGATGTTGTTGACTGTTTCCTTTATTGTGCAAAAGCTTTTTATCTTGATGAAGCCCCAATAGTTCATTTTTGCCCTTGCTTCCCTTGCCTTTGGTGATGTTTCTAGGAAGAAGTTGCTGTGGCTGAGGTTCCTGCCTGTGTTCTCTTCTAGGATTTTGAAGGACTCCTGTCTCACATTTAGGTCTTTTATCCATTTTGAGTCTATTTTTTTTAATTTTTTTATTGTTATGTTAATCACCATATATTACATCATTAGTTTTTGATGTAGTGTTCCATGATTCATTGTTTGTGCATAACACCCAGTGCTCCATGCAGAATATGCCCTCTTTAATACCCATCACCAGACTAACCCATCCCCCTACCCTCCTCCCCTCTAGAACCCTCAGTTTGTTTTTCAGAGTCCATCGTCTCTCATGGTTCGTCTCCCCCTCTGACTTACTCCCCTTCATTCTTCCCCTCCTGCTATCTTCTTCTTTTTCTTTTTTCTATTTTTGTGTGTGGTGTACGGAAATGGTCCAGTTTCCTTCTTCTGCATGTGGCTGTCCAATTTTCCCAACACCATTTGTTGAAGAGACTGTCCTTTTTCCATTGGACGTTCTTTCAAAGATTACCATAGAGTTGACCATAGAGTTGAGGGTCCATTTTTGGGCTCTCTATTCTGTTCCATTGATCTATGTGTCTGTTTTTGTGCCAGTCCCATACTGTCTTGATGATTACAGCTTTGTAATAAAGCTTGAAGTCCAGAGTTGGGATGTCACCAGGTTTGCTTTTCTTTTTCAACATTCCTCTGGCTATTCGGGGTCTTTTCTGGTTCCATACAAATTTTAGGATTATTTGTTTGTATAATCCTTTTAATTAGCTAACATTTTATTAAGGATTTTTGCAGCTATGTTTTTCAGTGATATTGGCTTATACTTTTCTTATAGTTCCTTGTCTGATTTTGGTATCAGAGTAATGCTGGCTTTGTAAAGTGACTATTGGTTTTTGTAAAGTGAGTTTTGAAGCATTACTTCCTCTTTCACAGAAGGCATACATATAAAAACATTTATGAAGTCTATTTCAAGTTGATAACAACTTAAATTTGACTGCATTCTAAAGCATGTCTTGTGTTTTTGATGTCACAATTTGTATCTTTTTATCTTGTGTATACCTTAACAAATTAATGTAGTTATTTTTTTATTACCTTTTTTTTAGCCTTTATACTGGATTCCTAAGTGATTCTTTATTGTTCTGAAATTTGCCAAGTATTTACCTTTTTCTGTGAGATACATACTTTCATATTTTTCATGACAATACTTTCATTATTTTTCTGTATTAACCAGTACCTTTTCATTTCAACCAAAACATGTCCCTTTAACTTCTCTTATAAGGCAAACTATGTGAAGAATTCCTTACATTTTGCTTCTCTGGAAAACTTTTTATCACTCTTTCAATTCTGAGTAACATTTTTGCTGGGTAAAATATTCTTGGTTGGAATTTTTGTTTCTTTCAGCCCTTTGAATATATTGTACCACTTCCTGTGACCTGTGAAGTTGTTTCTCTCTTGTTGCTTTTAAGATCCTCTCCTTGTTTTTAACTTTTGACATTTTAATGGCAATATGTTTTGGGTTCATCTTACTTGGAACTCTCTAGTACTTCTGGATTTAGAAGTCTGTTTCCTTCCCCAGGTAAGTTGCCTCTTGCTATACCCTGTGGGTAGTAACCTGTTAAAACTTCTTTCTCCTTTGATTACAGTCCAGTCCACTCCAGTCAGTCCAGTCCCTTAGCATATGTCCTCTTGGCCACCAGTACTAAGTGGTCTGGAAGTGTCCCCTGAAACAGCCACCAAAATTGGGATACCAGATGGCCAGCATGAGTGCCTTTCTGTGACAAAGGCAGAGGGAGAATGCAAAGATGATTGTATCCCTTGGCCTCTGTTCTCTGAGAGCCCTCCATAGCCTCTAGATGTGTGCCAAACCAGAAGAATGCTCCTCAGGCAGAAGCTCCAGGATAAGAAAATACACCTTTTTCACAGAAAAACTAGGATATATTTCAGTTGCTGTCTGTGCAGTGCTGTGGTGGTGGTAACCAACCAAGAACTGTGGGACCCAGGGATGTTAACCCTGCTAGCCACCAGAGCCAGATGATCAAGGGATGTCCCTTGGGTGGGAGCCATAATAATGGGAATACTAGACATAAATATGGTGGGCCCAGACACCTGTAAAGGCTCGACTGTGGCAGAAACTGGCATTGGGAGTGTGGCAGAGGGAAAGTGGAGAGATGGTGCCCACTAGCCTTCCAGGAGGCTCCTAGATATGTGTTAAATTATATGCCTGCCACTAAGGCCCACACGCTAAGATAAATAAACCTGTTTCACAGAGATTCTGGATGCTTTTCAAATGACTCTGTGCTGGACCCTTGGGCCATGTGTGTATATGTGTGTGCAGAAGCCCTTTACTGTTTCTCAGTTTGCAATAGCCTTATGAGTCCCATGGCTGTGAGCTCTGCTGGCTTTCAAAGCTAAATGTTTTAAGGGCTTGTCTCTCAGTGGCAGGTCTTAAAAGTTGGGGTGTCCAATGTATAGATCAAACCCTTTGCTCCTTGGGGAGAAACTCTGGGATTTGGGGTTCTCTGTACCAGGGGTAGTTTTTTTTTGTTTGTTTGTTTTTTTTTTTTAGTTTCAGAGGTAGAATTTAGTGATTCATCAACATTCATCAATGCTCATTACATCAAGTACACTCCTTAATACCCATCTCCCCACCAGCAACCCTCAGTTTGTTTCCTAGAGTTTAGCATCTCTTATGGTTTGCCTCCCTCTCAATGTTCATTTTATTTTTCCTTCCCTTCCCCTATGTTCATCTGTTTTGTTTCTTAAGTTCCACATATGAGTGAAATCATGTGGTATTTGTCTTTCTCCAACTGACCTATTTTGCTTAGCATCATACCCTCTAGTTCCAACCATATCATCACAAATGGGTCATCTGGGTCATAAAGGCAGAGAGAGCTTTCTTTGCATAGCATGCTGAACCAGGTAGAAAATTTTTTCAGGCTTTGGGTCAAACTCAAAGATGACAGCTTTACTAGTTCCTTGATAAATAAACAGACCTCAATAACACAGAAAATATACAGCAAGGTCTCCCAAGCATTAGCTGTGTTTTATTTGAAGGAGATATGAGTAACAACAACTTGCTTCTCACTTTGAAGAGAATATTACAACATTCTCCAAACAAGTGGAGTCCCTGAATACTTTAGTGAAATAGCACCCCTGATTGATTTTGTGAGGCTTATGTCCCACTATTTCCTGCTGTATGAGACCTATGAATCAGTGGGATGCCATGGGGGATATTTTGACACAGGGAGGAAGAATTTATGTAACCTAATTCAAGGTGGTCAGATAAGAAAATATGCAGGTTTTATAAAGGTAAAAAAGTAACAGTATAGCTGCCACTTTTGGAGTAATACATCAGATACAAGAAACAGTACAGCCTCATTGCAATAAAGAGTCCACATTAAGAATAGTAGTTACAATTGTGCATGCTTCCTGATTGAGCGTATATGTTGGAAATATTTCATAATTAAAAACAAGTCAAATATTTATTAAAATAAGATAAATTGCTGCTTATGTACTACAAGTCCTCAAAGTGAGACCATTTAAATCAACATGATAAATTTTTTGCTGGAATTATCAGGCACTTGGCAATTCAAAATTTAAACTTGCATCATTAGTTGATAGATTTGCACTTAATGACAAATGAAGTTCTAAAACTGAGGTTATATAGTTTACAAGTGGTATTTTTTTATATGAATCCTCTGGCAAATATTTCAGTTGATTTGCTCATTTAATGTAGTTCCAACCCCTTTATTTCAGGATTTACTACATTCTATGGACTAGAAGTCTAAAATTCTTAGAAATCTTTAGTTTATGTTCTACATATAGCCTATCTCTTGTCAGACTGATTAATCTTGAGATGTAAAACATGGAAATTATACAGAGATTTCATACTTATTTGTAATCATCATCATGGATGCATGTGGTATTTCTGTAGCAGTGGTAACAGGAGAGCTAGTGTTCAATCCCTAGATTAGCAAGCATTGAACATAAATTTCGTTGGCAATGGCAAGACTGAGAAATTGCCATCTTAGAGATTATAGTTGTGTTTCCTGATCCCTGGTAGAACTGGAATGAGTAGTTAGTATTACAGCATCTGTATTCCTGGCTTCTGGATGAAAGGATGGATCTATGGTGGTAGTCTGGGAATAAGTTCAGTCTGGAGCCTTTATCAGCAGCCATTTCAAAGTATTTTTAGGTATCTAATAATCTATATTAAATCTCTTCCCTAGTACATTAGGTTTAATCATTTCATATATATATATATATGAAATACATATATACATACACACATATATATCAGATAACCAACTACTACAGGGAATGATGTCATGATTTACATGCTAGTCTTCTTATTGCTGTTTGTCAGGTATGTAATTTTATTCATTTTCATTCTTTTTTCAGGAATCGGTAAACATATCATCTTTGCCTTTTATTTTTTAAATAATTTCAACCAATAATCAGGTATCCTACAGATAAAATTTTTATACATTTTATAAATGTCTTAAAATATGTAACCAATGTAGACAAAATTCCTGGTGAAGAAAGTTTACAAAGGACTGTTAGTAGCAGCTGGCCTATGGAACATTTGCATGAACATTTGTGCATTTAGACAGGGCCAAACACAAAGATTTGTTGTAGTTATGATTAAAATAAACATTTTAATTTAGGTAGTGTTTGACATCAAAACAAGTGTCTTCAAATAAAATAATATTTAGGAAAGTAAGCCTCCTGCAAATATGTTTCTTTGCTAAGCAAATATTTTACTTTTTAGGTTTTTGTCAATGCAGGTGCTAATATACATGTTAAGTAAGGTGTGTGTGTCATTCTTCATGATAGAAAAAGGGATATAATATTTCCCCTTTTCATAATATATAATGGAAATAACTACAAAAAAGTTTGTTCAATAAAAATATTATGAATAAGTTAAATACCTTAATTAAAATGTCTTTTAAAGACATTTTATTTTGTTTAAATATTGGGTGATAATAACCTTTTTGTGTTTCCAAATACATATACATGATTTTATAAAGTATATGTGGCCATTAAATGTATGCTGGCTCATTTCAGCTGAGGAAGTTTTACATATTAAATCTAATGGAAACTACCTTCTTGGATGGTGGCTCTTGGGTCTGAATGCATGATTGAATCCTTTTGTTTGGGAACTGTAAGAAGGCTCTATCAATTAGCTACACTGGAACTTAGGAGAAGGCCTATGAATGTATAACTCCTTTTTATTTTCAATACCATTTCCTACCCTGTCCCATGGGTTATACTGGGTAAAAGAGCATAACTAGGGAAGGGAATTATTATCTACTGGGCCAGAGCAGCTCCATTAAGAAACCAAGTCAGCTGAGAAAGAGGAGTCTGAAAACCAGTAGAGGAAAGTAAATTCCATTAATGTCCACATGGTCACCCTATATAGTATGACTAAAGCAGACTTACAAAGATCATTTTGAGTCAAAAATTCTCTATGTTGTCATGCTTCATACTCACTTCTCAGTTTTAAGGTAAATACAAACCTAGAGTTCTAGTGAAAATACAACAATATCTCTAAGTTCCCAATTTCAAAGTAAGTAGGGATTGAAATATGGTGCAAATTCAGAAATTGGTATTCAACTCCTTTTAATTAAAAAAGTAGAGTTTATGGGAAATACTTCTCATTCTAGACTTCAGTAGTTAAACTATCATCAAAATAGAGTATGAGGAAATAAAAGCTAAGGGAATTTACCATCTCAATGAAATAATTCCTAAAGAATAAACCTCCACTAGAAGAAATTAACATAGATGAAAAGAAGATAATATAACAACAAAAAAAAGTGAGCAAAAGTTTTGGTAAATAACTATGTACCATCAAAAAAACAGGATTGTATGAGTCAGTGAATGATTAAAGCATGCAAAGATGCTAGTCATGTATTTTTAATTTTTTAGTGGTAACTATGAAATTTTTAGCTTATAATTAAAAGAGAATAAGGGAAAAATAAGAGTCACTAGAAAATAAAGATCTAAATAAGGTAGATACTAAACACACCTACTCTTGAGAATGATGGACTCAGGCCTTAAAAATAACCATTCAGTCTGCAGAAAAAACTGCAAAACTGGAATATAAATCTATTATCTGAAGGTATTAGAGAGTGAATAGAAACTGACAAATTCTGGTGGGAAGTCCAGACTCCCTGAGAGGAAAGACAAATACATTCTCATCTTGGCAGTTTTTAACCTGAGTGAATCATAGTTGGTATGACATGTCAGTGACAGAAATAGCATTGATGAAAAGCATGTCAGTAATGATGGTGGGTAAACAGTAATCTTCCCATCCTAAGGAACCAGAAAATGAAAGCCAAAGAAACCATGAATGCTGAAGAGAGTAGTAGAATTACAAGAGGGAATGATGTAGAAAAGACATCTCTAAATTATGTATTCACCTTGGAGGTGAATCAGAGATATAGATGCAGAAGCTAAAGAGACCCTGAGAATAGAGTTGCTGTCTATGAAAGTTTTGCAATTCAAGTCCAGTCAAACTAAACAATCAATTCTCATTAAATAAGCAAACAGAATTCAATTATCCACAACTTATTGTCCAAAACTTCATCCAAATTTGCACAGTATTCAAGTGTTATAAATGGACACATTCTCAAAAAAAAATTGAACACTGATATTAGTTAAATGATAGGCCTGCAAAATAGAATTTTCAAGTGGCAATTATGTTTAAATAAACTAGGTAAAATATGTTCACAATGAATGAAAAGAGAGAAGCTTTCCATAGAGAATGTAAACAAGTAAAAAGATCAAATTAAATCTTAGAACCAGCACATATATTCACTAAAAATATAAAAAACAAATGCCATTGACTTAACTGCAAAATAGAAGAATTAGTGAACTTGAACATACATCATCAGGAGGAATTAAAAGTGAAGCAAAGAAAATAGTATTTTGAGAAAATGAACAGAGATTTCAGGACCTGTTATATAGTATCCCATTGTTTAGCATACACATAAATGGATCCTAGAAGTAGATGAGGGAAAGAATGGGGAAGAAAATATTTGTAGTAATATTTAGTAATCCAAATATGATAAAAATCAAATTTTAAGAATACAAAATACTTAACACAAGTACAATAAAAACAAACCCCCATCAAGTCAAATTGTTGAAAGCTAAGTATTATGAGCTAATCTTGAAAACTATAAGAGAAAGGTGACACATTACAGGAAGAAAAGGAGTAATCAAATTAATATCTGGGATTTTTATCAGAAACCATAAAGACCAGAATAAAATGGATCATTCTTATAATGCTGAAAAAGAATAAAAAGTGTAAAACCAGAATTTGATATCCAGCAAAAATATCCTTCAAAAATGAAAGTGTAATAAAAATATTTTCAGGTGAAGGAAAACTAGGAGAATTCCTTGTAATAAGATATACACAAGTATTGAGAAAGACAATTCTTCAGGATTAAGAGAAATGACACAAATGGAATCTCAGATTTTCCAAAAACAATAAAGAACATCAGAAATAGTAAATGTCTAGTTAATATAAAAGATGCTAATTTTTTGTTTTTCCCTCTTGTTTTATAAACTAATTCTTTAACACCAAATTTTGTAGCACTTATATCACAGCTCCATAAAGAATGGGAAGATAAAAACCTATACTTTATACTTTTCCAAGATTTCAATAATTCATGTGAATTGGTACAATATGAATTGTAAGTAAATTCTGAAAAATTAAAGATGGATGTTGTATTCCTAATCACTAAGCAACAAAAAAAAACTGTATAATTAATAAAATAGAAAAATCAAAACTGGAACCCAAAAAATCATATAAGATCAGAAATAGTGAAATACAAGATCAAATAATACAAAAGTGGAAAACTAATAAAATTGAAGATTAAATCCAACCATATCAATGATTGCATTAATTGAAAGTAAACACTGCAATTAAGTTAAAAATATAATGCATTAAAAAAAATACAAAGTATATGTTGTTTGTAGTTTGCACTCAAACTATAAAGACATAGTTCAAAGTAAACGTGAAAAAGTGTAAAATGTCTTACCTACTGAATTGTATGCCTTTCAAATTCCTATGTTGAAGTTCTAATATCCACTACCTAAAAATGTAATCCTATTTGGGGATAAGGTCTTCAAAGGGGTGATTAACTTAAAATGATATTTTTAGGGTGGAGCCTTAATCCTGTATAACTGGTGTCCTTGTAAGAAGAGGAAGGGACACCAGGGAAATAAATGCAGAGTAAAGTTCAAGCGAGGAAGCAGCAAAAGAGTAGCCACCTACAAGCCAATGAGAGAGGTCTTAGAGGAAACCAACCCAACCACATTTGTCTTGGACTTCCAGCATCTAGCACTGTGAGAAAAATAAATTTCTGTTGTTTGTTTAAGTCACAATCTAGAGTATTTTGTTATGGCAATTCTAGCAAACTAATATACTGTGCCAACAATAAGCATAAAAATGCTGAAGTGGCAAGAAAAACGCTGAAGAGTTCTAAATTAAACAATATACTTATATTCTATGGATATAGAATAAACCACAAAGGAAATAAGAAACTAGTTTAAATAACAATAAAAATGTAACTTGTAAAAAGTTACCAAATCAGTGCTTGTATTAGAAAAACTTTGTAGAATCAATAGGTACATTTTCATCTTTAGAAATTAGAAAAAAAAAATTAGCCAGAAAAGAATAGCAGAAACGAATTAAAGAAAAATAGAAAAACAATAGAGAAAATTAATAAAACCAAAATTGTCCTCTTTAAAAGATCAAGAAAATCAGTAAGCCCACTTCTTTCTTGTTCTACCCAGAATACTTAGGTTATCTGCACAGTTGAAGGGTTAGCAGAGTCTGGGAACACAGTAACCAGGACTCAGAACTCATCAAAGGGATGTAACTAAATACTTTGCAGCTCATACTACTAATTGCTTTGTGGACTCCATCAGAAAGCTCACCCACAAATTTCTGGGGATACCTCTCCTGTGGAGTTTCCCAACTGGCTCATGGGCAGCCCCAATGCTGCAAGTGTCTCAATCCCCAACTTCTGGCCAACTTTTGGCATATGCTCCCACAGACATCAAGCGGAAGCCTTTGCAATGGCTAGTGAGCATACAGACTTGAATCTGTAGAACTAAGAGAAAGCTAATAAACTTAAACATTTCAGGGCATCATGCTAGGGAAGACAAATTGGAAGTTCTGAGCACCTGGCCTGGCTTTACAGAATTTAGAAAAAAGCATAAAATTACAAGAATTCATTCCAAAGAGGGAATAAGAAGTGTGGACTTGGTGCATCCATAGAAAAGGTCTGAACAATTTTCAGAATCTCCAGACTGACTAGTTAAGGTGTTTTTCTTCCAAAGCCAGTTAGCAAAAGTTGGAGTTGGTGACTCTTTCTTCAAATGCAAGTACAGCATTTTGAAGGAAAGACCTCAAGGAACATGAAAATTCAAGGAAACAATAGTACCAAAGGAACACAATAATTTTCTAGTAGCCCGCCCCAAAATGGAGATCTATAAATTGTTTGAAAAAGAATTTAAAATAATTGTTATAATGAAGCTCAGTGAACTATAAGAGAACACAGACTACTTAATGAAATTAGGAAACTATATACATGAGCCAAATGAGAGTTTCAACAGAGAAAAGAAATTAAAAAAGAACCCAAAGGAAATTCTGAAGCTGAGGAATACAATGAATGAAGTAGAAACTGCAATAGAGAGCATTGAGAACAGACTTGATGAAGCAGAAAAAGAATTTGTGAACTTGAAGACAAGTCATTTAAAAAGTATCTAATCAAAGGTGAAAAAAGAATGAAAAACGAGCAAAGAAAGCTTAGGTGAATTATAAGACAGCCCAAACTATGTAATAGATGTATTATGGAACTTCTCAAAGGAGAAGAGAGAAAGAGAATGGGATTGAAAGCTTATTTAAAAAAAATGACTAATTTCTCATATCTGGGGAAAATATGATCATCCAGGTTTATGAAGCACATAAGTCTCTAAACAGATTCAACCCAAGATAAAAATAAAAGAGAGAATTTTGAAAGCAGCAGCAAGAGAAACTCATCACATACATGAGAAATATCATAATGCTATATACGAATTTTTTTTCCAGCAGATATCTTATAGCCCAGGAGAAGGTGGGAAAATACATTCAAAGTGTTGAAAAAATACCCTGCTGACCAAGAATAGTTTTTCTGGCAAAGCTGTTCTTCAGAAATGAAGGAGAGATACTAGCCCAAACAAAACTGAGAGAGTTCATCATCACTGGAACTACCTTATAAGAAATGCTACAAGAGGGCGCCTGGGTGGCTCAGTTGGTTAAGCGACTGCCTTCGGCTCAGGTCATGATCCTGGAGTCCCGGGATCAAGTCCCGCATCGGGCTCCCTGCTCAGCGGGGAGTCTGCTTCTCCCTCTGACCCTCTTCCCTCTCATGCTCTCTATCTCTCATTCTCTCTCTCTCAAATAAATAAATAAAATCTTAAAAAAAAAATGCTACAAGAATTCTTTAGTTGATATAAAAGGACACTAATTAGGAACATGAAAATATAAGCACTTTTAAAACTCACATATAGAGCTAAGTATATAGTCAGAATAATACTGCAGTGTTGGTATATATTTAATTCTAATAGATGGTTAAAAGACAAAATTATTAAAAATAATTATATTACTTTAATAAACTATATAAAAAGATATAAATTGTAACATCAAAAACAAAATGTGGGTTGAAGAATATAGATTTTGTCTTCAATTGAAGTTATCAGGTTAAAATAGACTGTTATAACTATAAAATGTTTTATGTTAGCCTCACGGTAACCACAAATAATATAGGAGGTACACAGCAGATAGAGAAAAGAGTCAAAGCATATTAACATTAGAAAGCATCAAATTACCAAGAAAGATAGCAAAAGAGGAAGAAAAGAATAATGAAAAAAATTTTTAAGCCAGATAATATGGTAATACTATGCTCTCACCTAGTGATAATTACTTTAGTGTAAATGTATTAATTACTCCAATCAAAAGACATAGTGGCTGAATGGATTAAAGAAGACCCAACTATACACTGCCTAGAAGAGATTCATTTTAGCTCTAAAGACACATTTAAGTTGAAAATTGAAGTGAGGAAAAAGATATCTCATGTAAATTGAAATGTAAAACAGGGTAGGTGTAGTTATATGAAAAAAAATAGACCTTAAGTCTAAAACTATAACAAGAGAAAAAAATAGATCATTATATAATGATAGAGGGGTCAATTCATCAAGAGGATATAATAGTCATATATGAACCAAACATTGGTGCACCTAATATATTAAGCAAATATTAATGAGTAAGAAGGGAGAGATATACAATAAAATAATAGGGGATTTTAATATCCCACTTTCAACAACAGATAGAACATCCAAACAGTAAATCAATAAGGAAATAAACTTGAATAACATGAAAGACTGAATGTACTTAACAAACACGTACAGACTGTTCCATTCAACAGCAGCAGAAAAATACATTCTTCTCAAGTGCAACTGGAACATTCTCCAGGACAAAGCATATATTTGGTTCTAACCAAATTTAACAAACAAGTTCTAACAAATTTAAGAAAAATGATATCATCTCAAGTATCTTTTTCAACCACAATGTTATAAAACTAGAAATTAATTCCTGTAGGAAAATTGGAAAAATAAAAGGAAAAACAAAAAGTATTTTGAGACAAGTGGAAAGGAAATATATGTACGAAAATTTATGAGATGCAGCAAAAACTGTTCTAAGATGGAAGTTTATAATGATGTATGCTTATATTAGCGGGGAAAAAAAAGACAGATTTCAGGTAAATAACCTAGCTGTACACCTCATGGAACCAGAAAAATAACAACAATCTCTGAATCAAATTAGCAGAATGAAGGAAACAAAGAACAATGAAGAAATAAATTAGACTAGAAAACAGTAGAAAAGATCACTATACCTAAGAGTTTGTTTTTTAAAAAGATAAATAAAATTATAAACATTAGTTAGACTAACAATAAAAAAGAGAAGATTCAAATAAAATCAGAAAGACATAATAACTAATTCTGCAGAAATATAAATATCATAAGACTACTATAAACAATTATGCCAATAAGTTGAATACTTAGAAGAAATAGGTAGGTTATTAGAATCATACAATTTACAAAGACTCAACCATGAAGAAATAGAAAATCTAAACAGACCAATAACAAGAATAAATTGGTAATCAAAAACTTGCCAACAAAAAAAGTCTAGGACCAGACAGATTCATGGGTGAATTTTACCAACACTTAAAGAAGAATTAATACCAATTCTTCTCAAAATCCTCCAAAAATAGAAGAGTAGGAAACACTACCAAACTCATTTTATGAGGGCAGCATTACGCCTGATACCAAAAGCAGATAAAGACATTATAAGAAAATAAAATTACAGGCCATTTTTCCTAATGATTACAAATACAAAAATCCTCAATAAAATGTTAAGAAACTGAAATTAACAGGACATTAAAAAGATTATATACCACGACCAAGTGAGAATTTCCTCCTGGGATGCAAGGATGGTTCAACATATGCACATCAATTGATGTAATATATCACATTAAAAGAAAGAAAAATAAGTTATGTAATTATTTCAATAGATGCAGAAAAAGCACTTATCAAAATTTAATAACCTTTCATAACAAAAACTCAACAAATTTGATACAGGATGTACCTCAACATAATAAAGACCATATATGACAGCTCACAACTAACATCATACTCAACAGTAAAAATCAGGAAGCTTTTACTCTAAGATCAGAAACAAGAGAAGAATAGCTACTCTTGCCACTTTTGTTCAACATAGTATGGGAAGTCCTAGCCAGATCAATTAGGCAAGAAAAACAAAAGCATCCAAATCAGAAAGGAAGAAGTAGAATTTTCTCTGTTTGTAGATAATGTGATATAGAAAACCCCAAAGATTTCACCAAAAAACTGTTATAACTAATAAACAAATGAAAAAATTTGTAGGCTACAAAATCAGTATACAGAATTAGTTGCATTTTTATACACTAACAACAGACTATTTGAAAGAAAATTAAGAAAACAATCCCATTTACAACAGCATCAAAGACAATAAAATAGTTAAGAATATATACAACCAATGAGGTTAAAGACCTCTACACTAAAATATGTAAGCTATTGGTGAAGATACAAATACATGGAAAGATATTCCATGTTCATAAATTGAAGAAGCACTGTTAACATCTCCATACTTGCCAAAGCAATCTATAGATTCACTGCAATCTCTATTGAAATTTCAGTGGTATATTTTTCAGATAAATAGAAATAACAACCGTAAAATTGCATAGAACCACAAAAGATCCCACATGGCCACAGAGAATTTGAGAAAGAAGAAATCTAGAGACATCCTAATTTCTAATTTCAAACTATATCACAAAGCTGTAGTCATGAAAGCAGCATAGTATTTGCATAAAAACAGATATAGGCTAAAGGAACAGATAGAAAACCCAGAAATAAACCCACACATCTATGGTAAACTAATCTTTGATAAGAGTTCAAGAACACACAATGGAGAAAGGGTAGTCTCTTCAATAAATGGTGTTGGGAAAACTGGATATCCATGTACAAAAGAATGAATCTGGACCCCTGTCTTATACAATTCACAAAAACTAATTCAAATGGATTAAAGACTTAAATGTAAGACCTAAAAACTATACAAAAAAAAAAAGACCTAAAAACCATAAAACTAGAATAAAACATAGGGAAAAAAATCTCTTCAACATTGGTTTCACAATGATTTTCTGATGTGAAACTGAAAGCATGAACAACAAAAGCAAAAACAGACAAGTGGGACTACATCAAACTAAAAAGCTTCTGCACAAAGAGGGAAACAACAGGGTGAAATGGGAGAAAATATTTGCAAACTTTATATCTGGTAAGGGGTTATTATCTAAAATATATAAAGAAATCATACAAGTTAATAGCAAGAAAATAAATAATCCAATTAAAAATGGTCAGAGGACCTGAATAAACATTTTTTCCAAAGAAGACCTACAAATGGCCAACACGTACAAGAAAGGTATTCAATATTCATGGGGGAAAAGCAAATAAAAGCCACGATGAGATATTTATTACCTGACACATCAGTCAGGATGGCTGTTATCAAAAAGTCAAGAGATAACAAACGTCAGGGAGGACATGGAGAGAAGAGAATCCTCGTGCAATGCTGGTAGGAACATAAATTGGTACAGGTATTATGGAAAACAATATTGGGATTCCTCAATATATTAAAAATAGAACTATTTTGTAGAGATTCATGTCTCCCACACCCCAAATTCATATGTTCAAATCCATCCTAATTCTAATGTGATGACACAGAAGTGGGACCTTTAGGAGGTAGTTAAGTCATGAGGGTGGAGACCTCATGAACGAAATTAGTATTCTTATAAAAGAGGCCCCACAGCGCTCCCTTGCCCCTTCTGCCTTGTGTGCATACAACAAGAAGTCTACATCCCCAAAGAGGGCTCTCACCTGACCATGTTGGCACTTTAATCTCAGACTTCCAGCCTTCAGAACTGTGAGAAATAAATGTTTCCTGTTTGCAAGCTACCTGTCTGTGGCATATTGTTATAGGAACCAGAATGGATCAATACAGCTACCCTATGATCTGTCAATTCCACTTTTGTGTCTTTATCTAAAGGAAATGAAATCAATATCTACAATAGATATTTACACTCTCATGTTCATTGCAGCATTACTCACAATAGTAAAGATATATATACAATGAAATAGTATTCAGCCATAAGAGGGAAGGAAAGCATTGTGACAGCATGGATGAGCCTTGAGGGCATATGACATAAGTGAAATAAGTCAGAGAAAGATAAATACTGTGTGATGTAGAATCTAAAGAAAAAAAACCCAAACTCACAGGAACAGAGTAGAATGGTGGTTGCTAAGGACTGGGAGTTAGGGGAAATGGGGATTTGTTGGTCAATGGGTATGTACTTCCATTTATAAAATGAATAATTTCTAGAGATCTAGTGTACAGCATGGTACTAGTTAATAATATTGTATGTGTACTTAAAATTTGCTAAGATAGTGTTTACCACAAAAAAGGTAACTATGTGAGATGATGGATTTATTACCATGTATACAACATATAAAATCTTCACGTTCAAATATACACAATTTTGTCAATTATACCTCAAAGCTGCAAAAAAGTAAGAAAAAAAAGCCTGTAAGTTTTAAATCCACCAAGGTATTTTAAGGGTGTGTGTGTGTGTGGTATATATGTATAACAGATACTGAAATATCATTTTAATTTATTTTCATAGATATATTTGAATTTTACAAATTTTCCTAAATCACTTTGGTAAATACCAATACATTTATGTAAAATATATAAATGTATACATTTCTGAGATACAGATTTATAAGTTACTGAAATTTAATAATTATTAATTTTCAGTTTCTATGTAACACACCTTCTATATTTTTGTGCTTGGATAAAAATTCTGTAATCCTCATTTAAATTCTTATTGTTTTGCATCTTTCTCTTTTTTAATCTACTTTGTCTGAAGTAAATGCACTTTATTAGTGTTTTCACAGAGCCATCTCTTAGCTTTGTTGATTATATTTATTGATTTGCCCTGTACTTCATTAAAGCATGGCTTTAAAAACATTTTTTCATTTTCTTTATTTGGGTTTATCCTTTCCATTTGTATTTTACTTATTGGATAAATCTCTCTCTATATCTATACAATATCTATACACACATACTTTACTTACCACAGGTTTTGACAGGAGAGATTTTGTTGTTTCTTTGTTGTATTTTCTAGTTTTTATTTTAAATGTCCATATACATTAAAATTTTTGTTTTCCTCCCATTCCCTCTTTCCTCTTTAATTCCATTTTTGATCTTTTCATTTCTAAAGCATTTAGGTGGGGGCACAGCCAGTAAAATATCTGTGCCAAGGGGCAACTTAGCCTGGTGTGTCAGAGCCCAAGTGTGATGAGGAAGTTATCCTTATGTGTTAATGACTGGTGTAATGTTTCAGAGCCCCGACAGGTAGAAACGGTGTCATGTGGAGGCTGGAGGGTAGCACCCAACATGGGATGTTTACCAGTTATCCATTCCTATGCAACAAATTAGCCCAAAACTTACATCGTAAAACTACACATACTTATTATTTCATGCAGTTTCTGAGAGTCAGGAATCTGGAACAACTTATGTGGGTGTTTGTTACTTAGAGTCAATCGTGAACTTGACATTGAGTCTTCTTACCTGGAGACTCTGGAGCTGGAGAGTCCACTTTCAGATTCGCTGATGTGGCTGTTGGCAGGCCTCTGTTCTTCACTGTGTGTTGGCCAGAGGCTTTAGTTCCTCCCTATGTGGGTATCAGCATATAGCTACTCACAACATGCAAGCTTTCTTTCTCCTAGAGTAGTCTAATTAACCAGGAATATATACTCCTAACAGAGAATGCCCCAATTTGTATAACCTTATATTAAAAGATGACATTCCATCACTTGTGCATCACATATACTAACACTGGTACAATGTCACTAGGGATTACATAAATCTGTAAGTACCAGGAGGCAGAGATCATTTGAAGCCATCTCAGAGGATAGTTACCATAGGCTATCAGAGTCCAAGGAGACGCAGTAGGGTGTTTTTGCATGAGAGTGACCTGATGTAAACAATCAGTGCTCCAAAGATCTGAGAACATGCCTATTCTTTCTGGCAGCCCGGCACAGGTATCAGAGCCTGAGCAGAATGCCCACATAGAGAGGCAGCATAAGGAGGCAGTTGTAATCAGAGATTGGTTGCATAGAGAGAGATTGATTATATCAGTAGTTTTACAAGGGAATATCCGGTTTTCTCTCTTTTGAAGAAGGTATTTACAAACACAGAAGTCTAAAATGAACCCTCTGATGTTGAATTAGAATTGGAGACACGGATGCTAAATAGATTTGGAAATACAGATTTAAATATAAACAGTTGACCCTTGAATAATACAGAGGTTGGGGCACTGAACTCCCTATGCAGTGAGAAATCCATTAATAACTTGTGACTCCCCAAAAGTTAACTACTAACAACCTGTTGACTTGGAGACATACTGACATAAATAGTCGGTCAACACATTTTTAAAAAATTATTTATTTATTTGAGAGAGAGAGCGCGTGCACAAGCAGAGGAAGCTGCAGGCAGAGGGAGAAGCAGGCTCTCCCCGCTGAGCAAGGAGCTTGACTCGGGACTTGATCCCAGAACCCTGGGATCATGGCCTGAGCCGAAAGCAGATGCTTAACCAATTGAGCCACCCAGGTGTCCCAACATATATTTTTATGTTATATTATATACTATATTCTTAAAAGCTAAAGAAAATGTTATTTAAAATCATAAGAGAAAATACATTTACTGTATTGTTCTGTATTTATTTAAAAAAACCCACATATTAATGGACCTTCACGGTTCAAATCTGTCTTGCGCTATGGTCAGCTATATATGCATACACACATATGTACATATATTTCCCAGCTCTGTTCATGAAGAGTGCCTCAGAGGAGCAAATGACAAGTACCAATAAACAACCCATTCCCAGAACATGGCTTATAAATACCATTATCCTCCAAAACCAACCAGGTTTCTTTCAAATGACTGAATTCAAGCCAATATCAGGGAAAAGACAAAGATGAGCCTGGACATCTTGCTATACCAGAAAGCAAGGAAATGATGGGGTCATGTCAGAAGGGCATAAAAGCCAGCTTGAATGGGCCCCGACTGACCAAATTTCAGAGAATTTGAGCATCCAAATAAACAATGATACTAATATAATCTACTGAATTTAGGCAGTAGGAATATAAGTCCATATCAATATAGGTTAACATATGAATAAATTGAGTTTGACTAAGAATGAACTCCTTCTGAGATTTAAATTACTTCCCTACAAAATGCTTATTAATTATGAAAGGGAAAAAGAGCAGCTTCATGGGGGAGAAGACTGGTTGACACCACATTGATCAAGTGATCCAAGTAATAATTAGTAATGTGATCAAACAAAATCTTTAGCCACCTAGTAGTTTGTGATGAGAACATAGCGTCATTGTTGTGATATTCCCGTCAAATATGTAGAGTCCATATCTAATTATGTGGAAACATCAGACATACCAAACTGAGAGACAGTGTACAAAGTAATTAACTAAAAATCTTCAAAAATGCCAAAGTCATAAAATAATTGTTAAAATTGAAGACTATAATGACATGATGACTAAATGCCATGTATAATTCCAGACCCGATCCCTTTCCTTTAAAGGAGATTATTGTAACAACTGGCAAAACTCAATTCAGATTAATAATGTACTAACATAAATTCATGATTTCCATGGTTGTATTGTAAGAGACCATTGTTTGTAGGAAATACACAATAAAATATACATGTGTGATGTGGCATCAGATTGGCAACTTGCTCTCAACTGTTACAAGAAAAATAGGAAAAAGTTCTTTATATGGTATTTGTAATTTTTTCTGTAAGTGTAAAATTATAAAATTTAGAATAAAGTTTATAGAAAAAAGATTTAACAATTAGCTTTTGCTATCAATTCTAAATTAATTGAAATATAATCAATTATAAAAGTTCCACATATGTTTGAGCAGAATGTATACTGACTTACTGTTGTGTAAAGAGGTCTTCATATAATATTTTATATGGCTTTTTTAGCATGTTATCCATATCTTCTATTTCCTACAAGTTTTTGTTTGGTCTGCTTGATAGGTCAGCTTCTGGTAAAGGTGTATTAAAAAATTGCTGTTTTTCCCTTGAAATTCTGTTGCTTTGCTATATAAATTGAGATTATAGGAAGCAAAAACATGAATTGAAAAGATACATGCACTCCCACTGCAGTGTTATTTTCAAGAGTTGACAGAGAAGCAACTTAAGTGGCATCAATGGGTAAATGTATAGAGAAAAAGTGGTATATATATACAATGGAGTATTCTGCAGCCATAATAGAAGGAAATCCTGTCATTTACAACAACATGGATGGACCTTGAGGGCATTATGCTAAATGAAATAGGTCAGAGAAAGACAAATGCCATATGATCTCACTTATATGTGAAAATAAAATAAAAAAAGAACTAATTGATACAGAGAACAAATTGATGGGTGCAAGAGGCAAGGGAAGGGGAGCAAAATGGATGGTGTCAAAAGGTACAAACTTCCAGTTATGAAAGAAATGTCATGGGATGTAATGTACAACATGGTGACTACAGTTTATAAAACTGTATTGCATCTTCGAAAGTTGCTAAGGAAGTAAATCATAAAAGTTCTCAGCACAAGAAAAATAATTTTTATGTGTGGTGATGAATGTTAACAGATTTATTGTGGGTGATCATTTTGCAATGCATACAAATGTTGAATCATTATATTGTATATCTGAAAGTGTTATGTCAGTTTAAATTATTTTAAAATAATTTGTTCTCTTCCCTATTAGTTTCTCCATTCCCCATGCATGTACAGGTTATTACCTCTAATCACATACATGCCATTAATAGAGTTTTAAAACTATTAGTCCAGTTTTAAAACACTGTTGCCACAATTGAATGTTTATATTAACCCAAGATATTTAATTGCTGTTATTGGTCTGTTAAAAATCTAAAGACTTACAATAACTACTTTTTTTATTTACATCAATACCTCCTCAATTGAACCAAATAATCACTGAATGGTTAGGTTATTTACTTCTGTAAACCAGAACTATCTTTAAACATGCAATAGTGTGTAATAAAAAACAGTTCATTGTCAATTAAAAAATTCTGAGATTATATTAAGAGAATACAAGTTCATGATTAATCTTCTTGGTGGACTTAATTATATATCACTATTAATTCATTTTGCTATGCATTTCATTTTGCCTGGTATTAATATTGTTGTCCAGCTTTCTTTTAATTAGAATTTATCTGATATAATTTTTTGCCTTATTTCTTAACTTTTGTGCCATTTATTTATAAATAGCACATAGATTTTCCAACCTTTTATTATATTTGTATTCATTTTTTACCTTGTTATTTATGCTTTCTCTTTATCATACTTTTTCCCTTCTATCATTAGTTGATTATGTTTTATTTTCCCTTTATTTCCTATATTCTTTGGATGTAAAATATTCTGTATCCCTTTTTTTGGAATTACAGTACTTCAACATTCTTATTTAAATGTCACTACCCTACAAGAAAATATACCAAATATTAATTTTGATTCCCCCATTACATGTATATGCTATTGTTTCACAATATCTTAATTACAACTTTTTCTTAATATAAAATTATTCATAATTGTTATGGTTCAATATAACCAATGCTTTGTTAGATTTACCAACTGCATTGTTCAGTTAACATTTTCCTTCCTTAACATCCTCCCTTCAGACAAATATATCCTCAATATTTGCCTCCTTGTTGAAATTAATTTGTAATACCAAAATTAACACAGCATTTTTCCAATCATTCATGAGCAGATTCAGTGTGGTTAAAAAAAACAAAACAAAACTGCCAGCACACACATTCCCAGGTGAGGGTGGACAAGGGAATGCTCTGCCTTCTTAGTTCCGCTCTCATACTCTTTTTTTTGTGGTCTGTTTTTTACATTTTTGTGCAATTATTTTGGTGTGTCACTGTTTAAAATGGCCCCTAAGCATAGTGCTGACGTGCTGTATGGTGTTCCTTAGCATTAGAAGGCTGTGCTGTGCCTCATGGATAAAATACTTGCATTAGATAAGCTTCCCTTAGGCATGAATTACAGTGCCAATGTGAGTTCAATGGTAATAAATCAACAACACCATCCATCCAGAAGGAGGAGGAGGATGTTTGCCCACTACAGAAAGTGCTAAAGTCACCTCTATGGTGCATGATAAAGCTATGGGCAAGATGAGAAACAGCTCATTGTGTGGTTTCATGGGATGATGGATGATGAAAAAACAGAGTGGACAGCACTATTATTAGGCTAAAAGCCAAAAAAATTTAGGTCCACATCACCGAGGGTAAAATATGTTAAACATTTCTTGTGTCAAAAGATGAGAAGAATGAAAGATACTAAACTTGCATGTAGTGCAGGTTCTGCAGACCAGGAGACTACAGAAGAATTTTAAAAATACCTGCTACGTGTTGTACAGGAAAGGGTTGTATGGAAGATATGCAGGAGATGGCTTGTTTCAGGAGGACATTGACATATAAACCTACATGACCAAAACAGCATTTTCATTAACAAAAATAATGTGCCTGGAGGCCCAAAGGAACCCAAGTCTCTATTTCTTCTGGGAGCAAGAATTCAGTCTTTGCTCATTCAGTGTTCCTGGCAACTTTATAGACTATAACTACTACAAATAACAAGAATTAACTCCTATTTTCTTCTTGATGTATATTGTTTAATAGGACTTCTATTAGTAAGGGTCTGTTAGTGGTTTAGTGTTAAATCTGTCTGAAATGTCTTTCTCACTTTTTCTTAGGTAATTGCTAATCTGATTATAAAATTCTAGACTGATAGTTATATTCTCTCAGATGTTATAAATTATTTTTCCATTGTGTTTCCTCTACTCTTTTTTTTTATTGCAGTATAGTTGACATACAACATTATATTAGTTTCAGGTGTAATTCTATACATTATGCTGTGCTTGCCAGGATAAGTGTAGTTATCATCTATACCATACAATGTTATTACAATATTATTGACTATATTCCCTATGCTGCACTTTTTCATCTCTGTGACTTATTTTACAACTGCAAGTTTGTACCTCTTATTCACCATCACCTGTTTTGCTTCTACATTTGCTGTCAAGAACTTTGTCCTTTTTTGAGAGATTATTATTGAAGAATGAAGGATGAAATGACATTATGTCTGGAAATTGCTCTTTAAAAGAGATTAAATAAAAGTGGAAAAAATCTAATGATTCTTGATCCGGGTGATAGGAACATAGGGATTCATTTTGTTCTTTTTACTTATTTAAAATATTTTATAATGTTTTAAAATGAAAATATAAAAACAATCTTTTCAGGTTTAACACAGCCTGTTTTGGGACCCAGCTTCAACCCACATGCTTAGCTTTCTACCTTGTGTTCTTTTTAAGTTATTAAATCTTGGAGATTTTTCTTTCTTGTGGATTCAACCATGCATTGAAAATAATTTTTGTTATAGATTATTTAGCATCTGTATGTTTATACTACCAGAATTTTTACATTATCTTGGTTTGCCACCCCACTAGAACCATTCATTTTCAGGAAGGATATTGAAAGAAAGAATAAGAAGCAGAAATTACAAAAGAAAGTAACACAAAATTTGACTACATTAAAATGAAAACAGAGAATGGTGTCTCCTCACAATGCCTCAAAAAACAAGCAGCAGGTGAAGCATTTATACAAGAAAAAGGATAGGTTTCCCACAATGTAAAGAATCCATCAAATAAAGTTGATCAACAAATCGGTAGGAAATATGAGCAAGGAACTGGTCAAGAGATTCATAGAAAAGGAAATCAGATTAAGTAATTCTCATATGAAAATTTCCTCAACTGCATTATTTAAGAGATGTACTTAAAAATGAAATTAGAATGCTTTTAATATATCATTTTTATCAGTGTCCAATCATAAACACAGAAAAATATGCTGATTACTTTAACAGAGATATTTTAATATAAAAGTTTGGTTAGTTAGATATTGGAGGGCTTAAAAGGCAAGAGGAAAATATTAAGTTTTCATAGAAGTAACAACTTCTGGAAGCAGTTGCCACTCCAGGATGGGAGAAACAAATGGAACACTTTCAGGGTATTAGAACCTAATATTTGAAGCAGGCAGCTTCAAAAAACTGGAATAATCTCTGAAGAGGGACTGTCTCCTGTTTGGTGTCCACGAAGGTAGGCTCCGGTAGCACTAGAACCTAGGCCTCTCGGGAGGAGGCTGGCTGATTCTGGACTTCAGGATCTCAGAGGGAGGCTCCGAGCACCTGGCATTCAGACCTCCTGATGCACTGTTATTACCACAGGAGCATGATACAGCTGGTTTGGGGACTAGGAAATCAACATTAAATGGGAACCAGTTGCTGTCACCAGGGTACACTTTTTGATGCCCACAGAAACAAGTAGCACACTAGGAGCAAGGCCCTTTCCTTCTCCATCCTTGCAGTTACTTCTAGTACATCCTGCCAGCAGAGCCTACCAGGGATCCCTTAACCAAAGCAGAAATGCGACGTTGGTCCCAGCTACAGCATCACAAGGTGGATTTGGAGCTACAAAACCATAATGACCAGCATACTAAACATCAAGTGGGCATAAATAAATAGAAACTCTGAAACCCTAGTGGAGTGGCAGTATAACTTGATAATAACCATGCTTGAAAACAAATTTGAAATATCTAGTATAAATTGGAAAAGTTCAAACACTATGATGTGGCATTCTTCCAAGTGTATTCCCTATATTCAATTTGTACACGGGGGGATATATACAAGGATGTTTATGGTGCTTTACAGCAAAAAAAAAAAAAGGCCTAATTGACCATAAATAAGAAATATTGATTTTTCTAATATATAGTGCCTTAAAAAGATTGAAATAAATATATATCAATATATAAATGATAAGTTACATACACACATTTTAAATATATATATTCCTTAGGACTTTGGAATTGTGGATTTAACTCACTCAATTTAAAGAAAATGCTACCATATAACTAGTAGGCTAGGCCAGTTCTCATTGTCAGAGAATTCAGGAAAATTAGGCTTACTTTTTTTTTATTCAAATAAGCATGTTCATGAGTCACAATGACAGACATCTCACTTCTGAAATCTAATTCTAACATGTGCACTGAGAGATGGAGAGAGACATACAGTCATATAGATGGATTGGAAAGACAAGAAGACTAGCTGTGAGTATACAGCAAGCCTCAGATAAATAAGGGGTTGCTCCTTTATTAATTCACAAAAAAAGACCTCCCTGTTTTTCAAACCTTGTTAAACTCTCTCTAGCATGATGTATCCCAATCTGTGCCTTTGTTAGTGCCATAGAATTGTATATCCCAATAGAATAGTACATTTTCCTTAGGCTTGAGAGAGGTGAGAAGTATATATCCTTTTGCAAAGTGAAGTAAGATAATGATGGAAACATGCAAAGCAAATATGAGACTGCAAGTATATTTTTAAAGGGAGTAATCTTTGGGAAGAATATGTACAGACAGAAGGGATTTGAAAGATAATTTCTTTAAAACTCTCATGACTATACTCTGAAAAATCAGTCCCCCAGAGGTGGGAGTAATTTAGTTCCCAAATACCTGATTTTAAGAGGTAATTAATTGTTTCTGAAAATATCTATAGAAAGTATGATAAAAATCACAGGAAAATAAACCTCTCAATTAACCTCCTTTTAAAATGTTGAAATTTCAGGTAAAGTAGACAAGATAAGAGCAAAGTATAGACACTGATTCTAATGTTCTTGTGAACTTTCATCTGTTTTAAAATAGAAATCATTTTCTTCTGTAGTGACTGAACATTTTTGTATTCATTCCGAGAAAAGGAAGCAGTACTCTTCAGAAGTTACTTAACTTAAGCTGTCAAGTTACTTAAACTTTCTGTTTCTCTACGTACTGTTCTGAAGTTGAAAGGTTTCTTTAAAGACTGAACTAAATAAACACAGTCACGCTATTTCACTACTTAGAAAATAAGATTCATCCTGGCTAATATTGAGTCTTAGAAACAATCAAGGAAGAAAGCAAACAAACCACTAAACCCTCAAATTATTTCAAAATAAACAGAACCAAAAAAGTTTTATGTGCACACAGTGCAAAAGAGAGACATTTGCTGCTCACACTTTTAGATATGTTAACTATCACCACTTGTACACCTTATAGTCATAGTACCACCATCTTTAAAAGAAGGTCCATTCCAACACAATTGGTATCCTTTTTATAATATTTTAATGATTGTCTTACTCTAGTTTTCATTTGAAATTTTTGAGAACCCAAAAGTGAAAAAGTCTAAGGTCGTAACATTTGTTTAAAAAGACCTAATGACATAAAATCTAATGAACAATTGTAATATGTAAGGGAGTGCAATAGATCATTTGGGAATTTAAAGATACAATTTCCATAAAAATGATGGCTACTATATATAACGTACATACTATGTGCAAGATATTTTTCTAGTGCTTTACATTTATCTCTCATACTTAATTCTCTGACATAGTTCTGGAAAGGGTAATGTTATTTTTTTGTTATTGTTTAATTATTGTTTTGTTATTGTTTAATTATTGTTATTGTTTAATTATTGTTTAATTAATAATTAAACAATTATGAAAATATGTCATTAACTGCTATGACAAAAAAATTCGACGGACGGAGGTGTAAAGTAAAAACTGTCCCCATCAACCCCTGCTCTTACTAACCAGAGGCAGTAACCTCATAGTTCCTTGTAATTTCTTCTAGAAAAATTTTTAGCAAATATAAGCATAATACACACACATACACACACAGTAGGTCATATTATGCCTCAGATCATTAATTTGCTTTTCTCACTTAAAAAATATATATTGAAAGGGCCCCTGTGTGGCTTAGTCAGTTAAGCATTGGCTCAAGTCATGATCTCAGGGTCGTGAGATTGATCCTAGCTACAATCTCCCCACCCCCCCCACTCCCACCTTGGGCTCTGCACTCAGCAGGGAGTCTGCTGGAGATTCTCTCTCTCCCTCTGCCCCTCCCTCTGTTTGCACCCTCTCTCTAAAATAAATACATCTTTAAAAATACATATTGAAGATCATTTCACACCAGCCTATCCTATTTAATGGCTGCAAAATATATTTCAGTGCATGAGTGTACCATAATTTAGTTACCCATTCTTCACGTGGTCGATATTCATATTGTTTGCAGCTTTTTGATTTTATAGTGTATAGAGAATGTAATTATGCATACACCATTGGGCACTTCTACAACTAAATATAGATGATACATTTCTAGAAGTTGAACTGACAGGTTGGATTCTGGAAAATATTTCCAAATTGCTCCCCCTTTCCTCAAATTTATTTGAAATAACCAGTGTATGAACTTGCCTACTTCCTTCCATCTAGTACCTCCCTGGGATGTGGGCTAGAGGGGTTCCTGCCATGGGCCCAAGCTGTAGAAATCTCTCTTCTGGCTTTCTTCTGGCTGTGCCCTTCCTGTAGGGCATGTGCCCTATGGGGTCAAAGAGATATGCAGAGCATGGTTAATATAGGGAGGGGTGCAGGCTCTAAGTGGGCATATCTGAGACCCCAGAATTTCCTTCTCAAAGAGCCCTAAGCCTACCTCAAGGATCTTCATAGGTTAGGAAGGGTAATGTTATTTGCTCAAGCCATGCAGCTGATCATTGATAGAGGCAGGATTTAAATTGAGTTTTCACCAGTGTGTTGTATTGCCTCTATCCCTACATATAGAGAGCTTAATATTATATTATTTACTGATGAAAACTAAATTTTCCAATACCTTTGTAGATAATAGTAGGAATATCAAAAGATGCCATTGATTCTAAATAGTGATAAATATGAGCACACTGTAAAATATATTTACTGTAAATGTTACAAAGTCAAACACAGAATTATAATTATTGGTACAGTATAGTGGAAGAGGCAGAATCAATAAGCCAAAACCTTTTTGTTTCTTAAACCTTTTCTGTTTATGAAACTATCAATTATTTTATGTTAAATTTCCTATAGAGTTTCCTGCTAGAAATATCAAACAGATTTCTGGTCTGCATTCCATTGACACAAAGACTTGTTTACTTTAAATAGCAGTAGAATCATAACACCCAGTAAAATTATTCACTTTAAATGCCAATTCATGCTGAGTACTACAAATGCTTATTCAAAAAAATGAAGACAATGAAGGAGGGTAAGACTGTTGAAAATTTCTATTTCAATATTAGTTTAAAAGAATATTATAATTAAGGGTTAGTCTTTTCACTAAAATTGTTCATGTTCTAAATAATAATGACATGATTTTTTTTTCTAAGATATGAAATGGTTTGGGAAAACGTCAAGGACTGAAGTTTTAGTAAACATCTCATTAAGTATCAATATACCCTCTGAAAAAATTCTAAATATATATAGGAAAACATATAGCAAAGATACTAAGAAAAAGTTAAAAGATAAATAACATAACCACACAACAGCTTAATATTTTCATCAAAAGTTGCACACTATGGATTCTAATCTAATCATGGGATGCAACTTCTGGAGAGGTAATGGAAATTAAAATTGGCCTGCTCTACACACACACACACACACACACACACACACACACACACACACACACACACACACACACACACACACACCCCCCCCCTCTGAAAGCCGTGGGTTGGAACCAGGATCAGTGCTGTAATCTTGGAGACTGGGTGGGCCTAAAAGCTGTTCTCAATTACCTAGGTTCAAGTGCTGGAAAAAGCAAACATCTTTGAAGCCAGACCTGGGCTAAGCCAGCTCTCGGCTTGGGACTCTGTGACGTCTTCCTATAACCAAAAGAAAAACACTGTGAATTGCTGGTTGAAGGCCAGTGGGAAAATAATAAAGAGAAAACTCACTAAAATGGAGTCAGGAGGTTCAAGAGGGGGAGTTCCGCTACCCTACCACTCCTCCTTATTTGCAAATCCAACAGGAACAGCTGCACACTGCACAGGATACTATTTTGCTACCCCAGCAGAAGGAAGAGAGGCTTTCTTCATCACCACGGCAACAGCACAGCCAATGAGAAACAGCCACAACTCAGCCAATGGAAAGCCACTATACTTACTCAAACTCCCAGTTTACTCCAATGGGCTTTATGTTCCTAACAGCCTTTCCAACTTCACACTTTCCTCTATAAAAGAGTATACCTCTTCTTTGTTCTGTAGACTTGCCTATTTTTTTGGTTTTGTTTTTTGTTTTCCTATAGCTTGCTGGACACAGATTACAGTTCTCCAAATAAACCTATTTTTCATGGTAAAATAACTGACAGTTTTATTTTTAAAATTAACATCAGCCTTTACAATGGAGACACTAAAGTGGAGTGGGATGAAGTGCTAGGTAAAAAACCTACCAAAATGCTAGAAGGGAGGGGTATAGCTTTGCCATGAAATTTTATAATAAATAATCTGCCATTTTTATGTATTGCAGAATATTCTTCTAAGTGGCTTTTTTATTATGCCAAAAATTTTGATTTTGGCATAGTCAAATTTTTTCAATCATTTCTTTATAATTTGTGCTTTTTGAATTCCGTTTCAGAAATTTTTACCTGCCCTATTATGTTTTATATGTAGAAACAAACCAACACAATGTTCCGTATACACTCTCTAAAGGACTAATGGCTAAAAAGTCAAAACTATCAGGGGTAGGAGGCAAAGGTGATTTTTAGAATTTTCAATGGTCCATCAATTAAATATCACTGCTGGAGTAATAGAGAGTTGACTGAATATTTGAAAGAGTTTAGAGAATATTCTCTCTTCAGGAAATAGCTGGCTGGTTGGAAGAACCCCCTAGAAATACATGGCTTCATCAACATTTTTTAGAATTTAACTTTTGGGGTAATTTCAGCCTTTCTCTTATTTTCCAATATGAAAACTCCCAGATAAACTAGCGTTATTATCCATTTATTCTTTATGAAAGCACCAATTGGCCCAGTGGTTTGCAGAATTATTTTAAAAGAATGCTGTTTGTTGGAATTACAATTTTTGACAGTGTTCCAAATGTGGCCTACAAACAAAAATGGCATTTAGAGGCTGCACTTGTTTCACTTTCTTTTTGGTTAATGTTATTGAACAAACAGAGAATGGTGAAATCCTACAAATATTTTATAGCTATTAGAAGGAAACAGGTTTTGAAGAAAAAGTATTCATCCCAAGCAAGCCTAGAATTTATGAAAATAAAAGGATTGTTGTAAACTTTGCCTATTGAGGCAAACTGCCTGCAAACTTCAAGAAATATGTAAGTTGAGAAAACTTATATCTTAATTATACGGATATTCAAGAGAACTTTCAAAGTATTTTAAGGAAGTCAGATTATCTAGCAGCTGTATACAACATCATAGTTCCTAATCAGATTGCTATTTCCTTGCTCCTCATAAGGAAATGCTCAATACTTCTATTCACATTCCTTTTTCCTTTGCTTCCTTTTAAAAAATTGCATGCAATGGGACATTTTATTGGTTTAGTGTTCTGTGAAAATCAGTGAGGAATCATCACAAGAATAAGCTAAAATGCATACTCATATGTGGGCTGACCCTACCAATTAAATACTAATTATTATATCTTTCTCATATGGTCAGTATAACTTGGACAAAGATATATAGGTGTACATTTTCCACATAAGCCTCAAATACAACACACTGTTATAAAATCCAAAGCCTTTCATTCAGTAGTTATTCAAACTGGAATATATTGCACTCAGATGTAGGCGTCAATTAGGGTTATATCAACATTTCACAAAGAAGATAAAAATTAAATTCCAGGGTAACATTTCTTCTGCTATAGCCATCTTCAAGCAACGGGAAAAGTTAGAGAAAGCATGGAAAACTTGCCAAAGCAAAGAGAAGTGACCTAAGAGGAAACTAACTGAAGGTGGTACAAATGAAGTAAGATGCCTAAGGTCATACCTATAACAGACTCTGGACCAAAACGTCCCATCTCTGGGTCTATTGATAATCATTCCTGGTCATAATGAACCCTAGGATTTTTATTTATTCATGAACTATTTTTTATTTTTATTTTTTAAAGATTTTATTTATTTATTTGACAGAGAGAGACACAGCAAGAGAGGGAACACAAGCAGGGGGAGTGGGAGAGGGAGAAGCAGGCTCCCTGCAGAGCAGGGAGCCCGATGCGGGGCTCGATCCCAGGACCCCGGGACCATGACCTGAGCCGAATGCAGACGCTTAATGACTGAGTCACCCAGGCGCCCCTATTCATGAACTATTTTAAACATATAAAAAGAATAGCAAATATTTGAACAAATATTCATGTTCCTATTTACCAGCTGTGACAAATGTTAATTGTCCAATTTACCTGAAAACTCTTTTTGGTCAAAATTCCATAGTTTCCTACCCTGTATTGGGTTCAAGAGAAGTTATACTTTGGAGATTATTTGCTTTTTTCTTTGTTAGAGTGAGAACAATGCTCTTTCCAGACTGGCATATTTCAAGTGGAATGCCAAAAGTCCCACACAAGTTAATTTTTACTTTTTATTCTTTAATACCGATAAAATGCTACCTAGAGTCACATTCTCCATTTAACATGTATACCTTATCAACTTCAGTCATATCAATTCTTTAAATGTCAACAAGTAACATTAAGGATTCAAGAACATTTTTTCACAAGTTACTCAAATCCAAAAGAAGTTTGACTTTAAATATAAGACTGAAAAGATAGTTTTATATTTCTGGGGTACATGATAAAATTTATGTTGGCCTTTAAATATTATATGTACAATTATTTCGTTTCCTTAATGCAGTCTTCACAAAGGACAGCACAAATACATTCCTTGACATGGAACAAAGTGTGTTTTTGCTCTTATTATATAGTGTTTTATTTTTTCCAAAATAACAGCTGGTTGGTGGTCACCTTGAGCCTCAGGAGGAGTTATTAAGATTGTGTATGTTGTATAATTTCACTGTTACTTTATCACTCAGCTTCACAAGTGGTAAAGTTAAGAACAATTTTAAATCATCTTTATGTTAATAAAAAGAAAACACATTTTGAAAATTAGTCATTAATTTCCCTTGGTATGCAAGTATATTAACCATGCTATTGCAATAATATTGTTTTATTATGTTATTACTAGTAGTGAAAGTATGTAATTTTAGAGAATTAATTTTTTCTGTATAGTCTTAAAATTTTGCAATGCCGTATTTCAATAATGGATTTGGATCATACAGAGAAATATCCTCTGAAACTCACTGTGGCCATTCACTAAATATGAGGATTTAAAACCAAAACTCCCAAGATTGAGAGGAGTTTACCATAAATTTGAGTCTGCCACTTTTTCTGAAATCAATATTAGGGAGACATAAGGGTTTATTTCTCAATGTTTGGATAAAGAAATATTATGCTACACTGTCATCAGTCAGTGAGATCAGGTGATACATTCTGGAATCTGGTTTGAAAGAGCTAGTATTTATAGATGCTACTTGTATGTATAAGCAGTGATAAGAAAAAAATAAGCTATTATTCTTAAGTGAGCTGCTGGTAAGTTCAGAACAGCTTTATGACATGAAATTTATCAAATAACTTTTCTATAGCAGACAGGTATTAAGTACAAAAATTCAAAAGGAGTTAGAAAGGTGAATGGAGTAAATACAAGGGCACATTAAAAAATGGGAATTTAATTTTAAAATATTATCAGCACTTTTTAAAGTGTAAAAAAAATGCATCTAGCTTATATGACCTAATTTTGTATCTACATTTTTATCTACCAAGTCATGATTAACTGTATTTATTGCCTAATACTAGGTCAATAGCATTTTTTTTATGTTAGTCACCATACCGTATATCATTAGTTTTTGATATAGTGTTCCATGATTCATTGTTTGTGCATAACACCCAGTGCTCCATGCAGTACGTGCCCTCTTTAATACCCATCACCGGGCTAATAGTACTTTTCTAAAACCCACTCATGGTCCCAAGATTATATCCTTTATTAATTATTTAATTATTTGGCTAAATTTATTCATTTATAGAACCAATGGAGAAAGAAAAAACATTTACTTTAAGATTTATTTTTAGTTGTCTGAGAGAGAGAGAGAGAGCAAGGATGGGGGGGCAAAGGGAGAGGGACAAGCAGACCCCCCACCCAGTGGGGACCCCCATATGGGGCCAATCCCAGAACCCCATCACCATGACCTGAGCTGAAGTCAGATGCTCAACTGACTGAGCCAACCAGGTGCCCCATTTATGGTTCATTTCTTTTTTTTTTTTTTTAAAGATTTTATTTATTTGACAGAGATAGACAGTGAGAGCAGGAACACAAAGGGGGAGTGGGGGAGGGAGAAGCAGGCTTTCCACCGAGCAGGCAGCCCGACGCGGGGCTTGATCCCAGGACCCTGGGATCATGAGCTGAGCCGAAGGCAGATGCTTAACAACTGAGCCACCCAGGCGCCCCTATGGTTCATTTCTTAAAGAAATCACAGTCAAGAAGAGGAGGCAGACATTTAAGTAACTAGTTGTCAAATAGAATGATGAATATTAATCAGATATGTATAATTAATCAGGTATGTTCTTCATGTCCTTCCTCTTAATCTAGTTGAAGGAGTAAGACTAACATGAAGAAATTACCCGAGACCACTTAAAATTGAAACCAGATTTTACTGAAAGAAAGATATGCTAAGAAGTTTCTTTCTTCCTTTCTTCCTCCCTACCCCTCCCTCCTTCCTGCCCTCCCTTCCTTCCTTCTTTCCTTCCTTCCTTTTTGGAAAGAGATAAGTTTTAGAATCTGTCAGACCACAATTTGAATCCTGGTTCTGATGTTTACTTGCTATACAATCATGTAGTTTGTTCATATACAAAATAATCATAATGTCATGTAAGGCTGTTTTTAAGACTAAATAAGATAACATGTAAATTCTAGAACTGTGATCCATAAAAATCTGTCCCCTCCCCATCTCAGTCCTTCTCTGTGGCTATAAGTACAATTATATGTAAACAAAGAGGAGATGAGAGGTGCAAAGATAATGAACTATCAAAAATATCTTTATAAATAAGTAATATTTGGATTTTTTTTAAACAGAAGTGGGCTTTTGATTGATAAAAATGAAAACATGATTACTTCTGGGGGCAAAGCATTCAAAAGACCCTAGAACAGAATGTAGAATTAAGCAAGTTGTCTTCAAATGTAGTGGGATACTATGGGATTGCATGCTGAGAAAGGGTAGAAAATTAGTTAAAAGCTAGGAAAGGACTTTGTGCCAGCTACTGGGGCAATCAGAGGTTGTTTTAGGCTCTTGAAAAGGAAATGATAAATTAAAGAGGAAATTATAGGGTAAAATGTATGTGAAGCATGACCTACTAGGAGACTGCAATGGTGGTCTATAATTAAGATAAAGCAGACCTGGTCTGGTGTAGGAAAATAAAAAGGAAATAGTCGGGGGGACATCTAAGAGAAATATTAAAAATGTATACATTTTGGATATAGAAGATGAGAAAGAGTGGAAACAGTATAGAATAAAAGCTAAGAGAGAGTGAAAAATAGGTAGTACCAGGGGCACCTGGGTGGCTCAGTTGGTTAAGTGTCTGTCTTCTGCTTAGGTCATTATCCCAGGGTCCTGGGATCAAGCCGCCCCCCCCCACACACAGTGGGGAGTCTGCTTCTCCCTCTTCCTCTGCCCCTCCCCCACAGTCCTGCTCTCACTTGTGCTCTCTCAAATAAATAATTAAATCTTAAAAAAAAAAAAGTAGTACCAGAAATAAATACTGGATCATGGGCACCTTGTTAAGGAATCAGATGATAAGTTTAGACTTAACAGGATGAGTTTGAAACTATAGTACAGCATAAAAGTGAGCATGTCATACATAAAGTCCCTGGGTTTTTCTGTACATGTCTTTTATTTGGTACACACTAAGGGAATTATTGAGGTTAATTTTTTTTCTTCCTGCATAATTCAGTATCACGTATTTCCATGAGACCAAATCTGGCCAAGAAAATAAAGTGGAGGTGTTCTGTATGTTTCTGAGTGTGTAGTGCTAATAATGGCAATATTTTATAATAATAAAGAGTTCAAACCAGCCTTTGTATGGAGCCAGAACTAAGGATGGCAGAGAGGAGGGACCTAAAATGCCATACCTTTAGTGACTTTTTTGAATTCAAGTATCAACCAATTCCAATATATGCTTGTAAGATCATAATTCCACATTCTTTAAAGCCCATAGTTAACAAAAAGTATGGCATGCTTTATTATTTTCACTCTTCATACTATATCATCTAAACCTATTTTCCTTACCGCAATAATATGCACCCTAGTGTAGTGAATGTATATTCTTCCAAATATTATTTAGACATACATGTGTTTCTAAAAAAATATTATTTTTAAAGTTTCAAAATGATATTTTGAGGTGACTCTGGCTTCAGCTCCAGTATATAAAGAGCTTAGAAGTTGAAATCCCATTCTTACATAAAGAAAAAGCTGGACATACTGAGAAATCAATGACTTTTTTTTTTTTTGATGTGTCAGAGAACTAGAATTTTAGGAGAAAAAATTACCCAAAAATTTGGTGAGACAGATGAATCCAGAGAGCCACAGCAAAGATTTGCTTTTCTGAAACAGAAGCCTCTGTAGCTGTAAACTGGTATGAACACTAATATAATAATTTTTTTTCTAATATAATAATTTTGATGAATTACTGGAAATTAAGCTGGACTAGTGTGACAGTGAGAAACTCCTGGTGGATGTAGTCTTAGGAGAAGCACAGTTTCCAGTAATCCCACTAGATTCTCAAAGTAAATATCCAGGAAAGAGTTCTTTGTGCTCTGGCACTGGGGAGATAAGAACAGTCCTTATCAAATACACTCAAAACATTCTCCTTAACAATAGCCTACTCTCCAGCACCCTGTCTTAGAGCTGTGAGGAAAGGGCCTTCCTCTTACTCCAGCCCCTTGTCTGTGTTACTGAATGGAGGACTGTATACAAGAAGAAACACTTGCAAAACACAAGAAATGAAAAAATTTGAGATTTAATTGAAAGGCTAGAGAGTGTTTCTTCTCTAACACACCTTGTCATTTACAGGGTTCTAGTACAGAAAGAGTGGATTACAGCTGTGAACTGTGTAAGACTGCTGAATCACAGACCTGTACCTCTGAAAAAAATAATACATTATATGTTAAAAAAAAAAAAGTAGGAAGGGAAAAATGAAGGGGGGAAATCGGAGGGGGAAACGAACCATGAGAGACTGTGGACTCTGAGAAACAAACTGAGGGTTCTAGAGGGGAGGGGGTGGGGGAATGGGTTAGCCTGGTGATGGGTATTAAAGAGGGCATGTTCTGCATGGAGCACTGGGTGTTATATGCAAACAATGAATCATGGAACACTACATCCAAAACTAATGATGTAATGTATGGTGATTAACATAACAATAAAAAATTTTAAAAAAAGGGCACATACTGAGTGGAGCACTGGGGGTTATACGCAAACAGTGAATCATGGAACGATACATCAAAAATTAATGATGTAATGTATGGTGATTAACATAACATAATAAAAGAAAAGAAAAAAATAAAGTATGTGCAAGACACTATGGCAGCAAAAAAAAAAAAAAAAGAGTGGATTACAGCTAAAAAAGGCTGGAAGACACAGACTATCTCTGAAAAGGTGCACTGAGGGACACCTTGTGAAAGCGTCATAAACACAACAGCTTGCGATTTCTTTGTTCTTCTTACGTATGATTCATCCCCAGCCCTCAAATCCAATGTTGGCCTTAGCCTTGAATAATACCTTTGAGCTAATAAAAGGTAGAAGAAATAAAGCTCTCAGACCAACATTTTAGAGTTGATAAATTTAAATCATATTGCTGGCTCCTCAAGAAGCATTCTTGTCATTTAAGCATATAGTTATATCATCATAAATAAACTAAATGTATTTAATCTATTTAATTGGAAATTTTAAACATTTTATTAAGCTATTAATCTGTCTATATTTTACTTTGGCTCTTAAAAAGCCAACATATAAGACATATTGCCATATTATTTACAATTTCATTAAACACTTTCCAAAGTTATAGAGTCTAGGGGCGATTTTGCATAATCTTAATTTGCAGCATTATTTCTTCACATTTTGTCCAGTAATTTTTCTGCACAAGCCAAGAGGCCAAATAAATTCTAAAAGTGAGAATTTCTAAAATCATAATAGTTATGGCATCATCCTCATTTTTGTTGTAATAATCTGCTATCACAATAGAACAGGAGGTATATAGCATAGGAAGATATGGATTTTTAAAAACTTTCATGAGCATATGTCTTGTATTTATCAACATAAAATTAACTTAGTAAACAGGTGTCATAGCATTCATTAATATGTTTGATGAGAATGAAAAATTTGATTATAAACTACATCTACACATTGTGACACATGAGGATTAGAATTTCTATGTTAAAATTTCTGAACATGCATTCATTATTAAAGTTCAAAAATATTTCTCTTCAAATGTTCTTTTTGGAAATAATGTGATGCTGTAATGTTTGATTCCTCAGGCAAAGAAACATACTGCTTCGGAAAAATCAGATTTGATTTGGGTTTCAACAATTCTTAGAATTCAGTGACTTGTATGCCACCTACACTTCTAAATCAACCCATACTGTGTAGTTGACATGACCATTGGCACACTCAGCCTCTGCACTATTATTGGCTTTGTACATAGCAATGAAAGAGGTTGGGATAAAATGCTAGGGAGCCAATTGTTTATAGGAGGAAATATGTAATAACATTTTTTAACACTCCCTACTAAGTTCAAAACAATAAATAAGACAACTTCAGTTTTTCATCTTCTGGTGGAAAATGTGTGCCTTTCAACATTTTCTCAAAGAAATTTAATTCACAGCTTAGAAGAAGGAAATCTTTTCCTTCAAATATTTTCATATTTTATTATTTTTTTCTTAGAACATGAGACTAATCATTTTTTATAGAAAGTTAGTGCTCATCCAATTTCATGGGGTTATTGGTTCATATCATAGATGTGAAAATGCAAGTGTTGGTTATTTTATCTTCTCTAAAAATACAAACCACTATAGGTCAGAGTAATGGCATTTGGCTTATCTCTCAAACACAAATATAAGTTGGGGGACTACTGATGCATTTAAAGAAAGAGGCACCGATTTCTTATGTAAAACCTAAAGTTATTGCTCTCTGCCTTCTATTGTATTCCCTCTAAATAAAGTATTACCAACAGTTACCAGAATGTTATTCTTTAAATTTAAAAAGTACAGGGATTACTTCTTAAGCCCCATATCTTTAAAGATGAATTCATTTACAGAAAAAGATTGTACTTAAGATTGATAGTAAGCCATTCCAAATAATATTTTATTAAATACCAAGTTATTTCACTAATAACTTCTACGTTATAGATTCAAGGGTAGTGTGTAATTGCTGAGAATTTGGTATGTTTGCCACATTTTTACCAATAATTAAAACTTAATGTAATGTTAATAATATAATAGTTACCTGTATTAGACACTTGTTATCTGCCCTTCAGTAAGATGGTTTACACTGCACATTGTGGTAGATTGTTTTGATTCATCACAGTTATTAATTCTTCCTCTTTGTTGCTATGTTTTCCGATTGGTAGAATATACCTTCTTACTCAATGACTTGGGCTTTGCCTTATGACTTGCTTGGCTAATTGAATAGGACCAAACATGACAATATGAATGTCCCAACAGAGGAATACAATGCATTTGTGGGTTTTTTTTCTCCAATTCTTTTGCCTCTGCTCTCCACTATGAGAACATTATGTCTTAGATAATGATGACTCCTCAGTAAGCCTGAGTTCTAAAGTAAGATGATGAATGGGGCTCAGCTGAGTTCAGCTAAGTATTAGACCTCATCTAAACTGACCAATAAATATCTATTTATTTTAAGTCTCTGGTATTTGGATTGATTATTGTTCCAGAAAAAGCTAAACAACATAGAAATTTATACTGGAAGTTGGATGATGATGTAATAAAAATATCTAAAATATGTATCTCTGGATTTGGACTGACAATTGAGGTAAATGTTGTATAATGGTGATAAAACTATAATAAACTGAAAGATAGAAAATATATCCAATGAAACTATAGCCTTGAACACACAGTTTTCTTGAAAAAAATGTTACAATGAGTTGGTTCTCATTAGTTGAATTTGATATACTTCTACAAGAAAGATATTAGTAGGAAAAGAATTGGCTTGTTTACAAGCAGTAATAGAAACACACAAAGAAAATCTAGAATTTATATGACTTTTCAGACTTGAAAGATGCATCTATTTTTCATCCCCAGTTAGCAAAAATTTCAGTGATATAGTCTCAGGACAAAACCAAACTATGGGCATGTTTAGAGGGCAACAGTTCAATCAAGGATGTAACCTCCAAATTCTTTATTAAGGTCTAAAATTAATGTAGCTCCAGAAAATAGTTGGACAAAATAGCTCAGGGTAAAGAACAAGGTGGTGTCTTCCAGAAGCTTGATAAGTTTCAAAGATGTGTGCCATAGTCCAGGAAGACAAATGTGTCTCGGAAATTATTGGTATAGCTATTGACACCTTGAGGTGACTGCAATCGATTAAATAAATATTTCAAAAGTACCTAAGTACTGCCAGCTTGGATTTAAAAGATGTAACAGAGATTTAAAACAACCCTTGAACATCCAACTTTCTAAGGACACGAGGCAGGCTGTGAAAGCTACTCAGTGACCAAAGAGGGCATATTCTCCAAAGATATTTATAGAGGTGGACTAAGATGCTAGTAGAAAAGGAAGGCCCTCCCAGAGACAGGGCAAGATCCATAGAGAACAATGAACTGGGGAGTCACTGTCAGAGGTATAATCAAGGATTATCCCTTAGCCAAAATAGGGAGTCATTTTAACCAATACTATAGAATTTCAGAACTCCTAAGGACCAATAATTACCTCTTTTGCTGAATGAGTGCTTGTTTTGTTGTTGTTGTTTGTTTATGTTACTGTTCTACTATTGCATGTAGGGTATGTAGGGCACCATAAATTAGAGGACCTGAATTTTATGAATATTATATAGATCAAGATCCTAGACTTTGAGAGTCAAGCACTGGTTTGATAACATTTTTGAGGTGTCTTATGAAGAAGATGAATATATTTTTTGTGTGTGTGAGAGAGGAAGGTAAACCTTTATAATCAAGAATGTAGCCTATGGTAGAATTTATTATTTGTTAATAATTATTTAATCTTCTTTACCCTTGCCATGCTTCTATGTACATTGACTGCTCATCCCTGCCTCGTTGTCCTTGGCCATGAATCTTGCTTTGGACAATAAATGTGAGCAGTGGGATGTATGCCAGCTCCCAGCAGGAGTGCATGTGGTTGATTTTCTCTCTCTTGCTTCTGACCTCTCCATGAGAAAAACCTACCTTTGTCAGTGGCTACTCATTCAATATGGGGCCAGGATTGAGGAGATATATGAAGCCCAGCAATGTCCACTAGAGCCACAGCTGATTTATATCCCTCATGTAACCTGAACAAGGTATGTTTTTCTAAGCCATTGTGATTTCAGAGTTGTTTGGGATTTTGCCCCAAAAACTCATTGATAAACATATCTTTTTATGTAAAGTGTGAAACATTATGTTAGTCATTATTATACATTTTTACAGATAAGTTATTTAAAGCTTAGAGAAGACAAATTAAAAAAAAAAAACTACTGGGGCACCTGGGTGGCTCAGGTCATAGTCCCAGGGTCCTGGGATGGAACCCCACATCAGGCTCCCTGCTGGGCGGGAAGGCTGCTTCTCCCTCTCCCACTCCCCCTGCTTGTGTCCCCTCTCTCCCTGTGTTTCTCTCTGTCAAATAAATAAATAAAATCTTTAAAAAAACTATTCAAGTTTATATAGCCGTTAAAAGACAGAGATAAATTTCATAGTCATTCTAAATCTAAATCCCCACTCATTGCAATAAGCCATGCTTATAATCTTTCTTAATGACATAGTTGAATTGCTAGTTTTCTAATTAAAAGTGGTGCCTTTATTTCTCCTCAAATTAGTCTAAATAATATTCCATTGTATTTTCTTTTTAAATAGCCTTGTAACAATTTGATACCAAGAGAACATCATGATCAGTAAGTCTGATGCCTTGGGAATATACTTAATATTAAATATACATTGTTTTTCAACCAACTTTGGAAGGCAGAAATCCAAACTATGGTATGTACCTAAGGAAATCTGTTTCTTCAGTGAATGTGAGCAACTGAAGTAGCTGCCTAGGTCCTAAATCACTTTCCTTGTTTACAAAGTCAACAATAAAACTTCAGTGAAACTAGAAAAGAGAAGAACCATCAACATACAGGATTTAAGGGGGTCTAGCATGTTATAAAATCTAAACCCTTCATTTTATAGAGGAGGAAACTGAGGAACAATGCATCATGTGTCTGCAAAGTAGCAGAAATATATGAAGTTTCTCCTTAAAATGTAGAAATTTCAAAGATTAGAGGATTTTTAATATGTTTACATGTCAAGTGGCTTTCTGAAGCTTTGGCTATTGAACTGGCTCTACGTACGGCAGTTTGCCATATTAAGAAAATGACAAAAGGATGACTTGTTTACAAAATGCATTTCTTTTGCAGACAGGTACTTGGGAAGTGGAAAAGACGAGTGATGATTTTAAACAGTGACTCTAATATCAGAGGTCACTGGGTAACCATGGATGAGGAAGGTAATAGGTTAATGTTGATACCATTTTCAGACTTAGCATGCATATCAGACATCAGAATTCTGTGATAACACCGTCCTTCTTAGGTATTTTAACTGGGCATTATGGTATTAATCTTGAAAACAGGTAAATATTGTTTTTTTAAATTTTGTTTATTTATCTGAGACACAGAGATACAGAGAGAGAGAGAGCACGAGCAGAGGGAGAGGCAGAGGGATAGGGAGAAGCAGGCTCCCCCGCTGAGCCAGGAGACTGATGTGGGGCTCGATCCCAGGAACCTGGGATCATGACCTGAGCCAATAGCAGATGCTTAACCATCTGAGCCACTCAGGAGCCCCACAGGTAAATATTCTCTGAACATTGATTATGGTTAAGAGCAGCTGACTTTTTCACTGTGTCATAAGCCTCCTGTGACTTTGACTCATTAAATGATTTGGAAAAGATGTAGTCACTGACAAAGAAAAAGGAAACAGCTGAGATGAGTGATTGTAGTCACAGTAGTCATTAATTAATCTTAAGGTTTAATTTTTGTATGGGGTCAAATGGCTAATTCCTGGCAGGGTCCTAATGGCTTTTTTTTCAGTATGGCATCATACTCGTTTTTGTTTGTTTGTTTTTGTTGTTGTTTTTTCAGAAAAGTGCATCACAGGGGCACTTGGGTGGCTCAGTTGGTTAAGCATCTGCCTTCAGCTCAGGTCATGATCTTGGGGTCCTGGGATCGAGCGTCGAGAGAGAGCCTGCTTCTCCCTCTACCTCTGCTCCTCCTGCTTGTGCTCTCTCTGTCAAATAAATAAATAAAATCTTAAAAAAAAAAGAAAAGTGCATCACAGCCTCAATAAAGCATGAACACTTTCAACCCATGCAAATAGGTTATGGAACTAGTTATGGTTCCAAATATAAACATACTCCAGTTTATTAATCACTCAGTCCCTAACTTGATGCTCCTCAACAACCAAATCTCATCCCTTCATCAGTGTTGTTTCTCAGTACCATCAGTAATTCAATCCATTCAAACTCTAATTTCTGTGATTGGCACATCCTTGCCTTGATTTTCATTCACTCACTATAATAAATTTTACAGCATGCTAAGCCCAAAAAGGGTACCTTCCTTGACATTTTGACTGAATGGGTAATGATAATGATGATATTTATACATTCCTCAGCTGATTTTAGATCTAAGTTTTTATTTTCAAAATAACTTCATGAACCATAAAAGTGACTCAAAATGATATATTTACAGAAAATTCAAGCAGAAAAGCAACTTTTCAAAATATCTTATATTAATATTACACAATGCTCTTTGAGGAAACTCTCTAAAATATTTTCCTTTAAAATTCTTGAAATCTTTTTATTTTCTTTTAAATCTACCTTTGTAGCTTACTCAAAGATTGACATAGTGGCATATACCTATGTTAAAGAAAAAAGTCTCAAATCAATACCTTACTTTTATACCTTAAGGAATTAGAAAAAGAGGAAAAGAATAGACCCGAATCTAGCTAAAGGAGAAAAAAGAAACCAACAATAAAAAATTAGTGTGGAGATAAAGAAGACAGAGAATAGAAAAACAATAGAGAAAAAAAAATCAATGAAGCCAAAAGTTAGTTTTTGAAAAGAAATCAACAAAAGTGACAAATTTTCAGGTAGGTTTACAAAGAACAACAGAAAAACGTCTTCTTAGAAGATGGCAGTGGAGTTGGAAAACCCTGGGCTCACCTTGTCCCACAAATACAACTAGGTAACTATCAAATCATCCTAAATATTCCAGAAGTGACCTGAAAACTGATAGAACAAACTCCACAACTAAAGGTAGAGAAGAGGCCACATTGAAGAAGTCAGGAAGTGCAGAGACGTGGTTTGGAAGAAAAATGAATCATGGCCACTCTGGTGGGGAGGGAGACACAGTCACTGAGAAGGGTGCAAGACAGACTAACATAGCAGAGTGCACAGGGAAACCAAATCCCTATAGCAACTGGTTTGGAAAGCAAGAGTGGGTGAATTTTGTGAGTTCTGGCAATGAGCAGAGTTTAAAGCCTGGAGTTCTAAAGGTTGTCAGGCTTGGCTTAGATAAAGCCTGGAGGTCACTGTGCTGCTCCTGGAGAGAAGGCAGGCAAACAACCCACAGACGCAGAGGGTGGAAACAGTGATCTGAAGAGTGCCCGGGGCACACATTGGGGAGGTGATTTACTCCTCTCAGAGCATGTCCCAGACAGGAAGCATTCATAGAGTGACCCCTCTGGGAACAGAGGAACTGGAAGGTAGCATTTTCCTGCCCCGCCCCTCAGCATAAACAGAGCCACCTGTAGGAGCTAATGCAGCACCTATATATGCTACCTAACTTGCTTACACCAAGCACCACTCCACAATGCTCAGGTGGAGCCACCCTTCTCAGTCATGCTTGCCTTAGTCCCAGTGTGTCAGGCCACCTACCCTAGAAAACTGGCCCAAACCCCTGCCAATACCATGTCTCCCATCCAGGAGTTTTGTGGAGCCTTGGTTCCAGCAGTGGTGGTGACAGATCTTATTTCATGAGCAAACCAGAGTGCATCTAGTTAAAACATGCCACATTCAGACAAGGGACCAAACAATGCCCATGACAGGCAGAGAGAGCCCCTGCAGGCAACTGGCCTGAAGGATAAATCAGCCAGGACAAAATAGCAGAGCACAGGCAGCACACATGGGGACACCCACAGAAGCACCAGGCCCTGAGGAAGAGGGGACACTACATAGCAGGGCACTACTCGATCTTTTCTTCATGAGGCTATTACCCTCAAGAACAGGAGACATAGCTGACTTTCTTTACACACAGAAAGAGGTACAGAGACCTAGACAAAGGGAGAAGACAGAGAAATTTGTCCCAAATTAAGGAACAGAACAAGGTCATGGCCAGAGATCTAAGTGAAACAGATATAAGTAACATGCTTGATGGAATATTTAAAGCAATGATCATAAAGATTTTCACTGGTCTTGAGAAGAGTGGAAAACATTGGTGAGACCCTTAACACAGATAAAAAAAGGACCAGTCAGAGATGAAGAGGACAATAAAGATTAGAAACATGCTTGATGCATGAACATCAAGTTGGAAGAAGCAGAGGAATGAATTAATGACCTAGAAGACAGATTGATGGAAAGCAGTCAAGCTGAAAAAAAGAATGAAAAAAGAATTATGCAAAATAAGAATAGACTTAGGGAAAGCAGTGACTCCATCAAATATAAGAACATTTGTATTATAAGAGTCCTGGAAGAAGAAGAGTGAGAAAAGAGGATAGAAAACTTATTTGAAGTAATAATAGCTGAAAACATCCCTAATCTGGGGAAGGAAACAGATATCCAGATGCAGGAGGCATAGAGAACTTGCATCAAAATCAACAAAGGCAGACCTACACCAAGACATATTGTAATCAAATTGCCAAAACATAATAATAAATAAATTTTTAAAAAGAAGAAAAAAAGTCAATAGCTTATAAAGGAAAACACCTAGGGCTAGCTGGAGAGTTTTCAATGGAAACTTTGCAAGTCAGAGGGAGTGGCATGATAAATTCAAAATTTTCCCTGAAGGGAAAAAAATCTGTAGCCAAGAATATTCTATCCAGTAAAGCTATCATTCAGAATAGGAGAGATATTTTCCCAGCCAAACAGCAACTAGAAGAGTTCATGACCACTAAATCAGCCCTGCAGGAAATGTTAAAGGGGCCACATTAAGTGGAGAGGAGAGATCAAACGTGACAGTATGAAGGTAAGAAATACAAAAGCTGAAAAAAAAAAAAAAAGAAATACAAAAGCTGTAAAAATGAATATTTCTGTAAAAAATCAGTCAAGGAACTCACAAAAAAGGACCTAAAATGTGGGGAGGAGAGGAGAAAACAAGGGGTTCAAACTTAAATGACCATCAACTTAATATAGACTGCTATATGTAGAAGAGGTTATATACAAACTGAATGGTAACCACTTATCAGAAACCACTATTCTTTATGCAAAGAATAATGAAAGAAATCCAAATATATCACTAAAGGAAACCAGCAAAACATAAAAGAGAGAAAACAAAAAAGGATCAGAGAAAATTTTCAGAAAAACAACTATAAAACAAGTAATAAAATGGCAATACATATCAATAATTACTATTAATTACTATGCATATAAATGGACTAAACTCTCCAATCAAAGGACATAGGGTGACAGAATTGATTAAAAACAAAACAAAACAAAGCAAGGGGCGCCTTGGTGGCTCAATCGTTAAGCATCTGCCTTCGGCTCAGGTCATGTTCCCAGGGTCCTGGGTTCAAGCCCCGCATTGGGCCCCCTGCTCCATGGGAAGCCTGTCCTCTCCCTCTCCCCCTGCTTGTGTTCCCTCTCTCGCTGTCTCTCTCTCTCTGTCAAATAAATACAAATTAAAAAAAAAACAAGACCCATCTATATGCTGCCTACAAGGGACTCATTTTAAACCTAAAAGCACCTGCAAATTGAAATTAAGGGGATGGGGAGACATCTATAATGCAAATGGATGTTCAAAGAAAGCTGGAGTGACAGTACTTACATCAGACAAAATAGACTTTAAAACAAACACTATAATAAGACACAAAGAAGGACACTATAATAATACAGGACAATCCAATAAGAAAATAACAATTATACACCCAACACAGGAGCACCCAAGGACATAAAACAATTAAAAAATAATAAAGGAACTAATCAACAATGATACAATAATAGTTCGGTACTTTAACACCCCAGTTACATCAATGGAGAGATCATCTAAACAGAAATCAACAAGAAAACAATAACTTAGAATGACACTTTGGAACATATTGATTCAACAGACATAGTCAGAATATTCCATCCTAAAACAGAATACAGATTCTTTTCAAATGCACATGGAACATTCTCTAGACTAGATCATGTATTAGGCCACAAAACAAGCCTTAATACATTCGAAAAGACTGAAGTCAAACTATGCATCTTTTCTGACCACAATACTATGAAACTAGAATTCAACCATAAAAGATTTTGAAAGAGTGCAAATACATGGAGTTTAAATAACATGCTTCTAAACAATAAGTTAGACAACCAGAAAATAAAAGAAGTAATTAAAAGTACATGGCAATAATGAGAATGAAAACACAATGATCCAGGACCTTTGGGATATAGCAAAAGCAGTTCTAAGAGGGCAGTTTATAGCAATTCAGGCTTACCTCAAGATGAAAAATCTCAAACAACCTAAAAGAGACAATAAACAAAGCCCCAAACACATAAAAGGAAGGAAATAATAAAGATTAGTGCAGATATAAATGATATAGAAACTAAGACAAACAAATCAATCATAGAAGAGGGCAATTAAATAAGGAGGGGCTGGTTCCTTGAAAAAAATCAATAAAACCGATGAACCTCTAGCCAGACTTACCAAGAAAAAAACAGAAAATTCTCAAATAAATAAAATCACAAATAAGAGAGGTCAGATAACCAACAGCACAAAAATACAAACAACTGTAAGAGAATAATATGAAAATAGAAATTCATATCTACAAGACATATAGAGCCCCCAATAAAATCAACCCAAGAAGGTCCACATCAAGACATAGTAATTAAAATAGCAAAAACTAGTGATAAAGAGAAAATTTTAAAAGCAGCAAGAGAAAAGAAAGAAGTTACATACAAAGGAAACCGCATAAGGTTAAGAGCTGATTTTTCAGCAGAACTTTACAGGCCAGAAGGGAATGGTATGATACATTGAAAGTACTGAAAGGAAAACAAAACAAAACAAAACAAAACAAAAACAAACAAACTCAAGCCAAGAATACTCTATCCATCAAGGCTATAATTCAGAATAGAAGGAGAGTTAAAGAGTTTCCTAGACAAATAAAAGTTAAAGGAATTCATGAGCACTAAACCAGCCCTATAAGAAATGTTAAAAGGGATTCTAAGAATGGAAAGAACAGATCAGAAGTAGGAGTAAGAAAAGTAGGAAGCACAAAAGCAATAGAGATATATCTATAACTATCAGACAAGGGACTCAAAAAATAAAAGAATGTTGTAAGGTATGACATCATGTCCCTAAAACACAGGTAGGGGGATGAGAGTAAAGAATAGGTTCAGGGGCGCCTGAGAGACTCAGTCGGTTAAGCATCTGCCTTCAGCTCAGGTCATGATCCCAGCATCCTGGGATCGAGCCCCACATTGGGCTCTGTGCTCAGCAGGGAGCCTGCTTCTCCCTCTCCCTCTGCCTGCCTGTCTGCCTACTTGTGATCTCTCTCTCTCTCTCTCTCTAATTAATAAATAAATAAAATCTTTAAAAAAAGAGAATGGGTTCAAATATAAGCAACCATCAACTTAATATAGACAGCTACATAAAGAAGATGTTACATACAAACCAAATGGTAACCATAAATCAAGCACCATTAATAAATATGCAAAAGTAGAGAAAGGAATCCAAGTATATCACTAAAAAAAGACAACTAACCATGAGAGAAGCAAGAGAAGAAAGGAACATAGAAGAACTACAGAAACAACCATAAAATGAGTAACAAATGGCAATAAGTACATACCTATTAATAATTACTTTGAACATAAATGGCCTAAATGTTCAAATGAAAAGACCTAGGGTGATGGAATGGATAAAAAAGCAAGACCTATATATACATATATATATATATGCAGCTTACAAAAGACTCATTTCATACCTAAAGGCACCTGTAAATTGAAAGTGAAGGGATGGAAGAACACTTATCAAGCAAATGTATGTAAAAAGAAAGCCAGAGTAGCAATACTTACATTGGATAAAATAGATTGGAAAACAAACATTATACCAAGAGACAGCAAAGGGCACTATATAATCACAAAGGGAACAATCTAATAAGATATAACAATTATAAATATGTACGCACCCAACATGGGAGTACTCAAATATGTAAAATAGTTAATAAACATAAAAGAAGTAATTGATAGTAATATGATAATAGTAGGGGACTTTAACACCCCACTTTCATCAGTGGATAAATCATACAAACAGAAAATCAACAAAGAAAGAGTGGCTTTGAATGACACATTGGATCAGATGGATCTGATAAATTCAGAACATCCCATTCTAAAACAGCAGAATACAGTCTTTTCAAGTGCACATGGAACAGTCTTCAGAACAGATCACATATTAGGCCACAAAACAAGCCTCAACAAATTCAAGAAAGTTGAAGTCATACCATGCATCTTTTCTGACCACACCACTATGAAATAGGAATCAACCACAAGAAAAAGTCTGGAGAGAGCACAAATGCATGGAAGTTAATAACATGTTACTAAAAAATGGGTCGACCAAGAAATCAATGAGTAAATAAAAAAATACAGGGAGACAAATGCAAGTAAAAACACAATGGTCCAAATTCTTTAGGATGCAGCTAAAGTAGTTCTAAGAGGGAAGTTTATAGCCATGCATGCCTACTTCAAGAAGTAAGAAAAATCTCAAATAAACAACGTAAACTTACATCTAAAGGAGATAGGAAAGAACAGCAAACTCCCAAACCAGTAAAAGGAAGGAAATAATAAAGATTAGGACAAAAATAAATGAAATAGGAACAACAACAACACAACAAAAACCACAGTGGAGAAGATCGATGAAACCAGGAGTTGGTTCTGTGAAGAGACCAACACAACTGATTACCCTTTAACCAGACTCCTCAAAGGGAGAGAGATAGAAAGAGAGAGGGAGAGGACTCAAACAAAATCAGAAAGGAAAGAGGAGAAATAACAACTGACAACACAGATATACAAAGGATTATAAGAGAATAGTATAAGAAATTATATGACAACAAATTGTAAACCTAAAAGAAGTGGATAAATTCCTAGAAACACAACTTACCAAAACTGAAGCAGGGTGAAATGGAAAATTTGAGCAGGCTGATTACCAGCAATGAAATTCAATCAGTAATCAAAAGACTTCCAACAAACCAAAGTCCAGGACCAGATGGCTTCACAAGTGAATTCTACCAAATATTTAAAGAAGAGTCAATACCTATTCCTCTCAAACTAAATGAAAAGACATTCATATTCATAGATAAGAAGACATAATATTATTAAGATTTCCATACTACCCAAAGTGATTTACAGATTTAAAGCAATCTGACAATTTCAACAGCATTTTTCACAGAAATAGAAAATAGTTTCTAAAATTCATATGGAATTTTGGCAGGCCCTTTAAGAGCCAATAATTTTGAAAAAGAAAAATGAAGTTGGAACACTATCATTTTTTGACTTTCAACTTACAAGGCTAAATACTGAAACCAGTATGGTACTGGCATAATAGAAAACATATAGGCCAATGGAATAAAATAGTCTAGAAATAAATTCACATGTATGGTGAACTGATTTTTTTACAAGGGTACCATGACCATTCAATGGAGAAAAGGGCAATCTTTCAACAAATGTTGTGGGGGAAAATGGATATCCACATGTACAAGAATGAACTTGAACCCTTACTTTATATCATATACAAAAATTAACTTGAAGTTGTTCAAAGACCTAAACTTCAGGGCTAAACCAAAAATTCTGAGAAGGAAACATGGGAAAATCTCCATGACATTGGCTTTGGCAATCATTTCATGGATGACACCAAAATTAAAGGCAGGAAAAAAATAAATTGGGCTTTAACAAAATGAATAACTTTTCTGCATCAAAGGACACTATTAAGAAAGTAAAAAGACAATCTTCAGAATGGGAAAAAGATTTTTAAATTATTTAAGTATTAAGAGATTAATATCAAGATTTTATAAAGAACATCTACAACTCAACAACAAAATTCAAAAATGAACAAAGGATTTGAATTGACAGTTCTCCAAAGAAGATATACAAATGGCTAATAAGCACATGAAAAGATTCTAAACATCATTAGTTATTAGGAAAATACAAATCAAAACCACAATAAGATAACACTTCAAACCTATTAGAAGGGCTATTATTAAAAGATAAAAAATAATAAACATTGGTGAGGATGTGGAGAAATTAGAACATTTGTACATGACTGGTGGAAATGTAAAATGGTACAATACCTGTGGAAAACAGTTTCATGGCTTCTCAAAAAGTTAAACATAGAACTGTCATATAACCCAGAAATTTCACTATTAGGTATATATCCAAAAGAACTGAAAGCAGAGAACAGATCTCTACACCCATGTCGTAGTAACATTATTCAAACTAGCTGAAAGACTGAAACAACCTGAATGTCTGTCAATAGATAAACAAAATGTGGTATATATATGCATGGACTATTAATGAGCTATTAAAAAGAATGAAATTTTAATATGTGCTATGACCTGAAGGAATTTTAAGGCGTTATATGAAATAAGTCAAACACAGAGGATAAATATTGTATGATTTTATATATATGAGGTATCTAGAACAGGGAAATTCACAAAGACAGAAAGCAGAATAGAAGTTACCAGAGGCTAAATATGGGGAAGGGAAGACGGTAGGAGGCAGAAGAGTGACTATTTAACAGGTACAGAGTTTATATTGGAGATGATAAAAAAGTTTTGGGTATAGTTAATAATGACGGTACACAATATCATGAATGTATTTAATGCTACTGAATTGCATACTTACAAGTGGTTACAATTATAAATATCATGCTATACATATTTTACCACAATAAAAACATTGATCACAGCTGCATAAACGTGTGAGAAAACAATTGGTAGAACTCATATCTCTTTGAATATTGTACTAGAGATGAAGTCAAGGTTTATTTTCATTTTCCCCTTGCTTTCAGGGAGCTTACAGTTCAGTGGAGGAAAAGTCAGAAACAAGGAAAATTTTGGCTTTGGTTTCTTTCCTAAACCCAGTTAATTCCAGATTCTCCTTTACTGTCAGATTAGTCATTATCTTTTCCTAGTATGCCTTCTTTGCTTTAACTAGAAGACAGGTGAAGTAGGAAATGAAATATTGAGTATTCATTTGTGTATCAGACTCTTACATTCATCCCTATTTTGACTCCCTTTCTGCATCAAATCTTTAATCAAAAATAACAATTGATCTTGGGTATATTGCCCTATGGGATCTTTATCTTTGTTATGTCTAGTCAAAACCTAGGACACTCAAAGAAAAGACACTTAACTACATATTGTACCCATAGTAAATACTCTTATACTGTCAGAAAGATAGTTCAAGAAAAGTACTATTCATACCTGAATTAGTAATTTTCCTGTTAGCTATCCAGCATCACCCTTATGTATTATTAGCGTTAGTGGGAAAGACTCAGAAGATGGTCTCACAGTAGGACAATCTGTAAAAGTAACACGTTCATCTGAGTCACATTTATTTTCACATTTATTCTTTTGATATCTAAGGGACATTAATATGGGCTTTAGAAGTTCAACATAAGACTATCTTTATGTTTTGCTAACACTGAATGGCATAAAAATGGTGCTAATAAGATAGCTCGTGAATACATCTGCTATACATATATACAGTACCATCTCTACATGTATGTATTTCAAAATCTTTTCATTGAGAATGCTATACTATTTATAGAGATCATCGGAGACAATGCAAGAAGACATCATAAGCATTATAAGCTTTAAAATAATTGTATGTTTCTTTATTTTAACAAAGCATAATATTTTGCAAAGTACAATAAAGTAGCCTATAATGCATATGTTTAAAACAGGAAAATATACCAAATATTTGATAAGTAAACAGATATAAATGCTAATTGTTAAAAGTGTTCTTTAAAATTTCTATTTAAATTTAGTTTATTATACACTTAATGAATTAAAAATATCTTCATTTATATTTCTATGCACCATGCCATATTTTGAAGTTCATAACAAACATGATCTTGAGGAAGAGGAAATATGCTGAACTGTCTATTGCATTACTAAATAAAGATTAGATTTGTTTCAGTGTAGTGATAATTATATTTAATGTGCAACTTTATATAACTTCTGAACTCTTGTAGGAGCTCTTATCTGTACAATAATGTCCTAATCACTTATAGTCTGGTCTTGATAACTGTTATGTCTATATAATCCCTGTCTGACTGAATGAATTGGTCCTGACCAGAAAATAGTCAATAAATTCTTATTAATTTGAATTTACTTTCTAACTCTATTTACCAGAATATTTACAAGGAATCTGCATCCCCACACATGCAAGATGATATCAAGGCTATGTAAATTTGGAAAGTGCTAATCTGGAGTTGATTTTTTAGAAAATGAGGTAATATTTTACTTTTCAAAATTTTAAAGAATTGGATGGTAGTTTTTGTTTAAGCTATATATTTGAAATCTTCTTTTCTATTTTTTTATTATTTTAGATTATAGAACCTCCCAACTAGAAGTAAACTATATCCTGGCAGTGGTTTCTTTCTGTCATTTTCATTGGTATATACCAAGCATGTAGAAAATATTGAACCTAGTGAATGTTCAATATTTGTTTAATGAAAGATCTAACTATACATAAAACTATACATTTTATGTTTGTAACCACTCTGGAAAACAGTATGGAGGTTCCTCAAACAGTTGAAATTAGAGCTACCATTCGATCCAGCAATTGCACTACTGGGTATTTACCCCAAAGATACAAATGTAGGGACCCTAAGGGGTACGTGCACTCCAATGTTTATAGCAGCAATGTCCACAATAGCCAAACTGTGGAAAGAGCCAAGATGTCCATCGACAGATGAATGGATAAAGAAGATGTGGTATATATACACAATGGAATATTATGCAGCCATCAAAAGGAATGAGATCTTGCCATTTGCAACGACATGGATGGAACTGGAGGGTGTTATGCTTAGTGAAATAAGTCAATCAGAGAAAGACATGTATCATATGACCTCACTGATATGAGGAATTCTTAATCTCAGGAACAAATTGAGTGTTACTGGAGTGGTTGGGGGTGGGAGGGAGGGGGTGGCTGGGTGATAGACATTGGGGAGGGTATGTGCTACGGTGAGCGCTGTGAATTGTGCAAGACTGTGAATCACAGATCTGTACTTCTGAAACAAATAACGCAACATATTTTAAGAAAAAAGAAAAAGAAGAAGATAGCAGGAGAGGAAGAATGAAGGGGAGTAAGTCAGAGGGGGAGACAAACCATGAGAGATGATGGACTCTGAAAAACAAACTGAGGGTTCTAGAGGGGAGGAGGGTAGGGGGATGGGTTAGCCTGGTGGTGGGTATTAAAGAGGGCACATTCTGCATGGAGCACTGGGTGTTATGAACAAACAATGAATCATGGAATACTACACCAAAACAAATGATGTAATATATGGTGATTAACATAACAATAAAAAATAAAAAAAAATCAGAAATTCATTTCATGATAATATCACATTACTCCCCTTAGGAACACAGAACATAAAAAATTAGATACCCAGATAAGCATGTGCACATGCTTACTCACACACATACACACTTCTTTAAATTTTTTGAGAAAGTGTCACATATCCCAAGGAAATATATAATTAATGACAGTTTCAATCAAAATCCAGTGCAACTCTTTTGGGACTTTATGTTGTTGTAAAGCTCAGGGGGAGTTTTTTGGTTCAAGATGACTGTTTAAACTCATTTACTTCTACTTTTATCCCAAATCTCATTAAAATAGGAAAATAAGTGACATTTTTCAAAGTGCCGAAATAAACAATCCTAAAATTTGTATGGAATCAGAAAAGACCCCAAATCACCAAGGAAATGTTGAAAAAGAAAAACAAAGCTGGGGGCATCACGTTGCCCGATTTCAAGCTATATTACAAAGCAGTGATCACCAAGACAGCATGGTACTGGCATAAAAACAGACATATAGACCAATGGGATGGAATAGAGAGCTCAGATATGGACCCTCAACCCTATGGTCGAATAATCTTCAACAAAGCAGGAAAAAATATGCAATGGAAAAAAAGTCTCTTCAATAAATGGTGCTGGGAAAATTGGACAGCCACATGCAGAAGAATGAAACTTGACCATTCCCTAACACCATACACAAAGATAAACTCAAAATGGATGAAAGACCTCAATGTGAGACAGGAACCCATCAAAATCCTAGAGGAGAACACAGGCAGTAACCTCTTTGACATTGGCCACAGCAACTTCTTTCCAGATACATCTCCAAAGGCTAGTGAAACAAAAGCGAAAATGAACTTTTGGGACTTCATCAAGATAAAAACCTTCTGCACAGCAAAGGAAACAGTCAACAAAACAAAGAGGCAACCCACAGAATGGGAGAAGATATTTACAAATGACACAGATAAAGGGCTGGTATCCAAGATCTATAAAGAACGTCTCAAACTCAACAGCCAAAAAACAAATAATCAAGTCAAAAAATGGGCAGAATACATGAACAGACACTTCTCCAGAGAAGACATCCAAATGGCTAACAGACACATGAAAAAGTGTTCCTCATCATTAGCCATCAGGGAAATTCAAATCAAAACCACACTGAGATACCACATTACACCAGTTAGGATGGCAAAAATTGACAAGGCAAGAAACAACAAATGTTGGAGAGGTTGTGGAGAAAGGGGAACCCTCTTACACTGTTGGTGGGAATGCAAGCTGGTACAGCCACTTTGGAAAAAACAGTGTGGAGGTGCCTTTTAATTAAATTAAAATTAAAAATTAAATTAAAATTAAAGATAGAGCTACCCTATGACCCAGCAATTGCACTACTGGGTATTTACCCCAAAGACACAGATGTAGTGAAAAGAAGGGTCATATGCACCCCAATGTTCATAGCAGCAATGTCCGCAATAACCAAACTGTGGGAAGAGCCTAGATGCCCTTCAACAGATGAATGGATAAAGATGTGGTCCATACATACAATGGAGTATTACTCAGCCATCAGAAAGGATGAATAACCAACTTTTACATCAACATGGATGGGACTGGAGGAGATGATGCTAAGTGAAATAAGTCAAGCAGAGAAAGTCAATTATCATATGGTTTCACTTATTTGTGGAACATAAGGTATAACATGGAGGACATTAGGAGAAGGAAGGGAAAAATGAGGGGGGGGAATCAGAGGGAGAGATGAACCGTGAGAGACTATGGACTCAGAAACAAACTGAGGATTTTAGAGGGGAGGGTGGTGGGGGGATGGGCTAGCCCAGTGATGGGTATTAAGGAGGGCACGTACTGCATGGAGCACTGGGTGTCATATGAAAACAATGAATCATGAATCACTACATCAAAAACTAATGATGTAATGTATGGTGATTAACATAACAATAAAAAATTTAAAGAAAAAAAGCTAATGATGTATTGTATGGTGACTAACATAATAAAATAAAATTAAAAAAAGAAACTATTCTTGCAAAAAAATAGGAAAATAAGTGTTTTCTAGGAATCCTAGAAAAGATGTTTAAATTTCCTAAATGAAAAACTTCTCACAAAGATTTAAAAAAAAAAAAGGTGAGAGAAAGCTGTGTTACTTTTCCTAATTGCCAATGAAAAAATATAAAACAGAAAAGTTATACAATATAATAATTAGCTTCAAGAATTTCAAATAGAATTGAGAAAATAGTTGGAAAAAAATAAGCATAACAACACTGAAACACTGGAAAAGTAAAAGGAAGCCAGACACAAAATGGAATACTGAATAATTTCTAGCAATATGAATCATATTAATTGGCGGTGAAACTCACCAGAACTGAGGAATTAATCCTATACAGGCAATAGAACAGACATCTTAAATAATTAAGATTTTCCAGAAGAATCTTGGAATTCCCAGATCAAGTCATTCAAGTATTAGTGAAGAACTGGGCCACTCATGGTAGATGGAATGAGGCCAACTACCATTTGACAATGTGAGAATGACTCAGGTATGGGTCAGCAAGTGATAGGAATTACTGTATGATGGGATTGAATACCAAATATCCCACTTGTTAACAGTGTAAACTTGTGGAAGTTTGATAACTACAGATTTCAATTTCTCTTTTGGTATATCAGGAACAACTATTCTTATAGAGTCATTGTGGGGACTGAACATGATAATATATGTAAAGATCTTAGAATGCTACTGGGAATATAGTAAATTTATTAAACAGATAATCCACCCAAAGAAACAAAAATGGAGAAGATGGAATTTTTGAAAATGTTATAGTGAAAAAGAAACACCAAGAAATCTTGTTTAAACAAATAAATACACACAGGAAAGGAGTAAATAATAAAATCGACCCATTTATATTTATAAAAATTAGTGAGATGAAAGAAAGGGCTGAGTTACTTTTCCTGATTGCCAATGAAAAAATAAAAAACAGAAAAGTTATACAATAATTAGCTTCAAGAATTTCAAATAGAATTGAGAAAATAGTTGGAAGAAAAGAAAATATTCATGTAGATTATCCTACTGCCAAACTCAGGATTAAAACAACAACAAAAAAACAACTACAATCCTAATTCTTCCTGGAGGAATGGGAGAGTTTATATTTTATTTATTTATTTATTTAAAGATTTTATTTATTTATTTGACAGAGACAGAGACAGCGAGAGCAGGAACACGAGCAGGGGGAGTGGGAGAGGGAGAAGCAGGCTTCCCCCTGAGAAGGGAGCCCGATGTGGGGCTCAATCCCAGGATCATGACCTGAGCTGAAGGCAGACACTTAACGACTGAGCCACCCAGGTGCCCCGGAGAGTTTATTTTTTAAAGACAAGCACCTAATTATCAAGCCCTGATGAAAGGTTTTGTGTAGTAGTGTGGTAGATTTTGTCATATTTGTGCTGCGTTCCATCCAATCCCCTGGTGCCTAAATTTCCCTTCTGGAAATCAGCTTTCCTTTATTCAATGAAGATTCATTAGTTAGTATAGGCCTCTTTCTAAAGAAGCAGGAGTCAGATCCTCTGTTCCCCTGTTACATTTTAAGAAGGTAAGATTTTTAGCTGGGAGACTAATCGGGAAAAATAACAGGAGCAGGCAGCTGACTCTTCGTACAATCACCATTCACAATTTGTACTGCTCTTCAAATAGGAAATGCATCCCAGTCATAAACCATTGGGATAGGTCATTCTCTAGACTCTCTGGTCAAATTTCAGAGTCTCTCTTAGATTCACTTCTGACATAGGTCCTTGGTACACTGGGGTTAACTTTATAATGCCCTCCAAGGTACTGATATTATAAGAATGAAATATTGCCAAGAACATCAGCCATCTGGCCTAAGCCTGCATCCATCTCTTTTCCTGCCAACCCCCATTTCCAGCGACTGACCTTTTCTTCTGTCTCTGCGGTCTTGCTTGTCTAAGTTCCCAAAATGACTGGATTTTTATGACTCTCTAATGATGCTTTGACGTCTGCAGATATGCAAACTATTCTGCTTCCACCAAATTTGATGCCCTTTGTTTTTAAACATTACCTGGACTCAAGTGGATGTACTGTGGCTCTGTTTGGACTCATTCTTAGTGACCTCCTGAAGATATTACTCCCTCCAATTTCCTGAGTTTGTGCTTCTCTTCTCTCTGCTTCCTTCTCCCTTTGGCTGTGTTCCTCAATGACACCCAGAACACCAATAGGCTGATGTCACTCTACATTGTGCTCTTACACCAATCCCCTGCTGGATACCAATCTTAACAGAAGTATATGGGGGAAAGACAGGGGAGGACCATATCTTTATTAACTGCTTCTGCTAATTAAATTAAAACCTTTCCCTTATTCAAGCTTAATGTATACAATTAAAAATGAATTAAATAAAATTTTTAATTATGGAATTCTCTTATTATAGAGTTTCCTAATTTTTTAGAATTAGATTTTGCATAAAAATTGAGCTTTATAGATTGAAAACTGGCATCAAGACTCTAAACAAAAGACAGTGATGTATCTGAAGCCTCCACTTACAGATATAGTAAATCCATGTTTTTTTCTTAATCTCTTTATTAACATTTTAATATATGAGATTTATAGCACATTATCAAACACCACAGGTAATATTGAAGTAGGAGATGTTTCAAACATCTCAAATGCAAATGAGAGGAAAAGAGTTAGGGAACGTGAACTGTAAAGTAAAATGGGTAAAAATAATAAAGTGATAAAATTGGATAAAAGGCCTTAAACTATTATTTTAAGAAAAATATAAAAGTATTACTGAAAAGCATGCATTTGGATATGACTTACAGATAGATGTATGGTATGATTTATAATTTTTATTATAATTAGACTAATAAGTTATGTTTATTATACTGGGACTGTATGATAGGCATGGTGCTACATCATTTGTGTGCCTTGTCTATTCCTTATAGCAACCCTAAGTAAAATCTGTTTTACTCATAAGGTCACAGAACCAGAACAAGATAGAACTTGAATTTGAATTCTGATGGTCTGAATATCTGAATATAGAGCCCACATATTCGACCCCTATATTCATGTACCTTTTATGATTTACTAGACAGTTTCCATGAATCATGACTAATCCTATGGAGGTAAGTCAAAGTTTTACACCTGATATGCCCCAACTGGTTACAGGCATCAATGTGTTGTAACCTCTCCACACACTCAGCAAACTTGAAGGGATTAGGTTTGCTAAAACCCCTGAACCTGGCTTCTGTCAATAGGAAATATGGCAGAGAAGATGCTCTCTTATGTGAACATCTACTTCAATAGTCAGATGTAAAATGTACTACTTGCCCCTCACCCACAAGGAACTGGTGACTCTGCAGAAGGGATTTAAGTTTCAGGAGTCAAAATAGATCACAGAGGACAGCCCAAAACAGAGCCACAGTCAGGTGAAGGAATGAGCAGAAGTGTCTTGTGGCTTGCACAGCTATGTGTGGCACCTTCAAATCTTTATCTTTACTGCAGTGCTGAAAGACAGCTGTGAATTCTTTCACACTCCTGCCTCCAAGATGTAAGGGTCTATGCTCTCTCCTCTTGTATCTGGATGCCTCTGTTACTGCTTCATCAACAGGATGGAACAGAAGTGATGCCCAGTTCCTAAGCCCGTGAAATAAAAGACTAACAGCTCCCACTTCCTGTCCCTTGGAATGGTAGCCTACTGGAATGCAGTCATCATGTTAGGGAAACCAAGTAACCCTATAACAAAGTTCACATGGAACTAACCCAAGGTCCCTGGCTGACAGGAAATGGATGAGCTCCTATCTAGGAGCCAGCACCAACTTGTCAGCCACGTGAATTGTCCTTGAAAATGGATCCTCTAATTCCAGTCAAGCTATCCCAGGTGACACTACTTGGGAAAAAAGGTGAGCTGGAGATTCATGAGAAAACGAAACAAATATTTTTGCTTTAAGCCATAAAATTTAAGGGTGGCTTGCTATATAGCAATAGATAACCGAAACTAATAGTGCCATCTCAACTTGCTCCAGAGTAATTAATTGCTCAGAAAGTACGCAAAATTCTGCAAATAAAAGCCTTATCTTACTTGGAAATTATTTATATAGAAGTTACTATAATAAAATATAATCACATAACAATAAATTTAACGTCCTATTCATCACTAAAATTAGAGTTATTCAATTCTTTAAATATAATTTAATTGTACATTTTGTAATAGTTCTAAGAGGTTTTACATTTTTTCACCTATTTCTAAAAAGTTTCATGTTGATGACAACGAACAATATTTTGAAGAGATTATCATGAAAATGTAATCAACATTGAGACTTCATAAAAACAAAAATCCTTATGTTAATGAATCAACTTCAAGTTGCTTATGAAATAATTTGGAAGTGTTATACCAACTAACATTAATGTTTTACCCAATACTTTTATCATGTTATTCTAATGAAATTATCATTTTTTTTTACCAAGTCCCATATAAACACCTACAAATTGCCTTCAGTTTTTGTATCCTATACATTGAAAAATTGGCAAAGCCCTAGTGTAAATAATGTCCTTGTTTTAAGGCTTAGGAAACAAACACAAAAATTTCTAGTGCTTTGCCTCAGATCACATGAATACTAAATTGTAGACAAAATTTGAAGCCAAGTCTGTTTAAATTCCAAACCAGTGTTCTTTGTAGTATTTTTTCCCTCTTGAATAAGTTAGCTTTGAGAAATTCTTTAGACCCTTATGTTATAGTAATATTTAACAATATGAGTATACAACTAGATTTGGGCAGCTAATGCTTTAAAATTAAAGAGGGTAATAATATGGGCCTTTTATCTTTGTGAGCCAAGATTTAGTCACAACTTTGTAGATTTCATAACGTCCTGCTTCAGATCGGCCTGAAACCCATTACGCAGGAGAGGATTTGCCTCTAGTTGAGTTTTGATCAAAGCCAGTTGCAAACACATTCAACTCAGGGATGTAAGGTAAATCCACTAGGTAAAATACCTCTGAGTTTACACGGTTAAACCCTGGATTGAGAAAGCTTTTGTGTGCCCTTTGTTAGCCTTAACAAATAGCGTTTATTCTGTGTATGCCAAATTTAAAACAAAATAATACAAAACTTGGTGCATGTGACTGCATTACATTCTCTATTTATAAACTGATTATAAAACACAATGACAATAAATCATATTTTATATTTCCTTTTTCTCAAGAGTTTCAAATAATTATGAGAGTCATTGTTGCTGGTGGTAGCTACATTAAGAAAGAGAAACTTAATTCTCAAATATCTAATCACATTTATAGTTTTGGAAATGCCTTAACTTTCTAGATTTATTCTTTCCCTTTTATACAAATTTGAGCACTACTGATTGTTGTTGGTAGCAGTAGTGTTTGTGGTAGTGTTGATAGTATGGTTTTGTGTGTTTTTGTTCTTGGATTTAATTCACCTGGCACTTATTTTATCCATATTTGCAACAAATCCAAAAAAAAGACTAATGGATAATTATCAACATTGAAGTATAGAAATTACATGTTGAAAAATGGGAGAGCCAGAGTGGGTGGGGATTGCACTATAGATTGAAACTTGAGGTTTCAAGGGCTCAGCAGAATCTACTGGCCAAAGCTACTACCTCTACAGGGACATTTCTTGAGAAGTGCCAAGATTAGAGTATCTTTTGCTGAGCAGTGCAAAAATGATTTGGAAAGACCCTACCCCTCTCACTCTGAGGCAACCATAGCCTCCTTACATGTCAGGAAATAGCTCAACCTACTTTATCAAAATCCCTTACTACTGGTTTTCTCTTCTGAGGTCATGTCTAGATTGCCTGCAAAAATGATTATTAGGTAGAAGAATATTTCCATTATTATCTGGAAGAGGTAACAATTTTCACTGGTCTAAAAAATTGTGTGTTTTGAACTGTAGTCAAGTTCAATGAGGAAATGCATTGAGTTGTCATTCAACTGGCTCCAGTTGGAGAAAGAACATTGGCAACTTGATTAAAATTTATTAGGCTGATGGTAAGAAACTGCATGACATTTCTGAAGCAAAAATCTTTTAGGGATTGGAAATATTCTGTAGGCTCACACAACCTCAAGGGTTTTAAGAAGATGAGCCGAAATGAAAGGAATTTCATGACTATCATTGACAAGCATGCAGAAAGACATTTTGGTGAAGGAAATGCAAAAGCTAAACAAAATACCATTGGTTGCAGGTAGTTAACAAATATGTTACCTGGGAGATGTGGCAGCTTGTAGGTTTCCCTACAAGGATACTCCATGATCACAAAAAATCAAATCACCAGTATTTGCCCAGGTAATAACTTGTGGACATTTGGGCAATCACAAAGGAGCCAGCCAATGGTAACACTAGGTACTAAACAGATATCTAAATTCAGAAAGTGATACAGCTAGAAGACAATTCATAATATAGTTGACCCTTGAACAATGTGGAGGATTAAGGGCGCCAACCTCTGAACAGTCAAAAATCTGTGTATAACTTCTGACTCCCCCAAAACTTAACTAATAGCCTACTGTTGGCTGGAAGCCTTACTGATGACATAAACATTCAATTACCACATACTTTTTAGGTTATATGTATTATAAACTATATTCTTAGAATAAAGAAAATGTTACTAAGAAAGTTGTGAGAAAATACATTTACACTACTCTGCTGTATTTATTAAAAAAAAAAATCCATGTATAAGTAGACCTGCATAGTTCAAACCTGTGTTATTCAAGGGTTAACTGTATTTTCACCAAAAATGACCACCAATAGAGTTGTTTGGTCATTCATAATGGAAGCCAGAAACAAATGGATTTGGAATGTGTGATAACAATTATCAGGCATGATAATATCCAGAAGAATATCATGAGTACCAATTTTTTTGTGTCTATTCAAGACATTAAAAACATGGCAACTGAGGCATCAATTTTTGTATTTACACCAAGAAGGACTATAAAAACAATACATATAACATATGAGAAGTTTAAAAGTAAAATGAACATTAACGAATGGATTATTGAGCTTAAATAAAACATCCCCTGTACATTGAATGGTCTCTGGACTTCACTCTAATTGCATCCCTTTCTTTCTCAAGATAACTATTACATTTTATCTGTTTTTGTACTCTATGTAAACGGAGCAATATGTTTTTATTACCTCTTTTAAAAACTATTTTGGAATTCATCCCTGATAATTTGTGCAACTATATTTCATTCATTTTCACTGCTCTGTATTTGCTTCAATGCATGTACTATATTCATCTGATAATTAATATTCTAGGTTTTTAAAAAATGATATTCTCAATGTTACTATTTTGAGCTTTTTTTGTACATGTCTCCTGGTGTACAAGTGTAAGATTTCTTCAGAGTATGTGCCTTGGAATGGAATTATTGGATCACACAGTCTGTGCATATGAAACTTTACTACATATTGCCAAAATATTTTCAAAAATTATTCACCAAGTCATACCCTTAACAAGCAGTGCATAGTCATAATATATATACATACACTTGGTACTGTCAAACATTTTAATTTTTACCATTCTGGAAAATATAACTTCTCCTCATTGTGTTTACTTTTATCGATCTGTTTAATAATGATATTCAGTATACTTTTATACAAGTTTTTGCCATTATTTGTTCTCCTTCTCTGAATTGATTAGTTATATTTTTTGCCCATTTCCTATGGTGCTGATATTTTTCATATTGATTGTTGGACTTGTTTACATAATTCAGTTTTGATCCATTATCAGTTATTTGGGCTGTGGTTTGTCAATTTATGTTTTGTCTTTTTGCTCTCAGTTTAGTTTCTTCAGATGAACAAATTTTGTGTCTTCTTTAAGAAATACTTTAAGAAATACTGTCTCCTCCAAAACCAGAGATAATCTTTACTGATTTCTAAAAGATCTGTAGCATTGTTTCATATTTAAGTCTTTATTCTACCTGAGATGGGTCATTTTGTGTTTTCTATATGGATAATCAGGTGTATTAGCACTACTACTGACTGATCAGTACTTTCCCCACTGATCTCTAATGCCCACTCAGTATGAATCAAGTTTTCATATATGCAGTGTAGGTTTCTTGGCAGTCTATTCAGCTGAAATGATCTACTTATTTATTCAAGCACCAGTGTAAAATTACTATGGTATTATAGTATTAATATCTAATAGTACAATTCCTCCCACCTCATTCTTTTTTGTTCAGAGTATATTGTTTATTGTTGGCTTAATGATGCCTATATCAATTCTAGAGTCAGTTTGTCAAGTTTTATGGAAAACTTTGTTTGGATTTGATAAATATCATATTGAAATCAGAGATCAATTTAACAAAATTTCTTCCCATTAATAAAGGAGTGTCAATAGACCTGGGCAAAAAGTGTTTGAGTAAATAACCAGAAATATTATGCTGATTGTTCATAATGGAAGTCAAGCAGCAGAGACAAATTTAAAATCAGTTAAATTTTGTGCCTCAGGCTACGGTCTCATTTGTCTCATCACACCCCTGGCCCTTGACCGAGTTGGTCAATTAAATCACTGACCCCCCAAAACAGTGGAATTATCTAAGGCTCTTATCTTCCCCTTAGCTTTTCCCTATCATTTCATGAACTGATCAGTAAATTTTGTTGATGCAGCCAACTAAATATCTCTTAGATCCATCACATTCCTGAAATCTGCTTATTCTCCCCAATTTAGTTAATGCACTAGTTTCCCCTGGCCTCACATTATGAAAAGCATGTTCCCACATCTCCCTCCCTCCAGTTTGTTTGCCTTCCAACCACTGCCTCCTAATTTTACTACTAGAGTTCTCTCTCTGACTCACAAGGAGTATCTAATAAGGTAACCCCCTGCTTAAGAGACATTAACTCCTGCCAACTTCTACAAAATAAAGGCCAAATCTTTAAAAATTTGTATCAAATTCTTTCAGGATTTATCATCTTGTTTATCTTACATGCATTCTATTGTTCTAGAAATACTGAGCTACTTTCATGCTTTAAAACTTTCTTTTTTTTTTAAGATTTTATTTATTTATTTGACAGAGAGAGAGAGAGCGAGAGAGGGAACACAAGCAGGGGGAGTGGGAGAGGGAGAAGCAGACTTCCCACGGAGTGGAGAGCCCGATGCGGGGCTCAATCCCAGGACTCTGGGATCCTGACCTGAGCTGAAGGCAGACGCTTAACGCCTGAGCCACCCAGGGGCCCCTCATGCTTTAAAACTTTCTAAACCTCACATTCTCTTGTCCTTGCTCATCCTACTCCTTCCCGTGGAAAACCGTTTCTTGTGTGTAAGTATAGATGTTACCTTCTCCCAATCACCTTCTACTGTCACAGTCTCAGAACAGGCACCTTCCTTGATCTTTCACAGAAATTCTATCACTTAGCTGCTATTGCTACAAACCTCTAATCTCGCAATTCCTTTTTTGTTCATCTTTTCCCCAAATGCAATGTGAGACCTTTAAGGACAAAAATCTTGTCTTATTCTTCTACTTTCTATTTCCATTATGCAGGATAGTTCTTGGTCTGCGGTGAATTTATTAAATGAAAAGATGAATTAAAATTGTATCCACCATAATTATAATAATTGGAATGTCTAGTTTCATCCTTGGATCTCAGAATATTTTATGGCAAGAAGTTATTCCCTGATGAAGAGGAACTATGTATATTCAGCCAACCAGAGGCAGAAGGCTACTACTCTAACTATCACATTAAATGACATTTAATGGGCGCCCGGGTGGCTCAGTCAGTTGAGCGACTGCCTTCGGCTCAGGTCATGATCCTGGAGTCCCGGGATCGAGTCCCACATCGGGCTCCCTGCTCAGCGGGGAGTCTGCTTCTCCCTCTGACCCTCTTCCCTCTCGTGCTCTCTGTCTCTCATTCTCTCTCTCTCAAATAAATGAATAAAATCTTTAAAAAAAATAAATGACATTTAATAATATACTGATATTAGCATCAAGTTGATGAATAAGATGAAAGGGACTCTGGCAGAGGAGAGAGGGGATGAATGAAACTAACAAGACAAATTGAGCAGGAAAAATTAAATTTAGGTAAATAAGAAGAAAATTTGTATCTGTATTATGGTTGTCAGATTTAGCAGATAAAATACAGGACCCCCAGGTAAATTTGAATTTCGTTAAGCAATGAATAATTTTTTTTAGCATATGTTTCATGTATTTTTCGGACACACTTATATTTTTTAAAAAATCATTTTTTTAAATCTGAAATTCAAATTTAGCTATGATGCCTGTTTTGTATCTAGCAAATCTAATCTGCGTGACAAATTAAACTTGAATGCTAAGTTAGAACCCAAAGAGTGCCTGACGGATACACTTAGAGTCTGACCATCAGCAAAGTTTATTCTGTCCCTTGAGATCTGAGTATGACTGGAATCTCCCTTTCTCTGTCTTACTTAAAAAAAAAAAAAAAAGTTTCTGAGAATCCCAGAAAAGAGTTTTCAGGGACTCCTTTATCTTGGACTTCCTGTCTCTGTTCAATTCTTGTTCTCTGCATTGTATTTTGTGGCTGTTCATTTCTTCCCTAACAAATTATTAAGCTAAACTACTTGGTGTATTGGAGAGATTTTTCATATACTCACATACGATGAATACAGTATAGATACCCACACATTTTAGTTTGTGTTGTATATTTTCCTGAATGTTTAGGAAAAGGGAAGGGGGTTAAAATTTTAGCTCTTTGCATTAGCATAGAATGATTTAAATCCTTGTTTTTAAAATACTCTAGTTATTTCCTCATCTTGCGTGACTTTCTCTATGATAAGATACTTTCAAGGTAAAAGAAAAAAAAGTCTCATTTTTTATCTGCAATATTATTAAGATCTCTCCATGCCCTAGCCCCAAATGCAGCCTGGAATCATACTTTTTACTTCCCAAGACACAGTGATGCTATGAATATTATTGCTCATTTGTGTCTGTCTGAACAGACAAAGAGCCTTCTTTCTACCCAAAGTAGGTTTGCATGGGAGGTGATGATTTCCTTCCTCCAGTTATAGACTCATCTGAATTTTGAGTAGGCTTTCCATCAGGCAATATTACCCTTATACACTGACAAGTAGAACCCCTACCCCGGCTCCATGTCTTTGAAAACCTTCCTTGAACAAATTTTAAGACCTTCTTTAGTGCCTTGGACCCACTGATTAGGGTGGTCTCCTTCAGGCCACAGCCCAAGTGAGCCTTGTCCTTGTTTTTTTTATCCTGGGATCATTTCCAACTCACTACCATGTGGGACAGACCAGATGCTTTGAGCATGTCCATGACTTGGATCCATGAGAATTTCCAGGGACTTCTGGCCACACCTAATTCCAGGATATCAGCCTAGCAAAAAGATCGTTCCTTCTAATTCCCCCATCTCTCCCCAAGTATTTTCCTGGAGGCTGCAGACCCTTTATGGGCAGACCTGCCACCAGGTTTTAGGTAAAAGAAGTGAGTATGTAGGCTTTGGAGTCCTCAAATAGTCTGATACAATTTTAAATGTTCAATAGTATGTGACACTGAGATTTTGAGGGTTAATAAAATGTTAGAAGCATAATGGAATCTAATTAGAATTGCACTGTGTTTTGATTGATGTCAGATTCTTGGAGAACAAGAAAAAAATTCAAATTGTGTTCACTCTTCCACACACTTTGAATATAAGAGAAAATAAATGGGTAAGGAGTGGGAGGGGGGAGTAATAAATTGTTACTAAGAGCTACATATATCAAAAATGTTTTTTGAAGATGTTTGGAAAGGAAGCTACTTACGGTTGTACACTTTGGGGAATGCTGAGGCTATGGAATGTGCGGTTATCTGCAAAAAGACTTTTCCAGCCTTGACCCACGCACACAAGTCTCTGACATCACAGGATTCAGAAAAGGAAACTGAGGACTCTAAGTTCAGGGGCCCCATCCCTTACACTATTTTCCTTTTTGTATATTTGCATACATAAACACTCTGCCAACACCACCACCAATACCAGCAGCAACAGCAAAGCTTGTATAATTCTTGGCCATACATAGAAAATATGCAGACTTCCTAGGACGCATTCATGCTTCATCCCTTCTAATCTGGATGACATAGTGAGAGTTTTAGGAGAAGAATTAAGTGGTAATATCCACTAAACACTGGCTTTGGGAGGTGATTTTTAATGCTCGAAGCTTTATGTTTCTTTACTTTTCCATTCAAATATCTAGGAGGTTTGATTTCATCTGCCATATATCAAAAGTTAACATTAAAATAATCTCATAGCCAAAACAAAATTCTTTTCAAAGGCACTTTTTGTGTTACAAGTACATTTCTAAGAACTAAGCATATGCTTAGAATAAAATCAAACAAGTGAAGCAGTTAAACATAGATTATCTTAATTGCTCCTAACTACAATGATGCTTTCCAATTTTATAGATGGGGAAACTCAAGCTCAAAGAGCTCGTATTAGTAAATCACAAAGGTTAAATTAGAATCTAGTTCTTTATGTTCTTAGCACATTTGTTTACTTATCAATCTTCCTGTAAAGCTACAAAATAAAAAGTGACTCATTGTTTCTGCTTGTGATTTCATAATACAAGGTGTTTAATCTGTCATTTTGCACTAGAGAAAAAAATTTGTGTTTTTATCTATATCATATCTATATCACATTATCGTGTTACTAGAGGCTATCAAACAGTGCTAAGAAAATCATGATTTTTTTCTTAATACCATAGTCACCAAGAAGTTTTCTATTTTTAAGAGTAGAAAAAGAGCTTATAAAGATCTTGCAAGCACAAACAATAAAAACAGAAAATCTCGTGTGAGCTCAAAAGAGAAATGCAGTAATAAATCAACAATTAATTGTTATACATTTCTTAGAGTTTTTAAAATTCTATGCATGTCTGTTTGATTGTCCCAGTCACATTTAAAGGAAAAGGATTATGTCTTATGCCTCCTTATTCTCTCTAAACCACCCCAGGTGCTGTTATATTAATTGTTAAATGAGATTTATAGATGTTTATGGATCATAAAGTTGACTTGCCCTCCATATACCAGTCACTCACAGAAGGTGCAACTCTCTATTTTAAATGCAATGAATTCCATGACATTTGATATCTGCTCTGATTTCTTTCCCTTAGCCTCCCTCAACTCCTGCCAAGAACTCCTCTCACGGGGCTCTAAGTCTTCTGTGATGAAGCGCTTATCCCCTGGGAAAGGTGACATGTGGATTGATATCCTTTCTAACTTGTAAATGTATTATTCCAGAGCTTTGGGGAGGGCAGCTTGATAAAGTGGTTGAGAGAACTTGGGATGACTAGAAGTCTAAAAGTTCAATGTATGTGTGTCGGTTTGTGCAACGAGTAGAAAAGAGTGAAGAGGGAATGTTTAAGTCACTTAATTTTATCTCTGTTACCTCCCTAACTCTCATTCTGTCTCTCATTCTCTATCCTCCCCACCCCATCTCCTCTTGCTCTCATTCTCACTTGTTGGTGAAATTCACAAAATGAACATCAGCAATACCTGTAACGCACTTGGGTGGCTTGGGTAAGTGTCCTTTAATTATTAAATCCACCGCTGGTTTGATTTTCACAAACTGAATGGCAGGCCACTCACCAATACACAACCTTAATTTGCTTACTTAGCTTATTACTAAATATTAATTTTGGAATTTTACCAGTTTTTATGAAACACCAATGTGACTTTTGTGGCATATACATGAACCTGGGTCAGGGCTATTAGTAGAAGTTACTTAATGCCTTCTTCTCTCTTTCTTCTAAGGGCCTCTGAAATGATCTTAAAGTATTTCATTGTAACTTACTATTTCACATTTGACCACCTAAATATGAATCATCTGTGTGTATTGCACATTCCTGGTATATACAAATCACTGGTAACCTCATAATAGCTAGCAAAGCAGAGGCAGTAACTTGCAAGCATTATTCTTTTAAAGAATGTGTAAGGAAACACTGGAGTCACTCTCAGTTGTGCATTTATTACCAGTTTGATGCAGAATTGAACAGTAATGAGTTGAACTAATGAGCTTCCCTGTGGTTAAAGTGCTCAGTAACTACATTTCAGGAGGAAGAATGTCAGTTGCTTTTTCCTGACCATCTAAAAGAGTCCAGAGTCCTTTTATTTTTCCAAATGAAAGTTGAAATCCAATCTGGGCCTGGAGGGAATTTACTCCCACCTGTCCTGGTGGTACCCTGAAACAGCCTTCTCCATTGTCACTGAGAGCTTAATCAACAGAAGGGTCCTTTGAAAAGTGCTGGCATTTATTAGTACTCTCCCTCTGTAATGCCAAATGATGGCATGAGAGTGTTTTGCTCTTATGTGCCATTTTTCTTCTGTGGAAACTGTGTTGATCCTTTCCCATCTATCATCATGCACACTCTGTAAAAACAGGTAAGATAAATACTACTCTTTTCAATATCTAGGGTATCATAAGCTCAGAATTTAAGTGACTTGTCAGAACCACAGCCACTTAGTTGTCAAGTCTGCATTGAAAAAAAAAAAAAACAAAGAAACATGACTTCCATTTCTGTGCCTGTAAATTAAACTGTGTAACGTAATACCTGAAGCATCAGCTTACCTTGAAATTTGTTAAACAGGCTAATACGACTTGGCAGAGAACTCCTAACTCTCCACAATTTCCATGTTGAGTTGAAACTATTCGTAGAGGCACATTATCATGAATTGTCTCCTAGTTCTATAATTTGCTAGTATCTGTCAATCCTATTTACAAATCTGGCAGAGCTTTTGTGAATTCTGGCCTCTAAAGGGAATTGTGGGGGTGGTGTCCTCTTTACATTCTCTCGCGACACACTACTTTATCCCCCATCGGTGCACATCGCTTGTATCACCGTGCTGAACACTGTATCTGGCCATTCATTCTTGAAGACCTCACCCAATATTCATCATTCTACTCACACAAGTTCACGTGGATCACAGATGTTCCTGAGTGAGTTTGTGAATAAATAGAACAGCCCAGCACTCTGGGCAGAAGAGTGTAAGCTACATGAAAGCATGAACACAGTGGTCCTTGTTCTCCACCCCCCCAGGCCCTACCTGGATGCCTCACACATACTACCCGCTCAATGTGTTTTGTGGAATTTATTGAATTTCACACACACACACACACACACACACACACACACACACACACACACACACACAGGTAGTTTTCACCATGTGACGCTTTTGTTCCCCCCTTCGAATCTCAAAACTTGTAGAATTCAGTTTTCCTGTGGCTACTGGAGGTTTTGGGAGTTCAGATGAATGTTGAATTGGGGTTGTCAGCCTTGTTTAAGAGAAAAGAAAGGCAAAGAAATTGCTCTTTGATGTCCGTATACAAAAGGTCAGCAAATATTCTCTTCTCTCTACTCCTCCAGCACTGAAAATATCAGGCATCTTTGGTGGCTTTTATTTGTTAATTTTGTTCTGCGAGTGTGTGTTCGCTTGTGTGCCTGAACATAGAGCCATAGCTATTGGACAAGACCAGTTATATGGTCAAGCAGTACAAGGAAAAAATTTTTCAAAATTATTCTTTGTAGAAAACTCATTGTACACTATGACAAATATTATCTTACCACGGATTTTCATAAAACTCCCATATGGAATGCGTTCTGATTTCTTAGAAATATGGCATTCTCTGTCATAAGATATTACTTGTTAGGTGTAATGATAGTGAGCTTCAAGGGATAACCTAGATCACTGCTCATATTATTTTTTTGTTGTTTAGAATACTACTAGGAATATAAAATACAAATATATACATATATGTATGTGCATATACATATGTGTATATATGTGTGTGCATATATATTTTTTTTCTCTAAATAAGGTATCTAGGAACACAGTTTGCCTAATTTTGCAGGGAGAAAACTGAAGTCATAAAGGTACAAAACCAAGATGAGCATAACATTTTTGTTCTCTGAAATTCATTCCCTAATTGAGACATTCTGGATTTTGCACAGATAACTTCTGGTTGTGAGGTAAGTTCTTGAAAAGGGACAAATTATTACTTTACAAATATTACATACCACTCTTAGAATGCTAGAGCAAATAAATTTCATTCATTTACATGCTTGATGTCTGCTTATTATAATAACTAACCATGAAAAGGTACATTAGACTTGTGGGAGAAAGGAACCTTCGGTATGTACTGAGAACAGTACTGAAAAGTGACATTTTGAGTCTTTTCTATATAGAAAAGAAATAGATCCAAAGAGGATCAAATATTCCTCAGAAAATCTCCTTTTTAATAACCTATCATCTGTAAAATCTAATAGTGCTGCCATCAGAATGGGATCCTTTTGGCAAAATATAATCTTTAATGCCAATCTCGTTAAATTTCCCATCCTCAGAATGTCTATTTAAAATATTGTTTTAGAATATTATCAATACAGTAATAAGTTTTTTTTTCAGTTTATTCCTAGGAAAGAAAAATTAAATATGGGAAAATTACCTAGAACTGTGAAAGAAACTGCATATATATATATATATATACATTAAAAACTAGACTGCATATATATATATATATATATATATATATACATTAAAAACTAGACTACTTTCTCAATTGTTGTTTTCATTTTACATTTGATCATAGTTAAAGTCATCATTTTGGCCTGTTTTTTTTTTTCTTTTTTATAGATGAAGACAGACTCAATGAGAATTCCAGAGATTGCAAACTGTTAAACAGATGTATTGATTTTCAGGGTTTCACTCCACGGGAACTAGACTAAATCTCAATGCCAAGAAAAAGCAATTTAAAAAGTAGAAAGAGGAAATTCTTGAGCTTTCTAGAAACTTTAAGAAAATACTAAATGATCCTTGAGTGCTTAAACCCAAGAAAAAAGTTTGGCTATGTTGCTCCCTAAAACTTACTTCCCTCATCTCTACAACAGTAATATTGTCTACCTGTTATGGATGTTGTGAAGATTAGGTGGGAATAGTGCATCTCAAGTTCTTAGACAAAGGCCTGGCACGTGCTAAGCGCTTAATAAATGGTAGCTATTTTTTAAATTATAAATCAGTAAGCTTAATTCTCTTCCTTTTCTCACTTATAATTTAAAAAGTAACATTGTTTGCTTACATACAATAAAAGACCCCAGTTAAAAGTTTACAGCAGGATGAAATTTTGACAACGCTATATCTCTGTGTAATCACCACCATCACCACAATAAAAGTATAGAACGTTTCTATCACCCAAAACGTGCCTTTTGCTCCTTTTCAGACCCAGGGAACTACTGATCTGCTTTAAGACACATAGTTTAGTTTTACCTATTCTAGAACTCCATTCAAAGGCAATCATACAATATGTACTTTTAAATCTTTTTTCACTCAGCATGTTTTGAGTCTATTCTCTATACTTTATGTACTAGTAACTTCTTCCTTTTGAATGCTGAACAATTGTTCATTGTTTTAATATACCATAGTTCCTTATCCATTCCCACACTGATGGATGTATGGATTTTTTTCTAGTTTTTGACTACTCTAACTAAAGCTATTATGGACATTCTCACACAAGTCTTTTTATGAAAGTATGTTTTCATTTCCCTTTGGTAAGTAACTACAAATAGAATTTGTGTCATATGGTAGGTATACATTTAACTTTGTAAGAAACTTCCAGTTTTCATAAGTGACTATAAAATTTTACATCCCCACCCGCAATGCATGAGAGTTTCAGTTGCTCTGTATCTTTGAAAAACGCTTACTATTCCCAGTCTTTTTAATTTCAGACATTCTTATGGTTGTATAGTAGTATATATTGTGGTTTATTGAACTTACTGTAGCACTTTTTTGTAATTAAGCATCTTTTTATGGGCTTAGTGCTGATATTTAAACCTTCTGTATGAAATGTCTGTTTAAATCTTTGGCCCATGTTTAGTGGGCTGATAATCTTTTTATTACTGAGTTGTAAGAATTTATTATCTATGCTGGATACTAGTTCTTTTTCACATGTATGTACATTTTCTACCAATTTGCTCTGGACATTTTCATTTTCTTTTGGATCTCTTTCAAAGAGGAAAACTTAAATTTTAATAAAGTCAGAGTTATTTCTCTTATATGGTCCATGCTTTTGGGCATGGACCATATAAGTCCATGCTTTGGGGCACTCCTATCTAACGAACAACAACAAAACAGTATCACAGAAGTTGCAGACAGTTCCCCCCTCCCCCCCGCAATGTTCCTTCAAGAAGAATACATTTTAGCACTTATGTTTGATTGATTTCTATGTCTATTCTTACACCTACCACATTCTGTTCCTTATTATAGCCTTATTAAAGTCTTCAAATAAAGTCTTCAAACACTGTTTTCATTTTCAAAATTGTTTCGGCTATTTCAGATTTTTTGTTTTGTTATATAAATTCTGCAATCAATTTGACAAACTCTACAAAAAGCAAAGTGAAAACAAAACACGCCTGAGGACAGTCACATGTAAGAGTGAAACCAGACCATTATCTTACATTATATACAAAAATTAACTTGAAATGGATTGAAGATTTGAACATAAGACCTAAAACCATAAAACACCCAAGAAGAAAATATAGGGGATAAGCCCCTTGACATCAGTTTTGACAATTATTTTTTTGGATCTTACACCAAAAGAAAATACAACAAAAGGAAAAATAAACAAGTGGACTACATCAAACTAAAAAGTGTCTGCACAGCAAAGGAAACTATCAAGAAAATGAAAAGGCAACCTACTGAATGGGAGGAAATATTTGTAAATCATACATATATGAAACAGGTCAATAACCAAAATATATAAGGAACTCATGCAATTCAGTAGCAAATACACCCCAAAGAATCTGATTTAAGCATGGGCAGGGGATCTAAATAGACATTTTTCCAAAGGAGACCTACAGATAGCCAACAGGTATATGCAAATATGCCTAACATCACTAAGCATCAGGGAAATACAATCAAAACCACAATGATGTATCACCTCACCCCTGTTAGAATGGCTGTTATCAAAAAAACAAGAACTAGCAACTGGTGGTGAGAATGTGGAGAAAAGGGAATGCAAAATGGTGTAGCCAGTATGGAGCTTCCTCAAAAAAATTAGAAACAGAGCTACCATGCACTGTAGCAATTCCACTTCTGGGTATTTATCTGAAGAAAACAAAAAAATACTTAAAAAGATCTGCACCACCATGTTCACTGCAGCATTATTTACAAAAGTCAAGATATGAAAATAACCTAAATATCTATCAATGGATGAATGAAGAAAATGTGAGAAAGATACATTTATCATGTATCATTTTATGCAGTTATAAAAAAGAATGAAATCTTGCCATTTGTGATAACACGGATGGACCTCAAGGGCACTGTGTTAAGTGAAATAAGTCAGCTAGAGAAAGACAAATACCACCTGACTTCACTTACATGTAGAATGTTCAAACAAAAATGCAAACTCATAAAGAACAGACTGGTGTTTGCCAGAGACATATGTGGTAGGTGGGCAAAATGGGTGAAAGGAGTCCAAACTTCTAGTTATAAAATAAATAAGACATAGGGATGTAATATACAGCATGGTATCTACAGTTAGTAATACTGTATTGCATATTTGAACGTTGTTAATAGAGTAAATCTTAAAAGTTCTCATCACAAGAGCAAAAATGTATAACTACACGTTAATGGATGTTAACTAGACTTATTGTGGTGAACAATTTGAAACATACACAATATTGAATCATTATGTTATGAAACTGAAACTAATATAATGTTATATTTTGGTTATACTTCAATAAAGATAATTATTAATTTAAAACCCCCACAAAAACTTATGGGAATTTTAGACATTATGTTAACTCTGTGAACCAATTTGAGGATAATAAATATTTTAAAAATATGTTTTGTAATGTATACTGTTGTACAGCAAAATCTGAAAATCCTTAATTTGCTATTGTGTTGCTGACATTTATAACTTCACAATTTAGATATCACCTATCAGGAGTTACCAGGCAAATGTCAGGGCCAGTTTATCCAAATATGTTACTTGCATAGATGGATAAGTTATATGGATTACATGTACTAAATATGTACTAAAGTATCACACACTAAATTTAACCATATAATCCTGAGCAATACTCAGTAATGTGGGATCTGGAGGTGACAGATTAGAGGAGTTTTAATAAACATTTTAAAATGAAAAAATGTTTTATAATTTATAACAGTATATTTCACCATTTATCTTCAATTTCTAAGAGCAGAATTTCATATGTTTCATTACATAGGACTTGCACTTATTTTGCTAAGTCGATCCCTGTGTGTTTCATGTTGTTAATGTTATTTTATTTTTTTAAAAGTTTTTATTTATTTATTTGACAGAGACGTAGCAAGAGAGGGAACACAAGCTGGGGGAATGGGAAAGGGAGAAGCAGGCTTCCTGTGGAGCAAGGAGCCCAATGTGGGGCTCGATTCCAGGACCCTGGGACCGTGACCTGAGCTGAAGGCAGACGCTTAATGACTGAGTCACCCAGGCGCCCCGTTAATGTTACTTTAAATGACATTTTAAAATTTCATTTTCTCTTCTGGCCTGTCAATATAGAAATATAATTGACTTATATGTATTGACATTGTACTTTGCAACCTTGCTAAATTAATAATTTTGAATCGTCTTAATGATTTTTTTGGAATTTTATCCAAACATGATATCACCTGCAAATAAATTTATTCCTTTTTAATCTCTATGACCTTCTGTCCTTTCTGCCCTATTGCACTGGTATAGACCCCCCAGTTAACCACTAGAAACTGTGAGTGCAAACTTCCTTGTCTTTTTTCTAATTTTAGGAGGAAAGTATTCAGTCTTTAAGTATGATTTTAACCATAGATATTTTTATCTCTGTTTTCTTTTTTTTTTTAAAGATTTATTTATTTATTTATGAGAGACAGAGAGAGAGAGAGAGAGGCAGAGGGAGAAGCAGGCTCCCAAGGAGCAGGGAGCCCGATGCGGGACTCGATCCCAGGACTCCAGGATCATGACCTGAGCCGAAGGCAGACGCTTAACCCTCTGAGCCATCAGGCACCCTATCTCTGTTTTCTTGGTAGTTTTATCATGAATACATGTTGAATTTTGTTAAATGCCTTTCTAGCATCTACTTAGATGATTATATAGTTTTTCTCCATTATTATATATATATTTTATATATAATATATATACATATATGTAAAAAGGTAAAAAATGATTTGGACAGGATCTAAATGGAAATGGGTACAACTACTGGAGACTTTTATTTCAGGTGAGAAACAATTTTTGCCTGTTTTAGGAGCAATCTTAGGTCAATATGCTGGTAGATACGCCAGCACTTCCTGAATCAGAACTTACAGGACAAAGAAGAATTGTTAATAAAGACTTCCAGGTTCTAAGATATTCTAGGATGACTTCCAGGTCCTGGGTGTGGTTGGAGAGTTTACTTACTGAGAAGAGCAAGACCTAAAGTACATTCAGTTTTTTTTGTGTGTGTGATTTTTTTAGATCTGATATATCTTAGATTCTTATGAAGAGTCAACTTGGAAGTTGGATAGATGACTCGAGTTGAGAGAAGAGGTCTGAACTTGATACTTACATTTGAGAAATTTAGGGTACAGCTCATATTTGAAAGAAACATCTTTCTACGAGTTTCAGAGCTTTAGCACTTCCTTGTCACTCTTTGATATTTTACTCCTTTTCTCAAATTCCACTTTCCTTCCTTAGAATATCTAACTACTAGTTACACTTCAAGACTTAACCAAATATTTTCTCTCCAGGAAATCCTTTCCTAAATCCTCCAAGTTTTAGTGTATAGCTGACATACAAAGCCAAAGAAAGAGCCTGAGGTGAAAATATAGTGAATGAAAAAGACATAGCTCGTCCTGAAAGACTAACATGTTAAGAGTCAGGTTTTACAAAAGCCAGGAGAAATAACAGTCTCAAAAAGCCAATGTGTGATCCACTGTCAAATACTTCTGAAAAAAAAAAAAGAATGGGATTTAAAACTGTTCAAAAAATTTTAAATTCTTTCTCTTAAGCTGTAGTTTTTGCCGAACAGTTCAAGAAACTTTGGCATTTAATATTTCATATCCAGGGCCTGTAACAGAAGCAAGTCTTTTTTTTTTCCCCTTATGGCATGCTCAAGTATCCCAAAGAGCACTATTTTTTGGACTGTGACAATAACATACCCATGTGAGCTTAACAATGTTAAAAAAAAAAAGTTGGAAGGAGAAATTTAAACTGCTACATAAAACTTTGTAAGGGTAAAACCCATCTGCTTACTGATTAAAAAATACTTCGTGGGTGAAATTCAAAACTAAAGATTTATATGACTCCCTCTAGGAAGGAATTAAACACATGATCAAAAAATAACTGCACAAAAAAGTGTAATTAAAATAATTTTAGGGAAGTACAATGATTTAAGTAGAAGATTTAATATATTTATGATTTCTTTTATTGTGGAAACCTGAAATCTTATTTTTCTTCTCTGATAAATACATTTTTAACTAGTCATCAAGGTCCATAGAACAGTTAATACAAATAAACATACACTATAGTGTAGCAGAGAGTTTTATATTATAAATGAATGTTTGGATTCTCTGCCTTCTGCTCTCTGTTCAAAATATTCAGACTCTCTGGAGCCATAATTTTAAATCCCCACAGGGTTGACTCAGCTTTTCATCTTTTCAAAGATAGATACAGAGTACTAGCACTTTTAGTGTCTGGTATTTGTGGAAGCTTATTCTATAAATGTTTAATTTACTTAAAGATGAATTGACAGTCATTTTTTTTTTACGAGGATTTGCACTGGTCTCAATGTTTCTGTATTAAAAATAAAAGGCATTAGCACCTTGTAAGCTTTGTCCTAAATGTTCTTTTTCAATGTCTGATGTGTCATATGTACCACAGTTAATAGATAAATGCTTTAGAATTATTTTTTCTGAAAACAAACAGCACACACTAAATGTAGTTCTTACTTATCTTTCTATGTTTGTGTTATTAATTTAATGGTATCTATTTATAATCTACAACTAGCCTCTTAGGTCCTGGTGAGATAACTTTGAATTGCTTAGGTGGTAATATTTGACAAATACTGGGAAATTTGGTTAAAACATGAAATACAGTATTTTTTATTTTATTTTATTATGTTAATCACCATACATCATTAATTTTTGATGTAGTGTTCCATGATTCATTGTTTGGGCATAACACCCAGTGCTCCATTCAGTACATGCCCTCTTTAATACCCATCACCAGGCTAATCCATCCCCCCACCCCCCTCCCCTCTAGAACCCTCAGTTTGTTTCTCAGAGTCCATAGTCTGTCATGGTTTGTCTCACCCTCTGATTTCCTCCCCTTCATTTTTCCCTTCCTACTATCTTCTTTTTTATTTAACATATAATGTATTAGTTTCAGAGGTACCCAGAAATACAGTACTTTTAAGAGCCCCTTTAGCAATGATGATGTAATCGGTATTTTCCAGAGGCCTCATCAGCTTATTGATATATTTGGAATTAAAAAATAATACCTAACATGTATTGTTGGCTATTTACTTGGTATTTTTCTTGTTTACTTATTTGTTTGCTTTTTTCCATGGTCAGGCTTCCATAAGTTAGGCTGATAGAAAATTAGCTCTCCTTTGTTTCTAAGTGGATGTTTCTTGAACGAAGAGTTTCATAGCAAATGGTGATCTATCAAGTTCCACATATTCTCTAGGGTCTTATGCAGTAAATGTTTCCAAGTGACAAAGCAATCACTTTTTGGAGATAAATGTAACTCCTGAAGAATCCAGGTTCTGCTCTATTTTCCACTGAAAATCCCTAATTGACAATTACAAGTCCCACCACATACAAAGCATTGTCAGGCTCAGTGCTGGGAGGTAGCCAAAAGAAAATCATTCATTTCTCCTTCCTACTACTTGATACCTGTGGTTTCTTTTGCTTCTATCATGCTGGGGTCTCTGTTTTTAATTTAAATTTTTATTGTTTTTAGCTCTTTCCCCAAATTAAACATCTCTGGCTTTATATCTCAGATTTTTTATGTATTTGACATAAGTTTATTATTATTTTTTTTTAAATCTAAGTCATAAAATCTCACACACTAGGCTCCAGGATTTGGCAGCCACAGCATGCCTATACCAGAGAGGACACCTGTGGTTCTTACAGACTTGCTTTTTCTGTGTTGCTCCTGAAACCAATTCATTGACTATGAAATGGGATGTCCAAATACACAGTGTGCACAAGTATATATTAGAGATTTGATCATTTTGGTAACTATTCACAATATAAGAGATATTGTAGTAATCTGAATTTTCCTAATCAATTGTAGGACATGGTTATAAGGAAACTCACCTTAATAGCAATCTCTCAGATTGCATTGGATCATTGCCCTCATCTTCATATCATAGCATCTCAGTTCCCTCCTAAAATCTTCTGAATGTATCTAGAAATTTCTACAGCTGCCTCAGAAAATGTTCAAATTAATTTCAGCCTCCTTGGTGTTGGCATTATCCATATAGCCACGTGAAGGTAATATTTTGCCTTGGCTTCTGCTGCCGTTTTTAGAAGAAACTTAATTCCTGCTTAAGGTGCTATAGTCCAGGATCCCCAGAGCTGCAATCTTTTATGGAACTATAAATTCTGGATAAAGTATGAAAACTACTCTTCTTGAAAGAAGATAAGCAAACACTATGAGCCAAACATTGACAGAAATTTCCCTTTGAGAGCATTTTGAAGCCATAGTGCAGAGAAATAGAGTCCAAGGAAAAAGGAGCAGGCTCAGAGGGCAGATGAAACAGATATTAGAGTTTGGGTTTTTCTATAACAATTTAGATTTGGTGATATGGTTTGATGGAAGTAAATCACACACACACACACACACACACAGACACATATACACACTCAAAACAATATCTGTGTAAGATCTCTTTAGAATCTTAGCTGAATACTAAAGATGCAGCTAAAACTCTGGGAGACTTAAAAATAGAGATTATAAAGATAGCAGAGAACTGGAAAGACACTGGAATCATGGCCCAGCCTGAGTATAATATCTTCATGACCACCCATGCACTCAGTGGAGACCTCAAAACAGATACACACAGTTGTAAGGATCATACAATTGCTTAGGACTAAGGTACATTGAAAAAAATCCTTCTAACAAAGCTAAAAATAAACTCCAAAATGAATAAAGTAATCTGAGGGCAATTTGTTAGATCAAAATGGAGCATCCTTTAGAGAAAAGTTACATATGCAGGTAACTTAAATTTTGAATAATTTCCATCAAAAAAATAAAATATATACTAGATATCCAAAAGAGCAAGAAAAAGTGATAACTAAGAAAGACAAAAAATAGAACTAGACCCAGAGGTGAGTTAGACCTTAGAACTAGGCAACAAGAAATTCAAAATACTGATTAATATATTTTAAAAAAATAAGAAAATAATAGAAAAAATGTATAAAAAGTAGAATATTTCTGGGCACCTGGGTGGCTCAGTTGGTTTCAGCATCTGACTATTGATTTGGCTCATGTCATGATCTCAGGGTTGTGAGATCAAGCCCACATTGGGCTCCATGCTGGGCATGGAATCTGCTTAAGATTCTCCTTCTTCCTCTCCCTCTGCCCCTCCCCCGCATGCTTGCATATGCACACATTCTCTCTTAAAGAAAAAAAATAGAATATTTCAACAAATAAGCACAATCTTTGGAAAAAACAATGCAGGGTCTATAATTCAAAAATATAATATTACAAAATTAAGAATTGATTGTATGGGTATAAATTTAAGAATTCAATAGAAAATACCCAAACTGAAACACAGATAGAAGAAAATAAAGCCCTCACAGAATGAAGTATAGAAATATATGGGACCCACTTTAAAAAGTGTAAATACCATTAATTTCTCACAGGAGAGAGAGAATGGGAGAGAAAAATATTGAAAAAAACACATAAATACATAGTTAATACTTAACTACATAAAGCAACAATTAACATACATAAAGGAAGAAACTGACCATAATACAATAGTAGGGGACCCTAACACCCCTTCCATCAGTGGATAGATGATCAAGACAGAAAATCAAGAAGGTAACAGTGGCTTTGAAAGTACACTAGACCAAAGGGAACTAACAGATTTATAAATATATAATATTCCATCCAAAAAAAACCAACAGGATATACATTTTTTAATTTTTTTATTGTTATGTTAATCACCATACATTACATCATTAGTTTGTGTACATTCTTTTCAAGTGCACATGGAACATTCTTCAGGATAGATCACATGTTAGGTCACAAAATAAGACTCAATATATTCAAAAAGATTAATATCATACCACGTATCTTTTCTGACTACAACAATATGAAACTAGAAAAAAGAAACTGCAAGGAAAAAAACATGGAAATATCACAAATACATGAGGTAAATAACATGTTACTAAACAGTGAATGGGTCAGCCAAGAAATCAAAGAGTCAATCCAAAAAGAAAAAATATATGGAGACAAATGAAAATGAAAATATAATGGCCTCAAATCTTTAAGAAGCAGCAAAAACTGTTCATAGAGGGAAGTTGATAGCAATACTAGCCTACCTCAAGAAATAAGGAAAATCTCAAATAAACAAGTTATTACACCTAAAGGAGCTAAAAAATAAAAAAAAACCAAAGCCCAAATTCAGCAGAAGCAAGAAAATAATAAAGATTAGAGCAGACATAAATTCAATAGTGACTAAAAAAAACAGAAAAGATCAATGAAACCCGAGACCGGTTTTAAAAAAAAAAAATCAACAAAATTGATAAATTTTAACCAAATTTAACAAGAAAAAAAGAGAAAGGACTCAAATAAAATCACAAATGAGGGAGGGGAAATAACAACACCACAGAAATACAGAAGATCATAAGAGATTATTATGAAAAATTATATTCCAACAAATTGGACAACCAAAAGGAAATGGATAAATTTCTAGAAACATATAACCTCCCAAACTGAATCAGGAAGAAATAAAATATTTGAACAGATTGATTACCAGTAATGAAATTGAATCCATAATCAAAAAACCCAACAAAGTCTAGGACCAGATGGTTTCACAGGTCAATTCTGCTAAACATTTAAAGAAAAGTTAATACCTATTCTTCTGAAGCTATTCCAAAAAAATGGAAAAGGAAGGAAAACTTCCAAATTTGTTCTATGAGCACAATATTACCCTAATATCAAAACTAGGCAAAGATATACAAAAAAAGAAAACTATAGGTATGTCTGATGAGCCTAGATGCAAAAATCCTCAACCAAAAATCGGCAAACCAAATCCAACTATACATTTAAAAAGTCATTCGAGGGATGGGGTGGCTGGGTGATAGACATTGGGGAGGGTATGTGCTATGGTGAGCGCTGTGAATTGTGCAAGACAGTTGAATCACAGATCTATACCTCTGAAACAAATAATGCAATATATGTCAAGAAAAAAAAAAAGAAAGAAGATAGCAGGAGGGGAAGAATGAAGGAGGAAAAATCACAGGGGGAGACGAACCATGAGAAACGATGGACTCTGAAAAACAAATGGAGGGTTCTAGAGGGCAGGGCGGTGGGGGGATGGGTTGGCCTGGTGATGGGTATTAAAGAGGGCACGTTCTGCATGGAGCACTGGGTGTTATGCACAAACAATGAATCATGGAACACTACATCAAAAACTAATGATGTAATGTATGGTGATTAACATAACAATAAAAAAGTCATTTACCATGATCAAGTGGAATTTATTCCAAGGATGCAAGGGTGGTTCAATATTTGCAAATCAATCAGTGCACTACATCACATCAATAAGGGAAAGGATAAAAATGATATGATCATCTCAATAGAGGCAGAAAAAACATTTGACAAAGTATAATATCTATCCATGATAAAAACTCTTGATAAAGTAGGTTTAAAGGGAACATACTCAACATAATAAAGGCCATAGATGAAAAACCTGCAGCTAACATCATCCTCAGTGGTGAAAAAATAAAGTTTTTCCTCTAAGATCAGGAATAAGACAAGGGATGTCTATTCTCACCACTTTTACTCAACATAGTACTGGACATTCTAGCTCCAGCAATTAGACAAGAAAAGGAAAGAAAGGCATCCAAATTTGTAGCAAAGAAGTAAAACTTTCACTATTTGTGGATGACAATACTATACATAGAAAACCTTAAAGACTCTACAAAAAAAAAAAACTGATAAATGGATTCAGTAAAGTCACAGGATACAAGATTAATATACAGAAATCCATTGCATTTCTATATAGTAATAATGAATTAGCAGAAAAAAAATTAAGAAAACAATCCCATTTATAATTGCACCAAACAGAATAAAATACCTACCAGTAAAACTTAAGGAGGTGAAATATCTATGTTCTGAAAACTATAAAACATTGGTGAAAGAAATTGAAGATGACATAAAAAAATGGAAAGATACTCCATTCTCACAGACTGAAAGAACCAATATTATTAAACTGTCTGTAGTACCCAAAGGAATCTACAGATTTAATGCAATCCCTACCAGAATACTGACAACATTCTTTACCAAGCTACAACAAATACTATTAAAATTTTATGGAACTACAAAAGACCCCAAATAGACAAAGTCATCCTGAGAAAGAAGAATAAAGCTGGAGGTATCACAATCCCAGATCTCAAGATTGTCTGCAAAGCTATAGTAATCAAAACACGATGGTACTGTCAGAAAAATAGATACATTAATCAATGGAATACAATAGAGAGGCCAGAATTAAACCTGTGCTTCTTTGGTCAATTAATCTATGACAAAGGAAGCTAGAATATACAATGGGGAGAAATAGTCTCTTCAACAAATGGTCCTGGGAAAACTGGACAACTACATGCAAAAGAATGAAACTGGACCACTTCCTTATACCATACAGAAAAATAAACTCAAAATGGATTAAAGAACTAAATATGAGACCCGAAATCACAAAAGTCCTAGAAGAAAACCGAGGCAGTAATTTCTTTGACTTTGGCCACAGAAACATTTTTCTAGCTATGTCTCCTCAGGTATTCACCCAAAGAAAATGAAAACACTAATTCAAAAAGATATATGCACCCCTATGGTTACTGAAGCACTATTTACAATAGTCAAGATATGGAAGCAACCCAAGTGTCCTTTAATAGATGAATGGATAAAGAAGATGTGCCATTACACACACACACACACACACACACACACACACACACCACAGGGATATTACTCAGCCATAAAAAAGAGATCTTGTCATTTGCAACAACTTGGATAGACCTAGAAGGTATAATTACAGGTGAAATGAGAGAGTTGAATACCATATGATTTCACTCATATTTAGAATGTAAGAAACAAAACAAAGGAACAAACAATAGGGGGGAAAAAGAGAAAAACAAACAAAAAGACCCACTCTTACATACAGAGAACAACCTGTGATTGCCAGGAGGGGTGATACAAATACAGGGGATTAAGAGCACACTTATGGTCATGAGCACTGAGTAATGTGTGGAAATGTTGAGTCATTATATTGTACACCTGAAACATAACACTGTATGTTAATTATACTTCAGTAAAGAAAAAAAACTTAGTTTTAAAAATGTGAACGAAGACATCAATCTACAAATTCAGTTACATCAGTGATTTTGAGCAGGACAAACACAAAGAAAACCATTTCTAAGGATTTAATAATCCCTTTGCTCCAAATAAATACAAAATCTTCAAAGTAAACAGAAAAAAATACCATAGATATAAGGGTCACAAATGAATCAAAACAATGGAAAAACATCTTTAGAGTTATGGGGTGAAAGTGGTGGTAACTGCCAACTCAGGATTCAATAATCAGCAAAAGACTCCCTTTGAGATGAAAATGTATTCATTATCTACTGTTACATAATAAAGCACCCCCAAATTTCGTAGTTTCAAACAACACAGGTTTTGATCTTGTAATTCCTGTGCATCAGAAATTTGGGCACAGTTTAACTGGGTCTTCTGATCCAGTGACTCATATACTGTGTTCTTATTTTAAAGCTTAGCAAAGGATTTGCTTTAAAATTAACTCACATGACGTAGGGCAATATTTTTGGCTGTTGAACTGGGGGCCTCAGTTAAGTACTGGTTGATGGCTGGAGGTTCTCCTCAGTTCTTTACCACATGGGCTCTTCCAACACAGCAGTGTGCTTCACCGAAGCTAGCAAGAGAGGGGAGGGTGCTGACGTGACAGAAGTCACAATCTTTGTTATCCAATTATGCAAGTGATATTCCATCACGTGTTCTGCTTTCTGTTGGTTAGAAGCAAGTCACCAGATCCTGCCTACATTCAAGGGGATGGGGTTGCACAAGGATGTGAACACCAGGAAAGGATCATTAGGGCCATCTACAAAGCCTGTCTACCAAAGACAAAATGAAGACCTTGTCAGAAAGAGAGATAGAGAGAGAAAATTATTTAAATTAAATGAAATTAAAACATTAGACACACCTCATGAATCACAGATAATAAAATATAAAAGGGACTTGAAAATAAAAATGATAGAACTATTTCTAAATATGAGGGAAGAAATAGAGTGAGACCACAGCAGTATCTTTTGAGAAGAGAATAACTACCTTTTTCTGAATACCTGTATCAAGGATTATTTTAGACACTTTACATAAATTATCTATAGTAACAAAATACAGTTAGCAATAGATGTAAATATGAAGACGTAAGATCTAATGACATAAATTCTTGATTAAATTGAATATGAAGTATGAAAATAAAATTAGATTGCGTATTATCTGAAATTGAGTATCTTATAGTAACACCGTACACTTTCCAACTTCCTAATCAAACAGGTCAATTCAGTTGGCAGATGCCGTTCCCTTCCCTGGCTAACTAGACAGGCGTAGCTTCTGAAGCTACAACAGTCATCTTGTGATTTTAGCATGAGGACAGATACGAACTTTTAAGACTGATGAAACAGAAAAAAAAATCCAGCCAGGAGTAGTGCTGGTGTAACCACCGCATCACTGAAATAAATACCCATCTCCAGACTACACTAGTCCTTACAGCAGTACTGGATGTTCTCTGTTTTTACTATTGTCGTCAGTGACAATGCCAATGTGTATATTAATAATAAACTGTTGTGCTAATTTGCATTTTCCAGATAAAATAGTGAAGAGAAGCGTTTTTTCAAATGTTGATCGGGCATTCAGTTTTCTTGTTCTAGAAAAACATCCTTAGGCATTCTGATATATATTCGGGATTTGATTTATCATTATATACATCACAAATATCTTCTCTAAACCTGAGGCTTGCTAATTAACTTTTGTAAAAAAAATGCTTTCTTTGTATACAAACAAGTTTTTTATTTTGAATAAAATTGATCAGTCTTGAACTCTTTGACTGGAAGTTTTATTTTCTTACTTCTGAATGTCTTCCTTAGCTCAATATCATGTAGATAGTCTCTTAATAAGCCCTTCAAGATGTTTTAAAATCTTGAATTTCATAAATAGGTTTATGTAATGTATAAGATATATATTGTATATGTATATTTTGTATAATGTATAATAAAATATAAATGGAAATTTTCTGTGTGTGGCAAGAGTCAGGATTTTGACTTTTTCAGTGTGGACATCAAAGCATCCTGAATATTATGTTAAATATATTGGACATTATATTGTCTAATATATTGAATAAGTAGTATTCAATACCCTTCATTTAGTTTATTATTTCTTGTTGATATATCGTATCTGCTTCATGGATTTGAAATTCTATTATTAAGTAAACAAATATTCAGACTTTTTATGTTTTTTGATGAAATGACTCATTGCTCATTAGGGAATGGCCTTAATTAACTCTTGGAATTTAGTGGCTTTGAGTTTTACTTTATCTGATATCAGATATTAATATAATCACTATTTTTGCATGGCATATGTTAATCTATCATTTTACTTTTAATCTTTCTGTGTCTTTCCATTTTATATGTAATTGCTGATATAGGAAATATTGGGATTCAGAGCAAACAGTCAAGAAAGAATTCTTGAAATGTCTTGGGTGCAAAATGGTGGTTTTCTTAAAGCACAGAGGCAGGACCAGTGGGCAGAAAGAGTTGCACTGAGGTTGTGACAGGTGACTGATTATATACTTTCAAGCTGGGAGGAGGTTAAGGACGGCACAAGCCTCCAAGGTATTTTGGAAACAAGATTTCCAAACAGGGGCTAGCTATTGTAATGAAAACATCGTTTACTGCTGTTTAGTAAAAACCCAGTCATGAGACCCTTCAGATGTTCATCAGTGGGCCATATGCTTGGAGGATGATTGCTAACGTATATCTTGGGGGGTAGAGATAAAGGAAGTTTCCAAAGGAATTTATATATGTTAAAGAAGACTCACAGGATCCTGGAGGTCAGGCTAATGTTAAGCTAAGATTGCCTTTTGCCCTTAGCAAAGTATCAACATCCAGGCAGCTGAGTTCCTGCCTGTTTTGGACTTGTCAATAGGCTGTAAGTAGTGAGGAAATTTAATTTTTTTCTTTTGCCTTTGTTTCCCACATCAATTATATAAGTCATATAGAGTCTGCCTTTTTTTTTTAACAATCTCTGCCTTTTAATTGGAATGTTTAAACTATGCATTTAATGTGAGTAGTTTTATGGTTAGTTTTAGGTCGATCATCTTATCGCTTGCTTTCTATTTGTACCATTTGTTCTTTGTTCTCTTTTATCACTTTTCTGCTCCTTTGCAATAAATGAATATTTTATGCTTAAGTTTTTCGCTTTTTGCTTATTATAACTCGATGTTTAGTTATTTTAGTATTTTAATGTTTACAATATGCATTTTTATCTTATGACAATTTACCTTCAAGTGTTGTTATACCATTTTATATATAAGAATCTTACGTGTACCAGAAATGGTGAAGTTATGGACCCCTGAAAATTTACTCTTGTATAAAAGCAACAAGAACACTAGGCAAAAAAATTGTGAAAATCTAATATCAAAATTCTGGAAGTTAACCAGAAGCTTGGAACAAACTGAAGACTGCTTATCACGAAAAAAAGCTGAAATTTGGTATTAACAATGAGATTTGTGGCAATTCAGCTTCCCTTTTATTCCCTCCAGCTACTCAGTAGATTTGAAAATAAACACCCTTGCATTCATGATGAAAACCACCAGTCTAGGAAACTCTGTAGAGGACAAAATAGGTTTGGAACTCTCCTGAAACAAGCATTTCCAGAGAACAGTCTTTATTTGAACTACTTGACAGTTCCCTAGAAAGCCCTACAGAGATCATCTTTATTTGATCTGACCTGAAGCTTGCTCAGTGAAAACTGCCTTTTCTTCCTTAATGGGAGGAAGGGTGTCAAAAACAGTGACAATTTCTTAATATCACAGCTACCTGTACCAGTGATAAGAACCGGGGCAAACAAGAAGCTGACCAAAACAAACAAACAAAAAGCCTTAACGGAAAACCTGGGGAATAAAATGAAATCACGCAAAGGATGTTCTCTGACTAGAATGGAATTAAAGAACTCAATAACAAAAGGACAATGGGAAATTCACAAATAGGTAGAAAATAGACATTATATTCCTAAATAGCCAATGAATCAATGAAGAAATCAAAATACAAATTAGAGACTATAGTAAGATTAAGAAAAATAAAAACACATTGTAGCATAATAAAAAAAATCATATAGTAAAAGCAGTGCTTAGAGGTGAATTTATAGATGTCAATACCTATATTTAAAATGATGACAGATAGCAAATCACTAACCTAACCCTTAACAAACTAGAAAAAGAAGAACATAAAGCAAGCAGAGGGAAATAATAAAGATTAGAGCAGAAATAAATGAAATACAGATTAGAAAACCAATAGAGAAAATGAATAAAACCAAAAGTTGGTTCTTTGAAAAAAATTGATGAAGAATATAAAAATGAAGTCTCAAATTAGATACTAATATGAGGGAAGAGAGGACATTACTAACCACTTACAGAGATAAAAGATATTATAAGGGAAAACTATGAAGGATTTTATGCCAACACATTAGATAACCTGGATGAAATGGACAAAACTCCTAGAAAGATAAACTTCCAAAATGACTCAAGAAGACGTACACATCCAAGCAGACGTGTAACATGCAGAGTGGGAATTAGTAATACAATAACTTCCCACAAAAAAACCCAAGTCCATGTGGCTTAACTGGTGAATTGTATAAAATGCTTCAACAATCAACACCAGCCCTTTACAAATTTTTCAAAAAATAGAGGAGACACTTCCTCATACATTCTGTGAGGCCAGAATAACCCTGCTATCAAAACCAGGCCAAGGGCGCCTGGGTGGCTCAGTTGGTTAAGCAACTGCCTTCGGCTCAGGTCATGATCCTGGAGTCCCGGGATCGAGTCCCACATCGGGCTCCCTGCTCAGCAGGGAGTCTGCTTCTCCCTCTGACCCTCTTCCCTCTCGTGCTCTCTATCTCTCATTCTCTCTCAAATAAATAAATAAAATCTTTAAAAAAAAAAAAAAAAAAAAAACAGGCCAAATCAGAGGCACCTGGGTGGCTCAGTCGGTTAAGCATCTGACTTTGGCTCAGATCTTGATCTCAGGGACCTGGAATCAAGCCTGGTGTCCTGTGGGGCTCCCTGCCCTACCCCACTCAGCAGGGCGTCTGCTTGTCCCTCTCCTTCTGCCCCTCCCCCTGCTCGTGCTCCCCTGCTCTCTCTCTTGCAAATAAAATCTTAAAAAAAAAAAGGCAAAATCAACACAAGAAAATAAAACTGCAGACCAATATCTCATGAATATAGTCACAAATATTGCCTACAAAATGCTAGCAAAACAAATCAGGCAACCTAAAAAGGATCTTACACCACAACCAAGTGTGATTTATTTCAGAAATACAAGGCTGGCTCAACATACGAAAACCACCATATGATTATATCAATGGCCACAGAAAAAGCACTTGACAAAAATCTAACACCAATTTTAAGTGGTGTCATTTTCCTCTGAAGGACTTTGACAGTTCTTGGAGTGAGGGTCTGTGGGTCATAAATTTTTTTCAGTTTTATTATGCTCAAAAATGTATTCAACCTACAATTTTTTTTCTTTAAATTTTTTAGTTATGCTAATCACCCTACATTACATCATTAGTTTTTGATGTGATGTTCCATGATTCATTGTTTGTGTACAACACCCAGTGCTCCACGCAGAATGTGCCCTCTTTAATACCCATCACCAGGCTGACCCATCCCCCCACCCCTCTCCCCTCTAGAACCCTCAGTTTGTTTTTCAGAGTCCATCGTCTCTCCTGGTTCGTCTCCCCCTCCGATTTACTCCCCCTCATTCTTCCCCTCCTGCTATCTTCTTCTTCAACCTACAATTTTAAAACATAATTTTGTTGCTTAAGAATTCTAGATTGATGGTTTTCTTCCCAATACTTTAAAGACGTTTCTTCACTGTTCACTTGTGTGGACTGTGTCCTTGAAATATCTCTTGCAATTCTTATATTTGTTCCTTTGTATATAATGTATTTTTAAATTTCTGGCTTACTTTTTAGATTTCCTCTTTTTTATTGCAGTTGTTCAATTAACTCAAGACTTATGATGTGCCCTGGTATAATTCCGGTGTTTACTTTTGCATGGGATGCATTAAGACTGTTGGATCTGTCAGCTTATAATTTTTATCAAATATGAAAATATTTTGCCATGATTTCATCATATGTATTTTTTCTGTCCCTTCCTTTCTTTTCTCTAGTTTGAGCACTCCAATTATTGCTGTATTTGTCTGCTTAACATTGCTCCAGATTTAACTCATGCTTTTTGCCATTAAATGAAGATAATATTTAGCTCATAAGAACACAGCACATAGTAAGTCCCCCATAAATAATAGCTATTATATAAGGAATGAAGAAAATACCCATATAAATATTAAGAAGTCGCAAACATAATTTCAGGGATTCTATACTAGGTTTTCTGAGCATATAATCAGGAGCTACATTCAGAAAGAAAGCTCTTTGTTAACTGAGGAAAATATTACTTGTTTTCTCTCTCTTTTTTTTTTTTTCTACTTGCTACATCTGAATAATACTAAGTTGTCTGGCTTTTAATATTTATAAGCTTTCAAGTGTTAACAAGAAAATGTCCAATCTTCAAAAAATCTCTAATCTCATAATTAATAATACACACCGTATATTGAAGAGAACATGAAAATCAATTTTCAATTTACTTAACTAGTCACAGATTTCATTATAAAGCATTTTTTAAGTTCTTTGACATAATTTTGTATGACTCTCAATTTTATTTAAAGCAGTAATTGTCTTCTTAGCACAACACAATAATTGCACCGGTAAAAGTCTTCTACACAGTCCCATTAATTGATTAAATGATATTTTTGAAAGGCCATATTCCAGATGGAAGTTTTCAATTTGCATCAAAGGAAAGTTCCATGTATTTTTGGAATTTTGTGATTAAAAATAAAGTAGAACTTAGAATATATTGTTCAGGGCTCTATTAAGATTCTAGCCTTGCCTCTACAAATTAAAATAAAGTTCTTCACCATGTATTAATAAAATAGAAAAGATAAGGAAACAGTAATTGAAGAAAAGGAGATTTTCCTCAAAATGAAACTTGTGATTGGTCTTTACCTCCAATCTGCTGTGTTCTCTAAGACAAAACAGACCGTAAATAAAAATAACAATAATCTTCAGCACACCTAAATAACAATGAAAAGAACTTAGAATTAAGCTGCATTTAAAAAAGAAAAAACAGTAACATATGCTCATCTATCATGAAAAATGCATTCTATCCAATTTTTTAAAAAAATGAATACTATCGGCTTTGTAAAGAATATTCATTGATATCATCTTTCTATACACATTCAGGCAAATTTTCCTCCTCTGGAGCATTTGATAAATAATAGGAATTCCTTTAACCTTGAGAGCAATCTGAAAACCATAAAACATGTACAGCTATAAAGCTCTATCAGTAGGCACTGCCTGTTACCTGCTCAGAGCTATTAGCAATGATTGATGTTCAGCAGAGCTATTCTGACCCATATCCTTCAGAAAGATCTCAGTAGCCTTAGCTAGTGTATTCCATTTGGTTTCTTCCTGTATCAGAATGTATTCATTATGTTAATACTTATCAAGGTAGCTATTCATTTTCAATGAGTATTCTTTGAGGAGCTTCTCCCAAAACTTCAGTAAGGCCTTATAAAACATCATAGTCAAGCTTTTATTGAAGACCTTACTAGATCCATGGATACAGACCTCCTACATGAATATGACATTATAGCCCACTGAAGAAAGAAAGCAGAGGTCCAAAGACTGTGTGTGACTGTATTACAAAGCATTATAGGTTGATTTATACCAAACTGTTTTAATTTTTTTCCTGAATTTAATTCCCACTCAAAAATTTCCTTTTAATAAAATAAAATTCTGTCATATTATGTACTAAATGATATTGTACAATGGTATGCTTTTACCCTTCTGAACTGTTGGTTAGGTGAAAACAAAACAGAAAGTAAATGAAACAAGTACAGTCCTGATTTTGGAATTTGAATGACACTAAAACTATTATTGTTCTACAGAGTTTTTAAGAGAAGTCATTTAATAAAATAGCACAATTATAACTATCAGTTTTGTGGAGAGTCGGTATTCATCATTTCAGCAGATAAAGTCTGACTTTCTTTCTCTAATTCTTTTTGAAGATTTTGTAAAATAGTTTTAGTTAAGGTCACTTGGACTTGAAAATAGGCTAGGTTTTACTCATTATGATATTAGATAAAAATAAACTTACTTTCCCTCTCCTTTATCTTTTATTTCCATGTCAACTCCTATATTACTACTTTTAATGATTATTTATTTCATTCATGATTCCAATATACTTCTTAGAGGCTCTTTTTTAATGCTAGTGAACCATGGCATCAAGGAAATTTAACAGTTCCATTTCTTTATTTCTTCCATTTCTTAAAACTCATGCTTTAAGTTCTACGCTGCCCAGAGCTTATAGCTTTTATCATCACTGCATGTGGCCCAAAGCCAGATAACTGTTAAATGTTCCATTTATCCACTCTGAGGGACATCCAGAATCAGGGGTAAAACAATGAACCAACAGACAATTGTAGTTACTTTGAAAACTCACAATTACACCAAAAGTTGTTCCCTACACTATTAAAAACAATCAGATTCCAAGAGTAGAATCTGCTTTTACATCTGGCCAAATAGAATATTATTACCACTAAAAATATTGCTTACATCTGTTTCTTCCCTAAATATATTGTGCTATTTTATAGACACTAGTTTACTTTGAGTAAATGAATATAATTATTTTATACATTTCTTTTTTTATTCTCCCACAATTGGGTTATATAAGGTTAGATTCAAATTATATTGCTCTCAAAGAATCTTAGAGTTGTATTTCGATACTTTGGCTGAAACAAAAGAAAAACCTTTCTGGCTTTATTTTAAATCAGTTGACAGATAAACAGCAGGACAAATTCTGCCACAATTAAGGATGAACACATTGTAAAATGAGCTGCAACCAGCCATCTGTAGGTAATAAACATTACCTATCCTCTAGAAATAATCAGCCCTTCAATTATCCACAGAAACTTGGACCTGGGTATCTTTTCTCCAACAATATGCCTGTTATTTGTCACCAAATCATTCCAGAAGTATTCTTTTTATAACAAAATATGAATGTGAAAAACAGACATTAGACAAACAAAATGTCATTTCCTTTTGCAAAAATATTTCTGTACTTGGAGAGTCCTGAAAAATACTCTATGCCCAAAAAAAGAATCTTTTGCTACATGATTCTGAAATGAAATGAAGATGGTATCCTGCTGTAAATCTTAAAAGCATTATTTCCTTAGTTTCAGAAGAAAGCCTTTAGATGGTAGAGTCATCAGTATTGCTATTTCTTTAATGACGACTTTGCCATCGTTTTGAAATAATTATTTTGATAGACAAGTAGTCCTTCTCATCTGCACCCCACCCTTAATTTATATTCCAAGAATTGGCAAAACTAAAGGCCTGGCAATCTCATTCTTGCTTCATATTCCTGGTATTTTCAATTCCTGGTACAATTTCAAAACGGAAATTGTAACATATGGTATGCTTTGTCACACTCTTAGGTGATTTCATCTGATCTTCAAATTACTTCCAAGGTCTCTTGCCATTAGCTTGTGATATTGAATACTGTGGTAGGCATAGCAATGAACTCAACACTGGGGAATGAGCAAAACTAACCCCGAATGGCATGTTATTTACCCCAAGGGAAACACACGCTAAGGTCACTGCTTTGAATATCCTTCTTTAAGGTTGAGAAACAATTAGTTCATGATCCCATAGAATGTGATAATGGCAGCATATGCTGAAGATAAATCTATAACATTTAATTAAAAAGAAAAAGAGGTTGATATATTTGGGTGTTGTGTTTTTCTTAAAAATTTATATTTTTGTAGCAGTTTAAAATTTTATAAAGGGTGAAGATTCATTTCTTGCTTTTCCATTTATTCAAAAATTAAGAATATGATGTGATGAGGAGTGGGTGTTATACACAACTGATAAATTATTGAACACTACATCTGAAACTGATGATGTACTATATCTTGGCTAATTGAATATAAATAAATTTTTTTAAAAAAAGAATATCATCAATAGGGTTGAGATTTACACTCTGTTAAGCATTAGATATATTTTATTTATTTATTTATTTATTAGATTTTATTTATTTATTTGAGAGAGAGAGAATGAGAGATAGAGAGCACAAGAGGGAAGAGGGTCGGAGGGAGAAGCAGACTCCCCGCCGAGCGGGGAGCCCGACGCGGGACTCGATCCCAGGACTCCAGGATCATGACCTGAGCCGAAGGCAGTCGCTGAACCAACTGAGCCACCCAGGAGCCCCTAGATATATTTTAGACTTCACTTTTATCCTACAAACTGTAGAATAAGTAGCATAAAACCTCAACTCAAGTCACAAAACTCTTTGTCCTGCAATTTGTTGCTGCTCCTGATAGATTAAATAGTTTCTTTGTATATTATTACATTCAACAAATATCTTTGAACACCTGCTGTGTGTCAGGAAATATGTTATGCACTGTGAATATGTGCTAAACAAGAAAGACCAGTTGCTACGGTGAAGCTGATACACAGGGAGCATGGAGACACAAATAACTGCAATTGTGACAAAAGCTATCTGAATGAAAGTACAGGGTATCAATATTTCAAAAATACAAATGGAGTAATTTTTTATCCTCAAAAACCCAACAATCCTGTCTCAAAATCGGAGAGACTCTGAACAACTACTAAAACTAAGAATAGAATTCATCAAAGCGTTTTGATATATTATCAGTAGAAATGATATAAACAAGCAATTCATAGAAGAAAGACTCATGGCAATAACATTTCAAAAGAAGCTCAACTAATCACTTATAGAAATAGATTAAAGGAATTTTGTTTGTTTACTCAGTTTTATTGGCTGGGGCTGCAGTAACAAAGTACCATAACCTGGATGGCTCAAACAATAGGAATTTTTGTCTCAAGGTTCTGTGGGATGGAAGTCAAATATCAAGCTGTCAGCATCGTTGGTTCCTTCCAAGATTGTGAGAGTGAATCTGTTCATTGTTGTCTTGTAAAGTCTGGTAATTTGCTGCAACTCCTTGGTGTTCTTTGGCTTCTGTTGCATCACCCTCAACTCTGCCTTTTTCTTCACATGATGTTGTCCTTGTGTGTATGCCCACAACGAAACTTCTTTTTATAAAGACAGAGTCATATTGGATTAGGAGCCCATCCTATTTTTGTATAACTTTTTCTTAACTAATCACATCTGTAAGGACCCTATTTCCAAATACTCACATTCTGAGGTACTGGGGGTTAGAACTTCAACATACAAATTTTGGAGGGATACAGTTCAATGCATAAAACTTCATTTATGCAAATACCATTAAACATATAACACTTTTAATAACCAGTGCCGGCAAGAATATGGAAAAGGGGTCATTCTCATACTGGTAGAATTCTACAGTAGCAAATTTTATGATGCCATTTTGGCCAAATCTATCAAAAATTAAAAATGTACTCAATTTCTGCTTTGGAAATTCCACTTCTAGAAATCTATCTTGTATAAATACATGTGTGAACAAAGACTAATATATAAACAATAACTGAATCAAGAAGAAATAAAATATTTTCTTGAATTCATTCTGAAATATTTCATATTTTATAGGCCATTCTGAATATTTTTATTTTTTAATTTCCTCTTCATTATTAAAAACAGAAGTGCATTTGATTTTTCTGTAGTGATCTTGCATTCTGTGATCCCATGCTAAACTCATTTAATACTCCCTAAAGATATGTTTTGGTACATTCCTTAGGACTTTCTATAGAGAAAAATGTTAATAAAGTTTTGTTTCTTTCTTTCCAATATATATGACTTTTATTTATTTTTTTCTACTTGCCTTTTGCACTTGTCTGGGACTTCCAGTAAAATACTAAAGAAGAGAGGTAAAAGCAAACATATTTGCTTCATCTCCAATTCTAGAGAAAAAGTACTCCATCTTTCACTACTAAATATGATATTAACTATAGTTTCTCCATGTTTTGTTGTTGTTTAGTATTTTCTGGACAACCTTGAGAAAATTCCTTTATATGCCTAATTTACTGAGAGTTTTAAAAATGTGTATATAATGTCTTTTTGTATCTATTGAGATCATCACATTGTTTTCTCCCCCCTTCTTTATTTTACTTTGCTAATTTAGTGAAAGACATAGATTGATTTAAAAATGTAAAACCAATCTTGCATTCCTGAGATACACCACACTTAGTCATGATGTGATAAATCTAACATATGATGTGTTTCAGTTTGCTAATATTTTGTTAATGATTTTTGCATCTATTCTTAAGGGATATTGTTTTGGAGTTTTGTTCTCCTGTAGTGTCATTTTCTGATTTGGTATATGGGAAATTCTTGTCTTACAGATGACTTAAGTGTTTGGGTTGAATTGATACTATATCTTTCTGCAATGCTGAGTATAATTTACTAGCAAAGTAACCTGGGTCCATGGTTTTTATGTGGGAAGGTTTATATCTACAAATCCAGTTTCTTTCAGAGACATATGGCTATTTATCTATTTCCTCTGATGTGATTATTTCAGTTTATAACATTGTTATAAAGTTACTTATAACATTTCCTTTCTTTCTAATAATTGCAATAGTACTCATGATGTCCTTTCTGTTCATTGTATTAGCAATTAATGTCTTCTCTGTTATTTTTCTGAGAACTAGATAAATATTTTTTTTCTAATTTATCTTCTCCAAAAATAAGACTTTTTTAAAATTTACTTTTCATTACTTTTTCACTTCTATTTCATTGATTTATGTTTTTTAATTATTTCCTCTCCATTCTACTCAATTTAGATGTAACTTACTCTTCTTTTTCTAGCTTCTTAAGGTGGACAGTTAATTTTACAACCTTCATCTATTTCTAATATTTATGTTTAAGGCTATAAACTTCTAAGTACTGCTTTTGTTGTATTTCAGAAGTTTCATGTTTGGGGTTTTTGTTTTCTTTCAGTTAAAAATATTTTCTAATTTGTACTTTTTTTTTATCTGAAATAGAAATTATTTATAAGTGTATTAATATCCAGACATTTGAAGATTTTTACAAATGTCTTTGTCATTTATTCTTTGTTTTAGCTGTGGTCAAAGTACTTACTGTGTATCACTTCAATTCTTTTAAATTTATGGACACTTGTTTATGGCACTGTAGTGGGCTAGTGTTCCCTCAAACTGGGTATCTACCCAGAAATTCAAAATATGATCTTATTTGAAATAGCATCTTTGCAGATGTAATTACTTAAAAGATCTGAGATGAAATCATCCTGGATTTAGGGCCCTACGTTCAGTGATTAGTGTCCTTTTAAGAATGAGTGTGGAAGTGCTAATGTCTTTGTTTTGGTCTTGTGGCCTCTAGAACTGTAGGAGAATACATCTCTGTTGTTTAAAGCTACCAAGTTTGTGGTACTTTGTGATGACATCCTTAGGAAGCTAATACAGATTTTGGTAATGAAAAGTTGAGTGCTGCTTTAACAAATATCTAAAAGTGTGGGTGCATATATTTTCCAAAACTTACCAAATTGTACACTTAAGAGTATTTTATTGTATTTAAAACATAACCAAATAATGCTAAGTAAACAATTCTGGATCAGACATCCACTTCTGGAAAAATGGAGTAGGCATACTTTTCCTTATTCATCCTACTAAACTTATTAAAATTACTAAAAATATTAGAAAACTCTGAAGAGCATAGAAAAGATTGTAGATCAGCTAGAGATTTTAGGACCTAAAAAAATGATGCAGGGGTGAATTCCCTGTGTTGTTTTTTTCTCCTTTCTTTCTTTCTTTTTTTTTTCTTTTCTTTTTTTGTTTTCCTTTCTTTCTATATCCTAGATTGGTTTCTGGAGAAGCCAGCAATCCAGAAATGGGAATTTTAGAACTGAAAAAAACAATAAATAAAACACTCAGTGAATGGTTTGAATAGAAAGGACAGAAAAAAGTATAAGTGAACTTAGAAATTATTCAATCCAGAAAAATAAAAATAAACTTAAAAAAGAAAAAGGAACAGAACCTCAGAAACCTGTAACACTATCAGAGAAGCTCTAACATTAATTTTATCAGCATCCCAAAAGGAGAGACGTAACAGGGCAGGACTGAAAAAATACTCAAAGACATAATGGCCAAAAAACCTTCCAAATTTGGCACAAGACATAAAGCCAGACATTTAAGAAGCTGACTAAATCCCAAGTAGGATAAATCCAAATAAATCAAAAGCAAGATATATCATAGTCAAACTTATGACAAAAAAAAAAAAAAAAACTTAAAAGCAGAGAGAAATGATTTATTACACACAGGAAAGGAAAGTAATGTAAATCTGAAATTAAGCAAAACTATCTTTCAGAAATTAAGGAGCATCAAGACATTCTTTAATGAAAAAAACTTGGAATGTTTGTTACCAGCATAAGCACTGTAAAATAATAGCTAAAGGAAGTCCTCTAAACAGAAGGGGATAAGGAAGAAATCTTAGAACATTAGGAAGGAAGAAAAAAAGGAGAGAAAATATGGATTAGTACAATAGACTTATTTTTCTCTTGTGTTTTATAAAATTTTGTTTGATGGTTGAAGCAAAAATTACAAAACTATCTAATGTGGTTTTCAATATATATTGAGTATTTACTTAAGACAGGTAGATTATACATGAGAGGTTAAAGGGACACAAAGGGAAGTAAGTTTTCTATACTTCATTTGAAGTAGTAAAATACTGATATATTGTATTAAGGTAAGTTATGTTTATACAGTGTAATACCTAAAAAATGTAAAAATCTATACAAAGAGATACACTTAAAAACTATAGATAAATCAAAATAGAATTCTAAAATATGTTTGAATAACCCAAAGGCAGAAAAAGGTATCAGAAAAATTAAAAATAGAAATAACAAAGCAAAGAATAAAAGAGAAGATTTAAGCCCTGACATATCAATAATTATATTAAATTTAAGTGGTCTTATTGTACCAGTTAAAAGACAGAGATTGGCAGAATGGATAAAAAAAATATGAACCAACCCTATCCTGTTTACAAGAAACTCATTTCAAATTCAATGACTTAGGTACGTTGAAAGTAAGGACGTGCAACATTAATTTTAAAAAAATCAGGAGTGAAACAAAATAGACTTCAGAACAAAGAAAGGAACGTTACATAATGATAAAAAAAGTCAATCCATCAAACACACACTGTAATTCTAAATGTATATCTAAACAGAAATGAAAAAATAATGTGAAGCAGAAATCTGATAACACTAAAAAATGAGAAATACAGAAATCAACATTTATAGTTGGAGACTGTAACATTCTGTTCTCAAAAATGGATAAAACATGCTGAAAGAAGATCAGCAAGGATAAGGACGAACTCATTAATACTATCAAAAAACAGGATCTTACTGAAACTTAGAAAAAACACTCTACTTGGGGCATCTGGGTGGCTCAGTTGGTTAAGCATCTGCCTTCTGCTTGGGTCATGGTCCCAGGGTCCTGGGATCGAGCCCCGCATTCGGCTCCCTGACCTTTTGGAACCCTGTTTCTCACTCTCTCTCTGCCGCTCCCCCTACTTATGCTTGCTCTTTATCTGTCAAACAAACAAATGAATAGATAAATAAAATTTAAAACAAACCAAAAACCAAAACCAAAAATCAAAACACTCTACTCAAGAGCAAAACACATAGTTTTTAAAGCACCCATGGGAGATGCATCAAGATAGACCATAAAACAAGTCTCAAAACATTCAAAAGAATTTAAATCTTCTATGTATGTTCTCTGACCACAATGGAATCAGGCTAAAATCAATTACTGAAAGATAATAGGAAGTTTTCCAAAAGTTGGAAACTAAAACACATTTTTTTTCTTAAGTAGGCTCCATGCTAGGCTTGAACTCACGACCTTAAGATCAAGACCTGAGCTGATATCAAGAGTCAGACACTTAAGTAAGTCACCCAGGTGCCCCTGAAAATAATGGAGTTAGTTCTTTGAATAAATCAATAAAAAAGACTGACAAAAAAGGACGGAAAACATAAGTTACTGAGAATGAAACATTAGGTTTTATAATGTCCTGTTCAATGCTTTATGACGTTCCAACCTTTCTTCCCCTGCACCTTCCCCAATGTGTCCTCTCTCCCATCAATAACCTCTACTGGGCAGCTTGGATGCCATTTGGGCAGAGAATTCTTAGGTGCTAGTTACCCAAAGTTCTGAGGGTAAAGAAGGGACAGTCTTAGGCTCTAGGATAGCACAATCTCTTTTTCCTAAAGACTCTTTACTAGTGTGAAGAAGCTAGAGGAAGGCCAGAACAGAGCTTCTAAAGCAGAGGGCTCAGGGCAGAGACCCCTTGTTTTCTTTGTCTAAGGGTAATACTACCAGCAGCTTTTTTATTTTTTTTATTGTTTTTTATTTTTTATTTTTTTGGTGATTGGTGGGATATAAAGATGAGCAAAGGGGAAAAGCTAGATGTTGAATTTGGCCGAGCATAGTGTGCTATTTCTTGATAAGGGAGAAGTTTGGGTTGGTTTGGGGACATCTGAGGGAGCCTAAAAGGTAAAACTAATACAGCACTTGAGGGCAAGCACTATTCTAAGCATTGTGACATGCATAACACTCACTTAACACTGTAACTCTAGGTATTACTATTATCATCTCCATTTGATAAATGCAGAGAGTAGGCATGGAAAGTTTAAATAACTTGCTCAAACTCACACATCTAGTAAGTGATAAAACTACTGTAAACTCTGGATTCTGGTGGTAGAATCTACGCCCTTATCGTCCTTATCCCTGGCTTCAGATGCAAAGAGAGTGTCTGGAGAATAGTATGATTTGAAAATGTAGATTTGGAATCTCTAAAAATATACATCATTGAATTTGTAGATTTCTCATATAAATTACATATAGTACAAATAGAGGAGGCTAAATATAGATTCCTAAAAACTATTCACATTTGAGATCATGGTGCGAGGAGCCTTCAAAGGAGGCTCACTGAGACTAGTGAAATAGGGATACAAATATCAAAAGACTTCATCCTAATCAAAGGCAAGGAAAGATGCCACATGTAAAAGGAGTGGTTAACAGTGGTAAATGCTATGAGATATCAAGGAACAATAATATAGACATTAAATGAGTGCCCATTGTAAGTAAAGCACTAGATGAAAGGCTTTATATATATTTATCATGTTAGTCTTGTAGCAACTCCATGCTATAAGGGAAACTCCATGCTAATGGGGAAACTATAATTCTCCTCATTTTACAGGTGAGCAATCTGAATCAAAGAGAGGTTAATAAAATTGTTCAAGCTTGCACAGATCATATGTCAGAGGTGGAATCATGATTCAAATGGAAGCCATCTGATTGCTGAGCCTGTGTATATGTGCACTGGAATATGTGCATCATAATTAACAACATGGATATCTTCAGTAACCTCAGTAAGAATAGGGTAAGAGGTAGTGACAACCACTGTCAAGTACTGATTCAAGATATTTAGAAAGGAAGCAATGGAAAGAGATTATGAATCTAGGGGAGGTTTTATCTGAGATGTAGGCTTTGGGTTTGACCCTTAGATGGAAAAAATGAGACAAACTGTTAATGCAAAGAAACCCATACAGTAGGTATTATTCTAGAGATACCAATCTATTGAGCAAACAACCACCCTGTGGTGTCTCTAAAGAAAGGATCATCCTTCATAAGCAAAAAGGAATATTTTCTGCTGTCACTGTAGGAAGGGGAAAAAAGGAGCAAAGTGCCCATAGAGGTAGAATACTCAGGAAAGTTGAGCTCCTTTTTCTTGTCATTCTTATTTCTGTGGGAAAGAAGGGATTAGATCTCTTCCTAGCAAGGGAGCAGCGGATATAGTTCTATCCAGGTTTGAGAAAAGCCAAGAGGTTTTAAATTCCTGTTGTATCTAGCGGAATGCAGAGGGGACAGAAGAAACATGGAAGCTATCTGGGCAGCATGAGGAGCCCAGTTAAAGTTAGAACATCAGATGATAGGTTGTTTTATGATAAAGACTTTGCTAATTATCAGGGAAAATTCCTTTTTATTAAAGGCCCACATCAATTAGTAACTTCTTCCAAGGCAATAAAAAGAAGATGCAGAACGCACATGTTTGAAGGCTTTATTCAATAAAACACCTTTTCTCTTCTACTAATGATAATATTACATATATAAATTTGATATGACCAACATTGGTTTATTAGTCTCCTGCTGGTGAGAAACTGGAACCCCCATCCCCAAACTGCCTTAACTTCCTGACTTGGTAGAGTTAGAAAAAAAAGTTTTTAAAGCTAATTCATAGTCAAGTTACAAGGACTTGATCTTGTCATACTTTCTTTGGGCCTCACACAAGACTGTACAGTTGAATAACATCCACCCCCAAACCCTAACTTCAGATGACACTAAGGAGAAATGTTGACTAAATGCATGCGTTATCCTGGTTTAGGTCTTAGAACAAAAAAAAAAAAAAAAAAAAAAAACGGACACTAGGGGAAATACTGGTGAAATCCAAATGAAGTAGAGAGTTTAGTTAATAGTACAGGGCCAACATTAATTTGTTAATTTTGACACATATATTGTAGTTATATAAAATGTTAACATTAAGGCAAACTGGGTAAAAGGACTATTAATTCTCTGTATAATCTTTACAAGTTTTCTCAAAATCTGAAATTATTCTCAAAAAAGTTTATTGAAAATTAAGAATATGAATCATCCCTCCTAAGTCTTTCATATCCAGAAAAAGGAAGATAAGAGGAAATTCTCATCTCTATTTTTTAAGAAGTAATGCATTGACCCTATTACCTAAGTTTTAGAAAAATGTCTGTCATTATCAAACTCTGCTTTGAAATTAAATATATTTGGGGGACATGGGTGGCTCAGTCATTAAGCGTCTGCCTTCAGCTCAGGTCATGATCCCAGGGTCCTGGGATCGAGCCCCGCATCGGGCACCCTGCTCAGCGAGAAGCCGGCTTCTCCCTCTTCCACTCCCCCTGCTTGTGCTCCCTCTCTTGCTGTGTCTTTGTCAAATAAATAAATAAAATCTTTAAAAAAAAAGATTTTGTTGTTCGCTTCTTCTAGTAAGCGAACAACAGAGGGTTAGAAGTCAGAGTAAAATACCACATTGTAATGAGAGGTATTTATCATCTAAGTCCTAGCTAAGCAAAAACAAAACCAAAAGTAAGCAAACAAAAAAAAAAAACATGTTCTCCATTTCATACAATGTGTTCAGATAGTAGATTATAACAGAGTGCCTTGGCTGAGTCCAGAATGTGAAGTCATTACATCAGGAATGTCGGAGACTGCTGGGATGCTAGCCTTATGTCCAATACATTAATGCTGAAGAGTTGTTGAGAGGGAATTATTACACTGACTTATTTTTATCTTTCCCATAATGCTCAGAAATAAAATGGTTTTAACCCTAAATTTGCTGTTAAAAAATTGCAGATATGTAGCTCTTTGAATAATCAGTTTGTTGGAAACCATTAATAGCTGTGTGATAATTTCATCCTCAGTATCACACTGACATATACAACCTTATGGTACTTGAATATTCCCATATGAGTGTGTATATTCCAAAAGCTCGTCCTAAAAATTAATTTGTTAAAGGCCAGTAATCTCTTACAGCGAAAAGTAATACGATATACAAAACACTTAATTACTAGATCTAATGAAAGTCTCTCATACTGCTGCATAGCCCTCAAATGTTATAACTGATACAGTCTTTACATTTATACAATGTTTTTTAAGGAATGACAGTTACATTAATGCTATGGGGAAACCACATGATTTTATGAACACACATTGTGAAATGATTAAATCATTTAACAAATATGCACTGAGTTTTATAAAGTATAGGCTTTGTGCTAAGCTCTCAGGATATAGTAGTGAAAAAATGAACATGTCCTTCACACTCAAGAACTTGCCAAATAGTAGGAAAAGCAAATAAGAAACAATTTTTTAAATTACCAAAATATTGAGTATTTATTATGTTCTAGGAAGAGCTTACCTGCTCCTGAAATGTCCAACAAGTAAACTGTCATAAGTACTAAAACTACAGAGGATACGGTGATAGATAATAATAAGCAATAATTACCTCGATTATGAGGAGATTACTGTATATTGGAGGTTCAGCATAAGACACTAAGAGGCAGTATTTATTAAAGGAAAGGTGAAAAAAGCTAGCTGTGCTAAAAGCAGTAAAAGAGTATTTATTCTAAAAAAAAGGTAAGATCACAGGCATATCTCTTCATAAAGAAAAATGATTAGAATATAAACAGATTGGATAGAATGTTGTAGAAAAAGGTATTATTGTAAGCCTTAACTATCTCAGGTCTTGAAGAAGATAAATTAGGACATACAAGGACAGGAAAGAGGACTGAAGTTTAAAAAAGTATGAGGAATATCTCTTGTGCTTAGTATGTGCTAGGTGTTATATTAAATCACTTGTGTTATCTTATTTAAATGTTACATCCACAGTATGTGGATGATCATATTTTAAAGACCAGTTATGGGGCACCTGGGTGGCTCAGTTGGTTGAGCGACTGCCTTCGGCTCGGGTCGTGATCCTGGAGTCCTGGGATCGAGTCCCGCATCGGGCTCCCTGCTCGGCGGGGCGTCTGCTTCTCCCTCTGACCCTCTTCCCTCTTGTGCTCTCTATCTCTCATTCTCTCTCTCTAATAAATAAATAAAATCTTTAAAAAAAAAAAAAGACCAGTTATGTAAGAATTAGGGAGGTTATGCAACTTATTAAAAGCCACGATGGTAGTTTTATGTAATTCATCCAGCATTACAACAGGCAATGTAACCATCATCATAATTATCATCATCAGTGACTGCCATGACTTTATTACTACTAACTGGGATTACTATCTGAATTTTTTTAATGAAATACAATGGACATATAATATCCTATTAGTTTTAGGTGTACAACATAGTGATTCGATATTTTTACACATTACAAAATGATCCCCATAATAAGTCTAGTTGTTGTCACCTTACAAAGTTATTATTCTCTGAAAATTTTTGACAGTGTCTGAGTTTTAGAATCCTCTTGAATCATGCCAATGAGATTCTTCCAATATTTCTATGTTTTAAAATTCTGTTTCAGAGACAAATTGTTGGGATCAATTAGTGAGGGCCTGGAAGCCTTGGCTTTGGCAACTAACATGAAAAAGAAAAAAAAATCAGATGTTAGAAAATTTTACATACGAGATTATTTTCCTCTCCCAAGGAAGATCTTTCTTTTAGTGAGAACCTAAGAGCAATCTCTGTTGTGTATGTGCAGGTTAGGGGGCATTTGCCTATCAATCCATTAAGAATCACTATCTACAGAGTATATTCTGTTTTCAAAGTAACACACACACACACACACACACACACACACACACACACACACACAGCCTTATTTTTCTAGCAGAAACCTTGTTTGGCCTAAATAATAAGTCCTCTAAATCTTTACATAAGGCATAAGAAAAACTCTCTAAACCTTGTGGAATTTGAACATGTTGCATTCATGTAGAAATAAATAAACAATTGCCATTTATCTGTTTCTTTCAAAGTCAGAAACCAAAGAACTCTCTGAGAGGAGTTATTTCTGATTTCAAGAATTACTAAGTATTTTCTTTTTTAAATTTTCTATCCTGATTTACAGATAAAAGACCCTTGAAGAAATTCCAAACAGCTTCACATAAGCTTCAGAGTTTGAGAAAGCTTACCTCATTGAATTAAACATTAGACACCTTTGATGTGTGTGTGTGTGTGTGTGTGTGTGTGTGTGTGTGTGTGTGTTGCCTCTCAATCTTAGAGTCTGTGCTTAAATATTTAAGCCACAGTATAGTGTGTCAGAGTTAAAAAGGGAAAGCTTTTAAATCAAACTTGGAAATAATAAATTTAGGCTTAGGTTTGCACTTCGATGAATTTGGGAAGAGTCACAGGGGCTCATACTGGCCATCCTCTGGTAGAATTAGAGAAGTAATAATGTTTCCCTTCATGTGTGGTTTTTGCAGTAAGCATGAGGAAAATGCAGACTCTTTTTCTCCTAGGATTCTTCATATCTGTTGCCATTATTCATACCAACCATATGGAAATAGAGATATTAATTGTAATGTAGCATGCACACATTTTTTAGAGGATGCAGAGGTATGACAGCGGAACTTCTACTACCTATTCTTATGACATTAAGTAACATGACTATCATGGTGTTCAGTAAATGCACATTTCCAGTTTGACCTGTCTCCTTATTATCCTTCTCAAATATTCACTGAGCAATTTCAAATGAATTTACTTCAAATTCTACAAATCAACTCATCATTTTTCTTCAAGATAATTCATTTACCATCCTTTTTCTTTCTATGAATATACTAGAAATTTTGAAAACATCCTTGATAATTTTTTCCTTCAACATACTATCTGTCACCAAGCCTTGGTTTTCTTTTATTTTTTTAACATATTTTTTATTATGTTATGTTAATCACCATATATTATATTAGTTTTTGATATAGTGTTCCATGATTCATTCTTTGCATATAACACCCAGTGCTCCGTTCAACACGTGCTCTCCTTAATACTCATCACCAGGCCAACCCATCCCCCTACCCCCCTCCCCTCTAGAACCCTCAGTTTGTTTCTCAGAGTCCATAGTCTCTCATGGTTTGTCTCCCCCTCCAATATCCCCCTTCATTTTCCCCTTTAAAAAAAAATATATGTTGATTCATTCATTCTGCCCCACCCTCACCATTATCAGACTCCTATCTCCTAATGACTATATTAGAACATCTTGTTAGCCGGACTGATTTTTTTTTCTTGTTTTCTACATGAGTCTAATAGTATTACTAGGTTAATCATTTTACGAGTTACTATTTTAAGTGCTTTATAAAATAGTTGTGGTTCAAGTTTACATGCAATATTCATGAAAAGTACCCTTTTCTAACTACTCTAGCCCATACTGAAAATAAATCTTCTGAAAACTAATATTTAAGGTATTCATTCAATATTCATTTCTTCACATCATCTTCCTATAAGTCATAGATATGATGTACACACAAAATGTTTGTGTGAACCCTGTCCCTATGGAATCGAACCAGGGAGACAGAAACAAATTATAACCTCAGGGCTTAGTGTAGTGCTGTGAATGCATTAGATGCCTATTAAACATCTGTTGAGATAATAAATGAATAGAAAGACAATTGTGAAAGAATTTGAAAAGTATAACAACAGAAATCTGTGTATATAATGATGTTATGGAAATTGGACTGTTGATTTTCCCAGGAGAATTTTAAAAAGGCTTTATAATTTGATATTAAAACTAAGTCTTGAGGGGTGCCTGGCTGGCTCAGTTGGCTAAGTAATCAACTCTTGATTTTGGCTCAGGTCATGATCTCAGGGTTGTGAGACTGAGCCCAGCATGGAGACTGCTTAAGAGTCTCTCTCTCTCTCCCTCTGCCCCCCACTCTGCAAAAAACAACAAAAAAAAAAACAAAAAAAAGGAAAGAAAAAAAATCAATTTTATACACTACTAATATTTTGGTTAATACAAACTAAGTAATGTAGATTTAACCTACTTTAATTAAAATGTTTTTATATTACTGCATTATTGTGACTTTGCTGTACAAAAGAATACTATGCTATTTATAAGTGTTCACTTGGTGTACTTAGAAGATCTGAGGGATTTTGCAAAGTATCCTTCTTATTTACAAAGACATGATAAAATATTTCATTAAGGGTGACAAACTGCTCTGATTCTTAACACAGAGCTGCAGTATGGTGCATGCCTTGAAAATACGCACTGAGGAAACGTGAATAATTTTCTTAATCATCTGAGCCACTTTTCTAGAAAATGATAAAGACATCTATAACTCTATATAACTCCTCTTAAGTTTAATAATCATTTAGTATAAGTACTTAAGGCACTTAGTCTGGTGGCAGACAATGGAAAGAGCTTCCACTTTTTCTTTTTCTTTAACATTATTTATTGGTACAGTTATATTTATTTATTCATTCATCCAACAACTATATGTGCAATTGCTTCTTGGCAATGTGCAGTGCCCTGAGGATTGAAGACAAGTAAGACCCGTCCCTGTTCGTAGGAGTCTTAAAGTCTACAAAGAAAAAAACCTTTAGATAACATTAAGCACATTATTATTGTAGCCAAGGAGAGGCTGTTCATAAGTGTGGAAAAGGTTGTGGTTAATTCCATCAGAGACAGTGAGAAAGTGGAGGTCAAATATTCATTGAAAAAGTGAGGTAAGGAGAATTTTGGACTCGGAACATAGCAAACATACATGGGCCTGTATGGGCTTCTGTAAAGTTGAAATGAAAAATTTTGGAGATGGGAGAGCCTGGGAAAACCTGCAATAGAAAAGATATTTACAGAAATCACACCTTAGAGGATATTCTGTTTTATGGAGAATAAGCTTAATGTGGTAGTCAATAAAGAAGATTAAAAGGATTCAAATGAGACATCAACATGAACGTATGCACATTAAAAAGAGCCATTGTTGCTCTTATTTGCAAATGTTGCACTGGGTAATTCCAGGATTGCCATTTGTCTCAGAGTTATCAGAGATTTAGATAGTTTCTAAGATAATGGTAAAAAAGAATAAGGTGTCCTGAGGGGGGGACCTGTATATTTTTACAAAGTGTTTATGTTAACTCTAATGGGGTTGCAAAGCATTCTCATTCAGCAACATGGATATATATTTTACAAAAGGAGAAGGAAATTATGTGAAAATCAAGTAAGAAAGAAACCCCTAAAATGAGAGGTGATAATTAACTGATAGGATATATGTTAATGAAAAAGAAAGAGATTTTATCACCAACTAAAAGTGGGAGAAAAGGTGAAAACAGCATAAGAAAATTTTCAGATCACTTTGCTGCTTCTGGTGACTCTGAGAGAGGTAACCCGTGATGGTATTTACTGAGAAACAAAGATAGGATTTGGAAGATTTATCTTTTTATTTTTGATAGGGGAAAGGGAAAGACAATAGGTTCACTTTTGGAAATTCTAATATTCACATGCCTTTTGAGTATCTGGTGTGAAATTTTCAGTATGCCTTAATTCATTTGTTTCTCTACGGCTCTAAAATTTCAAAGAAAGTGGCTAAACATATACAGTAGAAGAAGTCATGAATATATGGGTAGACATTGAAATAAAGGGGATGAATGAGACTATTTAGGAAAATATGTTGAAGAAGAAAAGACAAAGGATATGGTAACAACCGTCCTAACACTATTATTTTATAACATAGAGTAAAAGGAGCTGGGAAAGGACTGAGGAGCAACAACAGAAAGCAATTTCCTGGATCTCTTCCTGGATCTCCTAGATAGGCAGAAATCCAGCAAAGAATGCCTTTCAAGTAAGAAATTAACGTCAATAGGGCTGTAAGCTGCCTTGAGTAACTGAACTCAGAGTGGCCCACTGCCTTTGGGAACAAAGGGAATGATGGTAATATTTCCCATAATTGTTTTCCTAGAGTTGTGGGAGCAAAGATCTGGTATGAAGGGAATGGGAAGGATAAGAGATAATGTTTTATGTCTAGTGTTCTTATTTCCTTGTTACTCATTTTCTTAGGTTTCTGTGAAATGAGATGATAATTTCACACTCTTGGGATTTACCTATAAATTTCCTTCTCTCCCCTCTCCCCATTTTCTGTCTACTGGGATGAGGCAATAAGCAAGAATACCACGGCCAGATTGTGATGTGTTATACTAATACAAACCATGTGTCTGACAATGTCAGACTCTTGAATTAAGTCCAATAAAGTCCCTAACTTATTGTCATTTCCACATTCGAGTGTTTAGCCATGTTTAAATAATAGGAGAAGTGTCAAGTGAGGCTTAAATTATTTTCCTGACTCGAATTAGAAATGAAGGATATGGAAATACAGACTGATCTATTTTCCACTCTTTTAATCCACGTGTCTTAGCTGGGTAAACAGAAGAAAGAATTTAACACAATCGACCACATTAAACAAAAAACTTCCTTTACATCATCTCATTACCAATCAACTACATTTAGAAATTGTGGTATTGTTATGCAAATAAAACACTGAAAGGATTGAAATCCAGAATTAGGGAGTAGTAGTTTAGAATGTTTTGCTTTTAAGATTAAAAATTCAGTTCTTAATCTTGCATTCTTTAGATTATTTTTTATTTTGTTTTCCCACCCTGCGAGAACTAATTTCTTAAGTAGAAGACTTACACAAAGAAATTAAAGGGCCAGGCAATTTACATCAGATTACCTATTACCGAGGCTGTAGACATGCAATTTTACATTTTTGAATATTTGAAAAACACATAGGCATTACTTCCCTGTTGGAAATCATGAATGTAAATGACTTATTAAAAAATACAATATATTATTTAGCATTATTTTCAGTGAGTTACTTCAAAGCAGCACATTAATAAGGATCATGTAATTTGAAATCAGGGGGAGAAAAAAGTACACCATGCCTGGAGCTAAAATACATTTTCTCTTCTGACTTTTTTTTTTTCCTGGAAAATCTCTTCCACCAATCAAACCCCAGGATACTAGATTCTAATCATTAAAGAATGTTTAGATGGTAAACAAAATGATGACAAAAAGAATAATAGCTTTGTGTTTTTATGGAACTGTACACATCAAGGCCAATGGCCAAATAAAGTCCCTAAGTAGTCTGGAGTTTCTTTAATGGCCAATAGTGGCCTATGTTGAATGTATTCAGGCTTGCCAAAAAAAATGAACCCCTCTGAACCTATCCCTATTTAAAGTGCAACCCTCGACTATACTTTTATTTTATTTTTTTTACTTTATGTACACAGAAATTTATTAATTTTGGTAATTTTATAAGATAAAAAACAGTCCTATTATCTCCAAATACAATCATGCTACTACTTTGTAGTCAAAAAAACACTCCACCTACAGTTTTCCCAAGCAACTAATGATCTTTTCATCCAGTGATGGGCAGATTAATGTTTTACAAATGGATATCAAATAAAACCATGTGTAAACATATATTTGTACATACATTTATTATAAACTCTACTGATGTAGAGAATGTATAGCACACAATTTACAGATAATAAAAATTATATTATTCTTTATTATAAATTTTGTGGAGACAAATGATTCTCACAAATGCTTTTATTGATTATTTGCTGAACTTCTGTATCTGAAGTCACACTATGTGTTAATTTTTGACATGATAACCAAACTGTTAGTTGGTATTGTCCTTTAGTCAATAAGATAAAAATGAAACAACAAAATATATGTCTTAAGTGGAATTTAACCATTCAATATGTGGCCTTTTGTGTCCACTTTCTTTCACATGACATAATTTTTTGGAGATTCAGCCATATTGTGGTATGTATCAGTGTTTCATTTCTTTTTATTGCCACATACTATTGCATTATATGGCTACTAATTTTATCTGTTCACCAGTTGATGGACATTTGAGTTATGTTCCCTCTAAATACGTGTGCAAATTAAGGGTTCTGAGGTAATAAGACTAAAGGCAAAATGTCAGACATTGGGAAATTTACCAGGGTAACTCCATTTTTTAAGGCTTCTTGGGAGAGTTAAATTGCCTTCCCTAAAAAAGTCTTCTCAGCATTGGACCACAGGAACATGTTTTTTCCCTTGGAACTTTAACATTATTCATATCTGTGGGATTCTAGTTCAATCCAACATATCATACAATGTACTTGAATATCTCCTGAGATTAACTTTATTTAGCATCACATGCAGAAATAAATCCAATTGAAATCTGTTAATCTTTAATAAATCCCATTACCAATTTAATTATATATTGATAGTAATTATCAATATATAATTAAATTAATTATATACCAAAATACAAGTAAATTCTAATTTTTCATAAAGATACTTGTTAAAATGATGCAGTCCATAAATATGCTTATCTCAAAGGTAATAGATAATATATCGAACCCTAAGAGATAAATAAAATTAAATCTAAAATGTTATTTAATAATTACTTAGGATCTTTCAAAATCTCAAAACAATGTTCGGCCCCACATTGATGACTTCATTTAAAATACTCAACACTGAGTTGCAGCACTGATAAATCTTCACTTAGAAAAGATGCTTTCTAGTAATGCTAGCATTTCTAATTTTTTAATTGTTTTATTATGAGATTTAGTACACATGAGAGACTTATGAACTAGACATCTGATTAGGGATCCAATTTGGGGCATATTTTTGGAGTAATAATTTAGTTTGCCATTTTCTTTTGGATAAAGAAATCAAAAACAGGCTAAGCCTCATGGGTTCTTTTTAGGAAATAAAGTTGCATTAACATTTTTTGAGAATCTGGTAGATTTAGTGGCTAAAAACAATTTGGATTTTATAATTACAAAACTTTCTTCCAAGGTAAATCTAAGTTTAAGTATCAGTTTTACTGGAAGTCATAATATTTCTTTTAGTGATAATATATTCAATTTTTTCTCACATTCAATTATAAGGCATTCATGCTTGTGAGAATGTGTTGGAGAGATCTGATCGTGGATCTCTCTAAGATTTTTGGACAGCATCCTGGTTTATCCCAGAAAGCTGTATTTTGAGTTTTGCAACTAAAAGAGCTATATGTTTTATTTCCAGATTAGTAGATAATACATTTCAAATGTTTTTTGACACGAATTTCATTCCTTTGAATAATCCTGCCTTCTTCCTCTATAAATAACAAACTCTTATCAAGTGGTCTGTAGTATGTTTTGAGGTGTCATTAAAATTGCAAAATGGATCAGATGAAAGAAGCAAACTCAGGGAATACAGTGACCACGATGTCCAATTCCTCCCATGTCCATTTCAACTTTCTCTACAAAGCAGAGCAAAAGTTGATGCAGGCAAAGTAATAAGGGCAAAAATGTGCATGTGATATAAAGGGTCAAGAAAGCTAAATTCCACTCCCTTGAACATTGACTGTATTTACTGACTCACTATCAATGAATGGAATATGGCAGAAGTGATGTTTCTCACTGTTTCTGTTCCAAGATTGAGTTATTAAAAGACTTGCTTGTGTTTTGAGTATTTTCTCTTTTTCTCCCTCTCCATCTCTTGTCATTTGGCTCAGACAAAACCAGTTTTCATGTTGTGAGTAGCCCTGTGGAAAAGCCCACCTGGAAGGAAAATTAAACCAATATTTATAAAGAAAATGGGGCCTTTCAAAAACATGAGTTATCACAAAAGTGGCTTTTTTTAATACTTACTCAATCCTTGTGATGACCACAGCTGAGACTCACAGTTTGAGTCAAAACTACCTTGATTCCTAAATCTCAGAGACTGTGTGAAATAGTAAATATTTAATTTTTTATGCTGCTAAATTTGGGGCAATTTGTTACATTGCAATAGAAACCTAATGCAGACTCTGTCAGGATCTCTAGAATGGAGAACAGATACTTTGTTTTTCTCTGAGCTGGGAAGGAGGATAAATATGAGATATAAAAAATGAGGAAAGGGAGAGAACAATTGATGGCCAATAAACATATAGAAGAGATGCTCACCTTCATTAATTCAGGAAAGTACAAATTAAGACCATGAGATGCCTTCTGTACTCATTCAGTTGGCAAAAATTAAGAAGTCTGACAATAATAAGAATTGAAAATTTGGGAATAGGTGGGATCTTCAAAAATGGATGTGGGAATACACATTTCTACAACCACTTTAGATATTTTAATATTTACATTTCCTTGTACCCAGTAATTTTATTCCTAGTTATATATCCAAGAAATACTCTTGCATTTGTGCACCAACAAACATATACTAAGAATTTTCATAACAGCAAGGATAGTAGCATAAAGGTAAAAGTTTAAAATAAATCAAATGCCTATAAATAGGAGATTGGGAAAAATATTGACTATTTACACAAAGGAAACATAACAGTGAAAAATAGTAAATATACAAACAACATGGAGAAATCTTAATATACAACATGATGCTCTTTTCTTCAGTTCAAAAATAAGGAAAATTACAAGAGGGTATTGATATATACACACACGCATGCATATATAACCACATTTTAAATAAGAAATTAATAAAGTGGGGCACCTGGGTGGCTCAGATGGTTAAGTGTCTGCCTTCGGCTCAGGTGATGATCCCAGCATCCTGGGATCGAGCCCCGCATCAGGCTCCCTGCTCAGCAGGGGGGTCTGCTTCTCCCCCTCCCTCTGCTTCTCCCCCTGCTCATGCTCTCTCTCTCTCTCATCTCTCTCAAATGAATAAATTAAAAAAATTTAAAAAAATTAATAAAGCAACATTTATTCTAATGATTTGGATGAAAGGATGCAGGAGGCTGTAACAGAAAAAGCAGTGTGTTCACAATAATATATAATCACCAAATAAAAATAATATATGAATAAACAAAAGAATGGATAAGTGAATAAATAAAAATACATTTTAAAAAGATGAGATTCCTCTAATATCAGAAATAAGACAAAGATGTTCACTTTTGCCACTTTTACTCGACATAGTACTGGAAGTTCTAGCCACAGCAATCAGGCAAGAAAAAGAAATGAAGCATCCATATTGGTAAGGAAGAAGTTAAACTGTCACTATTTGCAAATGACATGATATTCCACATAGAAAACCTCAAAGACTCCACTAAAAATGAGATAAATAAATTCAGCAAAGCTGCAGAATAGAAAATTAACAACCAGAAATTGATAACATTTCTATATACAAAAGTGAAACAGAATGAAAAATTAAGAAAACAATCCTATTTACAGTTGCACCAAAAAGAATAAATACCAAGGAATAAACTTAACCAAAGAGGTCAAAGACTTGTATGTTGAAAGCTATGAAACATTGATAAAAGAAAATGAAGATGACACAAATAGAAAAATATTCCACGCTCATGGATTAGAAAAATTAATATTGTTAAAATGTACATATTACCCAAAGCAATCTACAGATACAGTGTGATCCCTATCAGAATACCAATAGCATTTTTCACAGAACTATAACAAATAATCCTAAAATTTATATGGCACTACAAAAGTCTCTGAATAGCCAAAGCAATCCTGAAAAAGAAGAACAAAGCTAGAAGTATCACAATCCCGGATTTCAACATACACTACAAATCTGTAGTTATTAAAACAGTATGGTACTACCAGAAAAATAGAAAAATATAGATCAATGAAAGAGACTAGAGATCCCAGAAATAAGCCCACATTTGTATGGTCAATTAAGCTATGACAAAGGTAGCAAGAATATACAATGGAGAAAAGACAGTCTCTTCAACAAATGATATTAAAAAAATTGGACAGCTACCCATTAAAGAATGAAACCAAACCATTTTCTTATTCCATACACAAAAATGAACTCAAAATGGGTTAAAGACCCAAATGTAAGACCTGAAACCATAAAAATCCTAGAAGAAAACACAGGGAGTAATTTCTTTGACATCAGGCTTAGAAAAATTTTTCTAGATGTCTCCTCAGGCAAGAAAAAAAGCAAAAATAAACTACTGAGACTATAACAAAATAAAAAGCTTTTGCACAGTGAGAAAAACCATTAACAAAATTAAAAGATAACCTATTTAATGGGAGAAGACATTTGCAAACCCTATATCTGATAAAGTGTTAATACCAAAAATATATAAAAAACATATACACCATAACACCCCAAAACATAATCTTATTAAAAATGGACAAAAGAACTAGAGACATTTTTCCCAAGAAGACATACCGATAATCAACAGACACATGGAAAGATGCTTAACACCACTAATCTTTAGGGAAATGTAAATCAAAACCACAATGAGATATCACTTTATACCTGTCAGAATGGCTAGTATCAAAAAGATGAGAAATAAGTGTTGGTAAAGATATGGAGAAAAGGAATCCCCATGAGTTATTTATGGGAATGTAAATTGGTGCAGTCACTGCAGAAAGTAGTATGGATGTTCCTCAAAAAATTAAAAATAGAAATACCATACAATTCAGTAATTCTATCACTGGATATTTACCCAAAGAAAATGATAACACTAATCCAAACAGATATATTCAGCCCCATGTTTATTACAAACACATACACAGAGGAATATTAACCACAAAAAGGATGATATCTTGCCATTTTCAACAAAATGGATGGATCTAGAGGACATTATACTAAGTGAAATAAGCCAGACGGAGAAAGCAAATACCATATGATTTCACTTATACATAGAAACTAAAAACAAAAACAAAAGCAAAAAACAAAACAAAACATAACAACCAATAAACAAAAAACAGAATCAGATCTATAAATACTGCAGACAAATTAATGGTTGCCAGAGGGGAGGTGGGTTGGGGTTGTGCAAAATGGGTGAAGAAAAGTGGGAGACACAGCTTCTAGTTATGTACTAAATAAGTGGTGGGAATAAAAGGTACAGCATAGGAAATATAATTCCTGTTACTATAATAGGGTATTTATGGTAACTAACTACACTTGCGGTAAGCATAATATATAAATTGTTGAATCACTATATTATACAACTGAAACTAATATATCATAGTGTGTCAATCATACTCAAAAAAAAAACAAAAAACAAAAAACAGAATAGCAAGGTGCTAGTAAGCTGAAATATTTTAAGAATTAAAAGTATTTTTTTAAGATTTAAAAGATTTCAGGGGCTAAAAACATTAAGATACTCACAAATGTATTAAACTCATTATTATTTAATCCATCACAGTGGCAAAAATAACCAAAATAACATAGCATATAATTACTTCTAATCTATTTGAATTAAATAAATCAAAATTACACACACAGAGATGCTTTTCTTTTCTTTTTTTAAAAGAAGGAACTTAGATGATATTTATTTGGACGACTAAGAAAATTCCTGGGATAAAACTTTTCAAATAAATCCTCTTTTCTGTATATGTCAAATTTAAACTAGAAGTCTACTATTACGTACATCTAAAAGGAGATATCAGGGATTGATCTGAAAGGACCAAAAAAACACAAAATTCTGAAAAGTAATATTAACAAAACTAACATTTATGTTGTGTATATATAGCCTTTATATCCCCTGCAAAACAACTATAGATAATTTTTTCCCTTAAGGATGTGACTTACTATTTCATCTGCTTATCCTGTTAGTCTTATAATCAATTTATAGGTAAAATTATATAAAACATTACACACTCGTTTTGACATCATTCTGTATATATTTAATTTTATAATTTGAGCCATGTTTTGTGCGATTTGCCACTTTATACCAGCAATTTTGTATCAACAAATGAAACATTTTACTTGAACCAATTCATGTTATATTCAATTTTAGGCAAATATGAGAGTCAATGTCGCAACCTTTTGAAAAAGTTATCTCCTATATTAGTGCATTGTAAATGACCACTATTAAACCAGGAATTCTATTTTGTAGTTCGGTTGCTGTGCACATTCTCAATTTATTTTTCTTTATGATATAACACTCTGGGCATAGGCTTTGAATACTGTGTGCAATTTCAGACCAAAGCAGCTTTATATGAAAGATGAATTCATATGAGGTAGCCTTATAATGAATGCTTTTAAATCACTGTGAGCCCTGTAAATGAGAAGCCCTACTTTTTTTTTACTCTCTCTTGAGAACTCATTAAGACAGCAAACACGTTTTTTGAGAACAACCCAGATCATATGCGGAACACACTAGCCCTTGTATCAAGAAGATCCACTGCAGAGGAAAACACTAATTTTGAACTAGAAAGTGGCATTAGAGATACATTTAAGCACAGTGGTTCCTTCCACTAGGACTGCCAATTCCTAGTCCTGGGTCTGAATCTAAGTTAATTGATCCCCTATGTTGGTCTTCAATAATGTGTACCTCATTATAATCCTCCATGCAGAATGCTAGGCAATGAGGAGTTTTATTGATGCATATTGGAGCAAAAAGATAATATAAATGAATTCTTTTTTGAATCTAAATGTTGTGAATAGGGCAAAACAAATACTATTCATGAACTGATTCACATTTACTCTCCTGAAACCTAAAAAAGAATACATCCTCATTCTAAGTGTTTCAATCACATTTATCCTTCAGAAACCTTATCAAAATCTCAAAGTAGGTTAGATTGAACTATGTTATACTATCCAAATTCAAGTAAGAGTTGAAAATGTTTTCACCAAGCAAATAATTTATCAAGTAGTCAATAAAAAAGCTAAATCAGAGTAGTGGAAAGAAATCTGGGACTGTATTCAGAATCTGATTTGTATGTCATCAAAGCTTTCTCTAGATGGTTTAATAAGAACAATGAGCTTACAGTATATTACATAGAACATATGAGATAATGTATTTGAAATCTCCCTTACTTAAAAGTACAGCAAATCTTCGTTGTTTGTATTTGTATCACACAAATATGCCACACAAAAGTGAGATACTTCATGTTAAACTCCTTAAAATTATACATTCTTCACTAAGCATTTTTATATAGCCATTCACTCATTTAATAATCCATTTAGTAATTTACATATATATTCAACAATTTCACACATTAAATAAGTGGAAACACTAATAAGTGTTATAACAAGCAGTTCTATCTGACTCCAAAGATACTGCTTTTTTCCCTCCATCAGAGTAGACAATATGGAACATTTTTCTTGTTAGGTTTAGAGTTGGAAGCAGGTAATACATTGCTATTGACTAAAAATTAATCCTCTTTAACCTGGGAAGGTAATATTTTTAATAAGTGTATCCTTTGAGGAGGAGATACACAGAGAGAAGCTAGAAAAAAAGTGATGCCTGCTTTCCTACCTATTATAATAAACTGAAACTCTGATAAAGGCAGATATACAGAGATGCATTACTCTTATACATATGCATGTGATAACTGAGTAGAGCTAGGATGAGTGAGTATAAATTTACCTAGGAATTATGGTTCTGTGAACAGAAATAAATGACAGAAACTAAAACAAAACAAAACAATGGAAAGATCAATGAAACCGGGAGCTGGTTCTTTGAAAAAGATAGTAAATTGATAAACCTCTAGCCAGATATATCAAAAATAGAAAGGACCCAAATAAATAAAATCACAAATTAGAAGAAATAACATCACAGAAATACAAACAATTATAAGAGAATATTACAAAAAAACTATATGTCAACAAAGTGGACAACCTAAAAGAAATAGATAAATTCCTAGAAACCTACAAACTACCAAAACTGAAATAGGAAGAAATAGAAAACTTGAACAGACTGATAACATACAAAGAAATTGAATCAGTAATCAAAAAAAAAAAAAAAAAAACTCCCAACAAACAAAAGTCCAGGACCAGATGGCTTCACAGGCAAATTCTACCAAACATTTAAAGAGGAGTTAATACCTATTCTCAAACCATTCCAAAAAATGGAAGAGTAAGGAAAACTTCCAAATTCATTCTATGAGACCAGCATTACCCTGATACCAAAACCACATAAAGATACCACTAAAAAAGAGAACTGTAGGCCAAATATCCCTGATGAACATGGTGCAAAAATTCTCAGTACAATACTAGCAAACTGAATCCAGCAATACATTAAAAAAAAAAAAAAAAAAAAAATTCACCACAATCAAGTGGAATTTATTCCTGGATTGTAAGGGTGGTTCAATATTCACAGATCAGTCATCATATGCCACATTAATAAAAAGATAAGAGCCATATGATCATTTCAATAGATGCACAAAAAGCATTTGATCAAGTACAATATACATTCATGATAAAAACCCCCAAGAAAGAAGGTTAGAGGGAACATACCTCAACATAATAAAGACATATATGGAAAACAGTAGTTAGTAGCATAATTAATGGGTGAAAATGGAGAGCTTTTCCCCTATTGTCAGGAACAAGGCAGGGATATCCACTCTCACCACTAGAAAACCTAGCCTCAGCAATCAGATAACAAAAAGAAATAAAAAGCATCCAAATCAACAAGGAAAAAATAAAACTTTAACTATTTGCAGATGGCATCATACTATATATAGAAAACCTGAAAGACTCCACCCAAAAACTGCTAGAACTGATAAATGAATTCAGTTAAGTCGCAGGATACAAAATCAACATACAGAAATCTGCTGCATTTATATATGCTAATAACGAAGCAGCAGCAGGAGAAATTAAGGAATCAATCCCATTTACAATTACACCAAAAACAATAAGATACCTAGAAATAAACCTAACCAAAGAGGTTTTATATACTTTATATACTTTGAAAAGTATAAAACACTGATGAAAGAAATTAAAGATGACACAAAGAAATGGAAATACATTCTGTGCTCATGGATTAGAAAAACAAATATTTTTAATGTGTCTATACGACCCAAAGCAATCTACACATTTAATATGATCACTATCAAAATACCAATAGCATTTTTCACAGAACTAGAGCAAACAAACCTGAAGTTGGTATGGAAACCCAAAAGACCATGAATAGCCAAAGCAATCTTGAAAAGAAAAGCAAAGCTGGAGGCAACACAATTCCGGACTTCAAGTTATATTACAAAGCTTCAGTCATCGAAACAGTATGATACTGGCAAAAAAATAGACACATAAATCAACACAACAGAATAGAAAATCCAGAAATAAACTCACAACAATATGGTCAAACTTCAACAAAGCTGGTAAAAATATCCAGTGGGAAAAAGACAGTCTCTTTAACAAATGGTGTTGGGAAAACTGGAAAGCAACATGAAAAAGAATGAAACTTTCTTATACTATACAAAAAATAAACTCAAAATGGATGAAAGACCTAAATATGAGAAGGAAACCATAAAAATCCTAGAAGAGAACACAGGCAGTAATTTGTTTGACATTGGCTGTGCAACTTCTTTCTAGATATGTCTCCTGAGACAAGGGAAACAAAAGTAAAAATAAACTATTGGGACTTCATCAAGATAAAAAGCTTAGACAGCAAAGGAAACAATCAACAAAACTAAAAGGAAACCTATAGAAGATATTAGCAAATGACATAGCCAATAAATGGTTAATATCCAAAATATATAAAGAACTGATACAACTCAACACCCAAAAATAACCTGATTAAAAATGGGCAGAAGATATGAACAGACATTTTTCCAAAGAAAACATACAGATGGCCAACAGACACATGAAAAGATGCTCAATATCAGTCATCATCAGGGAAAAGCAAATCAAAAATACAATGAACTATCACCTCACACCTGTGAGAAAGGCTAAAATCAACAACACAAGAAATAGCAGGTTGTGGTGAGGATGTGGAAAAAGGGGAACATTTTTGTACTGTTGGTGGGAATACAAACTGGTGCAGCCACTCTGAAAAATAGTATGGAAGTCCCTCAAAAAGTTAAAAATGGAACTACCCTATGATCCAGCAATTGCACTACTAGGTATTTTTCAAAGAATATACAAATACTAATTCAATAGGATATACGCACCCCAATGTTTATGGGGAGTATTATTTAGCCAAATTATGGAAACAACCCAAGTGTCCACTGACTTATGAATGGATAAAGATGTGGTATGTGTATATGTATATGTGTGTGTGTGTGTGTGTGTGTGTGTGTGTGTGTGTGTGTGTGTGTGTACACATTACATTACTCAGCCATAAAAAAGAATGTAATCTTGCCATTTGCAACAACATGGAGGGAGCTAGGGAGTATTACGGTAAGTGAAATGAATCAGTCAGAGAAAGACAAATATGATTTCACTCATATGTGAAATTTAAGAAACAAAACAAATGAGCAAAGGGGAAAAAAGAGAGAGAGGTAAACCAAGAAACAGACTCTTAACTATAGAGAACAAAATGATGGTTACCCAAAGGGCAGGGGGTGGGGGATGGGTTAAATAGGTGATGAGGATTAAGGAGGGCACTTGTTGTGATGAGCACCAAGTGCTGTATAGAAGTGGTAATCACTTAATTATATTCCTGAAACTAATAGTACCCTGGACGTTAACTAACTGGACTTTAAATAAAAACTTAAAAAAAAAAAGAAGTATGACTCTATGAGATAGTGCCATCTTGTATGGCAGAGTAAGGACCTTGGAAAATATGCACCTCAATACAATTAATGAGAACAGTGCAAAATGTTCAAAATTAAAGTAGAAATAAATGAAATAGATAATAGAAAAATAGAGAAAATCAATGGAAAAAAAAAGCTTTTTTATGAAAAGATCAGGAACAGTTTCAAACCTTTACTTAGACTGACTAAAAAGGCAATGCAATGAGCAATTGTGGACCAACAATTTAGAAAACCCATATGAAATTAAGAAATTTCTGAAGAGACACAAACACCTGAAACAGAATTAATAAATAGAAAATTGGAAAGCTTCATAACAAGTGAAGAGATTGAAATAGTAAACAATTCCCATGAATAAAAGATCAGGCCAATTTGATCTCACTTGAAAATTTGACCAAACATTTAAAGAAGAATTAATAATGCTTCACAAAACACTTCCTTAAAAATTTAAAATGGAACACTTTGCAACTCATCATATAAACTAATATTACCCTGATACCAGAGCTAGATTAAGACATCACAAATTATAAGAAAACTATACATCAATATCCCTTACAAATATAGATACAAAATAATCAATAAAGTGCTAGAAAACTTGATTCGGCAGCATAAAAAAGGATTATACATCATGACCAGCTGAGGTTTATTATAGATATGCAAGGTTGATTCAAAATTGAAAAAATCACAAAAACCACATGATAATCTCAATGGGCACATAAAAAAGCATTGAAAAAAAGCTAGGACCCTTTCATGACAAAACATTAAACAAACTAGGAATAGAAAAAACTCCTTAAACCTGGTAAAAGTATCATAAAAAATCCACAGCTAACATCATTCATAAAGATGAAACATTGGATGCTTTCTAAGATCAGGGATAATGAAAGGATATCTAATTTTGACATTTCTATTCACATTGTACTAGACATTCTAGCCAAGACAGTTAGGCAAATGAAATGAAAGGTGTACCCATAAGAAATAAAAAAAAAAAATTAGAATCTACTTATATTTAATTTTGACATTATTTTGTTATTAGAAAATCCCAAAGAACTCCCTAAACATTATTATAATAAATGAGTTCAGCAGCTATGCAGACACAAGACAGATGTAAAAAAATAATTTTATGCACAATGAGTCATGGAACACTACATCAAAAACTAGTGATGTAATGTACGGTGATTAACATAACAATAAAAAATTTAAAAAAATAATTTTATTTTTATACCCTTAAATAGAACAGAAAAGGATATAAAGAAAATAATTCAACTTACAATAGCACAAAAAAGAATTAAATATTTATGAATTCATTTAACAGAAGACTGCAAAACACATTGAAGGCTACAACACACTGGTAAAAGATTAAAAGAAAAGATTCAAACAAATGGAAAGATGACAGTGTTCATTGAATGGAAGACTTAATAGCAAAGTTTTAATACTTCTCAAACTGATATATAAATTCAGTACAATCCCTGCCAAAATCCCCAGAAATTAAGTTTATCCTAAAATTCATGTGGAAAAAAATAAATCCAAAATAGTCAAATTAATCTAAAGAAAAGAAGAACAAAGTTGGAAAACTCAAACTTTCTCATTTCAAAACTTATTACAAAACTATAGTGACAAAGTGACAAAGACAGTATGACAATGTGATATAGACATAAATTACTGTGACAGAATTAGAAGTCTAGGAATAAAGCCTTCCATTTATGATCAATTTATTTTCTACAAGGATGCCAATACAATTCATTGAGGAAAACATAGTCTTTAAAAAACATAGTGTTGGGACAATTGGATAGTCTCTTACAAACAAATGAAGTGAGACCTCTACATCATACTATATCCAAAAATTAATTCAAATTGATGAAAGATATAAGATATAAAACTCAAAAATTTTAGAAAAAAAGCACAGGTATAAATTTTTATGACCTTGGATAAGGCAACAGTTTCCTACACATATCAACTAAAACACAACCAACTAAAAGTATAACCATTTGGACTTCAGCAAGTTGAAAACTTCTGTGCATCGAAAGATACTGTCCAGAAAGTGAATAGACAACTCAAACAAGGGGAACATATCTTCTTTGAAAAAATGTCTATTTAAGTCTTTTGTTTATTTTTTAATTGCGTTGTTTTTGCTCGTGAGTTGTGTGAGTTCCTTATATATTTTGGGTATTAGCCCCTTATCAGATATGTGGTTTACAGATATTTTCTCCCATTCTGCAGGTCCTTTTCATTTTTTTTTGTCATTTCTTTTCCTATACAGAAGCTTTTTATTTGATGTAGTCTCACTTGTTTATTTCTGTTTTGTTTTACATGTTATATCCATAAATTCATTGGCAAGAACAATGTAAAGGAGTGTTTTTTCTGTTTTTCTGGGTTTTTTTTTTAATTTTATGATTTCAAGTCTTACATAAGTCTTTAATCCATTTTGAGATAATTTTTGTGACTGATGTAAGATAGGGATCCAGTTTCATGTAGCAATTTAGTTTTCCCAACAACTTTTATTGAAGAGACTATCGTATTTTCCCCACTAAGTATTCTTGGCTCCCTACTAAATATTAGTTCACCATATATATATGCATGAATTTATTCAGGTGTTTTCAATTTTCTTCTATTGTTCTACTTGTCTGCTTTTATGACAGTACCATACTGCTTTGATTACTATAGCTTTGTGATATAGTTTGGAATCAGGAATTGTGATGCCTCCAGCTTTGTTCTCAGGATTGCTTTATATATTTGAGGGATTTTGTGGTTCCACATGAATTTTAGGAATTATTTTCTATTTTTATAAAAAATGCTGTTATAATTTTGATAGAGATCGCATTGAATCTATAGATGGCTTTGGTAATATGAACATTTTAACAATATTATTTCAGCCCTGAATACAAGATATCTTTCATTTATTTATGTCTTCTTCAGTTTCTTGCATCAATATCTTGTAGTTTTCAGGGTACAGATATTTCACTTTCTTAAATTATTTATAAGTATTTTATTGTTTTTGATGCTACTGTAAATGGGATTGCTATATTTTTCAGATAATTCATTGGTAGTATATAGAAATTCAACTAATTTTCTGTGTTGAGGGCGCCTGGGTGGCTCAGTTGGTTAAGCGACTGCCTTCAGCTCAGGTCATGATCCTGGAGTCCCAGGATCGAGTCCCACATCAGGCTCCCTGCTCAGCAGGGAGTCTGCTTCTCCCTCTGACCCTCCCCACTCTCATGTGCTCTCTCTCTCAAATAAATAAATAAAATCTTTAAAAAAAATTTCTGTGTTGAGTTTCTATCTTGTAACTTTATTAAATTTATTATTTGTAACACTTTCTTGGTAGAATCTTTGGGATATTCTATATGTAAGATCATGTCACTGACAGAGACAATTTTACTTTTTTCTTTTCAATTTGGATGTCTTTATTTTTCTTTCTTGTCTGATTGCACTTGCTAGGATTTCCAGTACTATGTTGAATAAGAGCTATGAGAGTGGTAATCTTTGCCTTGTTCCTGATCATGTATATATTATAAAGGATTGGCTCAGGTGATTGTAGAGACTAAAACCTGAAGTTGTAAGTTGGAGACCTGGGAGAGTTGATGATATAGTTCTAGTCCAAATGCTAGGTGTCTGACATGAGAACCCAGAAGAGCTGATGTTTCTATTTGAGACCAAAGAAGGACAAAAAAAAAGAGTATGTCCTAGCTTCAAAGCAGTAGGCAGGAGGGGTTCCCTCGTACTCTGTTTTTTATTTTATTCAGGCCTTCCAATGACTAGATGAGACCCAATCACATTAGGAAGGGTATTCAGCTTTAGTTAAGTCTACCAATTCACATATTAATCTCTCCTAGAAACACTTTTAGTGACACATCCAGAATAATTCTTGAACAAATATCTGGGTGCCCATGCCCAGTCAAACTGACATACGGAATTAACTATCACACCATGATAATTTGTACTACCTTCTGAATAAAACAGTGAATTGTCAAACATTTTTAATTGTAAAAGTTATACAAATTAATTCATATGTTAGATAGATAACTATAGTGTTCCTGATGGATTAGAAAATATAGAGACACTTTCAGTGTTCTTACTGTCTCTATATTTACTTACAGTGTTCTTATAGTAGTCAGATGCATACTGGCATTTTAATTATTTATTAATATTAAACACATTCAAGAATTGTTTTATACTAGTTGTTATTCAGGAATTCAAGTAACAGTCTCTGGCTAGAGCAAGGTTAGATATATCTGATCAGGCCTAGGGAGCAAGCTTTGTCAAGGGCAGTAGCTAAAGAAATACTGATTACTTTCATAAAGGCACTGGTCAACTGAGAGCTAGCCTTTGTACAGTCACTAAAACAACTTAATCAAAAAGTTTTAACATTAAAAAATGAGAAACATATAATGCTGACCAAGCCGTGGAGAGCCATTGTTATGAGAATCATATCATTGAATTATATTCTTCCACCAGTCTATGCCTGAACTAATGGAGAAAATGCTGTCCTGTAATTTTATTCAGGACTCAGAATTTTGTGAATGCATTCAATCATCAATTCAACAGATATTTTTGTTCTTATCATTTTGGAGACTAAACGCTGAGCATAAAATGGTAGATAAAACCAGATGTATTTTATTCTTTCAGAAAGCTATTATTTGATAGAGAAGATGGATATTAAATAATCAAATGAATGTGTAGTTGCAAACTGAGATGCATATTCTGAAGGATAAGAACATGGTTCTATGATAATATATAAGAATGTAATACAGTAAGACCTAAACAGCACATGTTCTTTGAGGAACTGATTGAGGAGAGACTTGAACAATGATTAGAAGACCTTATAACAATATAAAAATGGGTCTGTAGAGGAATATAAGGGTCAATTAATCAAGGTCCTCATTTACTATGTAAAGAGTTTTTGTCTTTTTTTTCTCACAAACAATGAGCATTAAGTGAATACTTCTATGTACAACACCCAAAAAGCAAAAAATCTTTACCCGCATATTGCTTTCAGCTTGCTGTCCCCACCCATCCTCCTACTCTTGACTTATCTTATAACATCTTACATTGACTTCATATTTCATTCCATTTTAAACACACTCTCCTACAGCATTAATCTTTCTTTGAAATTTTAGATTTAATTGCTGTCAATTTCTCTAAAGATTCCATTTTTCCCATGACCTTTTATAAAATAAATTGTACTTTCTCCATATCCAAAGAACCACAGAGCCATGTGTTAAGTGGATCATATTTGAGAAATAATATGCAAGTGAATTTTCTTATTTCTCTCCATAAATTCATAAATGTATATTCCTCTGAAGTCTTCTATAATTATGGCCTGAGAGAATAATTAGGCCAAATACAATTTAAGGAATAAGACGAGCATGACACAAAAGGAATCTATGGCAAAGAAGAAAAAGAAATAATATCATTCCACTTTCATGAGGGAGAGAGAAAGAAAGAAGATGGGCATAAAGGAGAAGGGAGTAAGAGCAAGACAGAGCAAGAATAAAAGAAGAGAGAAAGAATGTAAATAAGGCAAATGATCAAAAGTTAACATGCTGGCTTTGACTTCACTGAGCTTTGAAGCTCATTTAGAATACTAAAGGAGACTGTCTAGAGACAGTAGTCAAAGGACAGCCAGGAGTCAACAGAAGCTGGGAGGAAACTGCCAGAGACTTGAGCAGCTACATACTTCCACATTAGATGAATAGCCTCAGGCTGGGCAAGGGACAGTGTCACCAAGGTCTGTAAGCATTCAAAGAATGGCACAAATACTCATGTAAAGTGAATTCCCTGCCCCTATTTATCAGAAAGACACAGAAATTTCTCCTTTGAGCCAGATTCCATTTTGAGAAGTAGGGAGGGGAACAGAGATCCAACAGTAAACCAAGGCTTAGATCTCCTTATTCTATATGCATAATAAGATTACTTTAAACCAAGGGGATTAAAATACTTAAAATTGGCACACTTATGTTTTTCCTCATTAGAACAGCATCATAGATGCCAAAGTACTTGAATTGTGTTTAGAGTGATAAGGATGCTTATAGAAAGCAGCAATATGGGAAGAACAGTGAGTGGTTTAAGTTGATGATGTCAACCTTAAATGGAGATCATTTTTCATGAGGATATGAAATTTATGATAGGATACAGGTATTAGAATAAGGAGAATATCAATTCCTGTATCAGTGAGGATTCAATCAGGAAAACCATGTAATTTTAACCAAGTATTTAATGGGGCAACCCTGTCAGAACACCTCTCACTCCTGAGAGCTTTTTCTGTATCCCTGCTTAATAAACTTCTTTTGCTCTACTCAAAACAAAACAAAAAAACAAAACAAAAAAACAACCCAAACAACCAAACACAAAGTATTTAATGTAGACAAGTCATTAAAAAGGTATTAACAAACTATAAAGAAAGAGGAATAGTGAGGTAAACAGATTGCAACTAGCAATCATCAACCCTAGTGCTGTGGAAACAAAGGGAAGTGTTTGGACTTATCAAAACTTGAAAGTGTCGGGGGAGGAGTGTGGAGCAGCTGGGACTCAGCCTACTAAGAAGGAGATGCCACTTAGTTTCTGTTGGAACCTAAGGAACTCTGAGGAGAGACCTCAGGGAGTAAGGACTAAAACTTCTGGAGATGGTACCACCTAGCTGCTACTTGTACCTGTGAATAGACACTACAATGTTGCTTCTAGGAGTATTAAAAACAAGCAAATACAGTAAACAAAACAAAACAAAAAACCCCACAAAACCCTGATACACTGATCATCTGCTTCAGAGCAAACTCCTATTGTTGAGACCAACAGTAATTGCAGGGGCTATCTTACTAGGAGCAGTAGACAACCTAGGAAGCACAGGTCCCCCATTTTCCTCCTGCTCCCAATCTCTTCTGGTGCCCTCTAATGGCAGAACTTAAAGATCCAGCAGGCAAAGAAAAAATGTAGTTTGCTGAGTCTCTGCTTCAGTATCACAGAGTAAAGTGTACTACAGAGGTTTAAAATGCAAACATAATAATGCATGGTATACCTACCACTCATTCTATTAAGGTGTAACAGGATTAAAATTGTACATAGAAATGTGCAAAACTTTGTAACTTCTGGAATGTTCTACAACAGATTTTGATTATTTTCATAAACCCATGCCCCACTGAGAAATAGGTAAAGTTAATAATTTATGATTCTGGTGTTGAGGCAGATTTCCCAGTTGTTGGAAAAATGAAATTAAATTTAAGATAAAAGTCTTGCAAGTTCAAAGAGTGGTGAAAATGTTATTCATTTATGAGAACTTTCATGAAGCCTAAAACTTGAGCATTATTTTATTTCAAAAACACATCCTTTAGCAAGGAACACCAAGAATGGGAGAACATTATTCCTCATTTTACTCCAGACACATAAGACAACTTTTCTAGAACATTAAAAGTGATCCATTTCTGAGAGTAAAGCTTCTCAGTGTTTTTAGCAGGTCTGAGAAAGATAGTAAAGGATATAGATAACCATTCTAGAGTCACTGTAATAGAGATAATTTCAACTCCAAATAATTCCAATTTTTTTTTTCATTTTGAGGGAATCATATTGGCACTCTACTAAAAGAATCCTTTTAAAATGTTTCTATTTATGGGTATATTGACTTCCAGTCTATATAATTGAACTCTAGTTCCCACAAAAATATGTAGGTCCAAAAAAAAAAAAAAAAGCGGAAAATGTGTTTTTTCAAGACTATGGCTTCATCAAATTTGCTAATATACTTTTGGCCAAAGTCAGTCATATGGACAAGCCAGTGCAGAAGGGCCCTACTGAATGTTATGGAAATAAGGGGGTAGGAAAATTGGGGCCATAAATTCAATCAATCAATCATACCCCCTCTATAAATTTTCACCTGATTCTTACTCCTCTCTATTGCTCTTAATAAATACTTTGTTAGTAAGTACAATAAGTACAATATAGGCTATTCTCATTCTGAAATAATTCTCAAACCAGTTTCTCCTCTCTAATCCTGTTCGTCCCTTTATATTCAGCTTAAAGTATTAAAATGGATTTTGGCTTTCCCTCGCTCAAGTATAAGTGCCAGATTGTGTTAGACAGTCTTCAACATGGCTCCTAATGATCCTTGCCTCCTAATATTCACACTTTCGTGTAGTCACCTACCACATTTATCAGGGCTGGATTGTGTAACTAACTACATACAACACAACTGATGTCATGTATAGAAATGCTGTCATCTCTGAGATTAGGTTATACACAACTGAAACTTTAGTGTTATCTCTCACATTCTCTCCCAGATCACTCATTTTGAGCTAAGAAAGCTATCTTGTTGGATCGCTTTCATACATAGCTCCATGAAAAGGTTCATGTGACAGGAATTAAGTCTCCTTCTATTATCCGTTATTGAACTGAAAGTAGATTCTCCTTTCTCTTCAGATGACTGATGTCCTGACCCAAACCTAAACCTCATGAAAGACCCTGAGCCAGACCCACCCAGCTAAACTACTCCCAGATTCTTGACCCACAGAAATTTAGTGAAAAAAATTTTATTGTAAACTGCAAAGCATTGGGGTAATTTATTATGCAATAATAGAAACCCATATACATACAGATTTTGATACCTGGAAGTGGGATGTTGTTAAAATGAATAATACTACAGTGTGGGTATGCCTTTGGAATCAGATGGTGAGCTCTGAGAATAAAGTGACAAAGTCCTAAAATTCCTTGGTGAACCTTCAGAGTCTTTTATATAAGGCCGTGGGTAACTTTTAAAGAGGCCTTTTATAAGTGCTTACAGGAAAGTAAGGCAAAAGTTATTGAAAACCAAATGAAGAGGGAACCTTTTCACGTAGTGGCATGAAGTTTAGCAACCCTCTAATTTGCAATTCTGTGGAAAGTAGAATATATACTTAATCAACTGGGTAATATAGCTCAGAGGATTTTCAACCATTTTTAAAAATGCCATGTGGTTTCTTCTTGGTGCTAATAAAGGAGAGATATAAACTAAAGGAAAGACTGTAAAACAAAAACAAGCTAAGACTTGATGGTTTGGAAAATGTTTAGCCTTTGCAGGTGTCAAATAGTATAAAAATTAAGAAATGACTTCTGAGTAAGTATCCAATCCAGGGAATTTCCAGGGAAATATGGTCCAAAGATTACATCAAGGGTATGACTGTAAAATCTTTTATTAAGATCTCAGAAAGAAAAAAATTCAGAGTACTATTCAGTCAGATAAAGAATGTGCCTCAGAGATCCACTCAAACTATATGGTTTTTAGGCATTTTTCTATAGTCATCTTCCAAGGAACCCAAGGGAGATACAGGCTTAACTTGAGGTATCTTGTGGCTGACATTTGTCTAGTGGATTAAACCCCGATGAGATTTTTAGAAGATCCACAAAGTTTATACAAGAGTTATATATGCAGAACATCACCGGGTTGAACTGAACAGTATAAGACAGTAAAAGAAAAAGCACAGAGGCCATGAACACTTTTCCCTAAAATATGAGTGGTAATCAACAAACTTCCCAGCTGGATTTTAGAACTGTTATGGATCAGTTACTCCTTTGTGTCTCCAATTTTTCTCCTTTTTTTGAACAGGAATGTCTATAATGATTATCCTATACTTGTTCTGCCATCGCATATTGGGTAAGAAGATGACAGAGGATTTATATTTTTATTTTCACAGGCCAAGAAGAATTTAACTAAAAGAGCTAATACTAAAGGAACTACATCCACAGGTCTTCTCTGCATCTGGATTTGATTTAGACAAGATTTCAGACTTAGAGCTGAAGCTGTAATGGAATGATACTTTTGGGGGTCTTAAGAAAGGACAAGTAGACTTTGAATGTGGTGGAATGTGAATTATCAGGAGACAGGGTGAATTGTGGTAGTGTACTATCAGGGGTAATTTGTTATAAAGCAGTAGAAAATGTACATGCTGCTCAATTCTATTCATACCTCTGCTACGTGATTTTTCACTTACTGGATTCTAAAACACAAATTGGATTCTAATACTTCCTAAAGTTACTAACTACAGAAGAAAAAATTAATTCTCTAGTTGTTGATAAATAGGACTTTCTAGATGTAACCTCAACTTATCTGTCCAGGTATATCCTTAAATCTCTTTTATAAATCCTATCTGAGAGCCATACAGGAATTCTTATCATTCCCAGAGTAAGCTCAAACCTTGTGTTGATACAAGATATTCCTTCCATCTGGTACATCTTCTACTTTTGTTCACCTGTTTTTACTAGGAAACATTCAAAATTGAGGCTTCACATACCAACTGCACAATCACTTCTCTGTGATACCTCCCCCAACTTTCCTCGCCTTTGTACCAGATGTTCCATTAGCTCCTCTACAAATTTTAATGATAGTACTTATCACAGACACACTGATTTTCTTCTATTTATATCTAGATCAGGACTGTCAGAGAACAGAGTAAGAATCTCATATTCAATTTGAAAACAAAGGGATGTAACTATCTGGGCTTAGAGAAAACAAATCTGAATTATTGTTAGCCATCAATAAAACTTGCCATGAAGACAAATGTCAGGCACTTGGAATCTACAAATTAAAACTAATTTATAAAGGAAAAGTGGAATTATTTGTTGTCCTTCATCTAAGAGTGCTGAAAAACGCTAAAATCCAGAGTAAACTGTTTAAATTTCGTATAAGAAAAAGCATCTTTTCAAATCCTGAGAATACAGAAATAAAAATCTTTTATCTCCTGGGTCTAGAAGTCAGAACATTTCAAGTACAAGAGAAATGAAAAAGAGCATATAAAATTGGAATTCAGAAAACATGAGTGTCATTTCCTTCTCTAAAAGAAGAAAAGAAACATGGTTTCTAAGTCTGTTAAAACTGTGGTACAATAAACAAAACCTCCCTCCCCCGTTTTTTTGGAGTGAAGTAGAATTTACCTTAACTGAATATTGTTCCAGCTTCAGTATAGACAAAATCAGAATAAAATTCACTGCCACTGTGCCAAACAAAATTGAAAAGTTATATGTATACATAAATTTTGTGAAGTGATACTGTCAAAAAAAAAAAACTGTTGAGCATGATATTTTAAAACACACTGATTGACCTTGGTTATTGTCTCCTTCCTTTCACCCTAAAAGAATGAATTATTTGAAATTCTATTAAAAAATACATGATATTACCACAAAAGCTTTTATTTGACATCTAAAATTGACTATTTTTCCTAAACATAATTGTTATCCTTTAAGGCTATTTTGAAGAAAAAGAAGAAATTATAAGCGATTTTGCTCAAGACCTTCTGTTTCAGGTTCACCAATTCCAAGTGTTTTTGTTTAAAATTAGAAATTTTGGCTGCATTCAGTTGAGTCTTTTTCCCTGGGCTAAGGTTGCTTAGGGTAATTCATTTTCTAAATGGAAAATACACAATAAGGATCATATGAAAATAAAAACAAAGGCTATGATTAGTGGCCTCTCAACTGGTGGATACATCTGGACATAAGCCCTTGGATATACTCTGTAGGAAAAGGGGAGAGAGAAATGAATGACTGTGTAAGCTTAGACAAAGGGCTTAAAATAGCAAAGGAAGAAAGAAAAGTGATAGCCATTCAAATTTTGTGAATAACTTGCAAAGGAGTCACAAAGAAGACTGCTATGATCTGTCCTGAGATTAAAGGGAAAGACTGTTCACCCCAGTGGACTTCTCTTGTGGTTGAGTTGCTTACTTTTGTCATTCTCATTGATTTGATCAATAAATACTCATTGAGCTTCTACTCTGCACCTGAAACTTTACTTGGTAATGAGAATATAGTAGTGAACGAAACAAAACTCCTATACTTATGAAGCATGCATTCTATTAGAAAACACAAAATCTGTGTGTGTGTGTGTGTGTGTGTGTGTGTGTTTGCATGCATATATAAGAATAAGGGTAGCAAAGGAAATAAAACAGGCAAATGGGAAAGAGAATGGTAGGCAGTACTATGTCAGATTGGGTTCCCACAAAAGCCTATCTAATTAAATAAAAACTGGGAGAGATCTGAATAAAATGAGTATTCAGAACAGTACCTGCACATAGGTTCTCAATAAATGCTACGGACAAATGAAAGAATGAATAAATGAATGAATGTGACTACTGTTGAAGGTAAAGTTGCAAAGAGAGTAGTTACAGGTGTGATTCCAATTAAAAATATATATGTATTATGGGCTTATATTTGTTCTAGAAAGAGGCAATAGTCTATGTTCATCAACATTTTAATTTATTTAACTTCTAAGTGAGGAATTACATATTCTTGGTTGTAATTAAAGCAAAATAATACAGAGCTGTGGAGAAGTTTATGGTTCTACTGAAATAGTTAAGAAAACATTGTACTTACTGAGTGCTTACTACATACTATATGTGAGGTGCCTAAGGTAGATTTTCCCATTTACTGTCTACTGAAAACTTAAATGAAGTATTTTTTTTTTTCCATTTTTCAGGAATTGGAAGCTTGGAATGGTTGAGTGTCTTGTGAATATACATTTGGCTTATGAGTGATAGAGCCAAGATTGGAACTCAAGTATCTCTAACTCCAATGCTACATTCCTAAGAAGACCTATAGATTTCCTATAATGTCAATAAAGCTTTTTTCCTTAATATACTTTGAGATTACACTCAAATTTAAAGGTTTTCTCTACTAATACTAACATTAAAAAATCCATTGAGCAGGTTTGTGTCAAATTATATCTACTTTTACAACTGTAGAGTCTTATAATTTCTTAGTTTTCATCTGACCAAAATAAAGAGGTTTAATTCACTTTTCTATTAAATTATATCCTCTTTTCTAAACTGAGTTTATTTTAAAGAAACTAAAAAGCTTACATTGAAAAAATTATATTACTAATGAAACTAAAAATTAGGTATATACATACAACAATACGGATGAATCTCAAATATAATATGCTGAACAAAAGAAGGCATAAAAAATTGAGAAAATAAAAATATACTGTATATAGCTAGAAAGTCTACCTGCAGTTACTGGGAAGATGGATGGAGTTGACTGCAAAGGGTATTAGTAATATATTTGGATGATGAAAAAGATTTATATCTTGCATGTGAAAGCTACCTAGGTGAATACATTTGTTAAAACTCATGGAACTGTGTACTTAAGTCAGTGTTTTGTTTGTAAATTTAGCTCAATAAATCTGATTTTTAAAGTAGAAAATGTAATGTAGAGTGTATTTTAATTTTCAAGAAAATAACCCATAACCAATAACCAAAACAATAAATATTTCTCACATTTGTTTTTGTTATTCATTAAAAAGCAAAGCATCTAAAAATGTGTATAATATGGACATTTTTTTCCCATGACTATACATTTTCCATCCATTTAACAAATACTTCTAAAGTCATGGAGCTTCAAACAAATCATCTAAAATCAATTTAATCAAAAGCTTTCTTGGCACTCACTGTTGGTATTAATATAAAATTTTCTTAAAATTTGCAAAAAAATTAAGCTAAGTCATCTGTAGACAGCGTTGGCTGCACTCACATTCTTAATAATCCTTGTTTGGCCTTTATATACAAGTAGAAAGAGAACTGCAAGATAAAGAGACAAAGCATTTGGCTTGGTTTTACTGTTAAGGTAGGCAAGTGATATTAGCTCAAAAGAGACACTTGAATCTAGTTCATTTTCATATTATAAGCCAAAATAACTACCATAGTTTTAATTTTTGTCAGAGGCTATTGTTTTCCTAAAGAGCCATTATATAAGTCAAATAGAAACCAGGTCAACATTTCCTATAATCATTATTGCTATGTATCTGACCCACAAAAAGACTGGATGGAGCTCAAATTAGGAAATAGTTTCTGAATTAGAAACTTTTTGTAATGAAGGAAAAAGTATTGCTATGAAGAAAGTTTCCTTAATTACTTGAGAAGGACAGTTACATAGAATGTGGAATATAGTCACAACATTTGAATCATGAATTCTGAAACGTTAAGATGTTCAGTTATTATCTAATTATCATCTAAATGCTCTATTCTCAGACTACCCCAAATTTTGTAACAAGAACATCAAAATTTCTAAAGGGCTAATATTTATCTAAAATTATAATAAGAAAGAAAGAAGAAAGTTTAATATGGAATTAAAAAGCTTATTTGATATGCCACTGATATTTACTTGAAGTTGTTAAACCTTATGTTTTACAGGGAAATTTTGCTGTCTATACTGCTCACTTACAATTATGCAGTAGAATTAGGCCTCAAGTGATGGTAGATAAAATTATCCAAATACTCAGGAGAGGTGTTCACTTTGATTTCTTGTATAGATCTAAGGTAACTATAGATAATTTTTTTCCAAACTCTGCATGTCTAAAACATGGCATAATAGAAAACAGGGGGGCCTTGAGGCCATAACTCCAGCCTCACATTGTGCAAGGAAGGAAGACCATCTCTGAAAATGAATTCTGACTGATCTTCAGATAAAAAAATACTCCCTTTCAGTATCTACAATAACAGATAAATTACTTTGGCAAAGGCACTATAAATGAATCTAAAAGACAAAAGCCACAAAAAGAATTTTACAGGTGATGTTTTACTCTTGCATATCATGTGTGCTTTTTCTTCAGACATCTATTAGAAATATTGCTTCTAAAAAATCTAATTACCAGTATAATATGTATTACCTTCATTTGCATTAAAAAATGATACTTCTTTAAATGTGAAAGTGTGTGTTTTCTATATTTGCCTTTCCATCAACTGTAGGTTTTATGGTTGAGAAGTTTATGCTTCATACCTTCTACTCTTTTGCTCATGAACCAGTGGCCCAGTAGCATGGAAAGTAAGATAGCTGGCAGAATGAATACAGCATTTATGATTGCTGGGCAAGTTTCCCTAGGCCCTTCCTAGAGCAGATAAGTAATGGAATTTTTTAGACACATATTGAGAAAAATCGATTAAGGGAACTAACATAATTTTAAAATACTTTTTTTTCTGTTAACCATTTCTAGAAATCACAATGAAATTCTTCGTGTTTTCTTGGTAATTTCTAATAGTATTATTTCTATCATAGTATATTCATAGTACAACTATAAATTCTCATAAATGACAAGGGTCAGCTATATATAATTTCTTTTTTAAAATACAGGCAGCATTTTTCACAGAGGAAATTAGGGAGATGAAAAAAGTTATTTTATCAAATCTTCTTTAAATAATGTGATAGAAAGCATAGGTTTTTTTTTGGCTGAAAAATAAATTAAAAAGAAGAATAAGTTTAGGTTATGTCTTCAGTGGCTAGTTACATAATCAATGAATTGCTTTAAATAGATGGTAGCTACTTAAATAGTTACTAGTGACTCACAAACTACAACAACCAGTGTTCAATTCCTTAATCTAGTATTCTGAATTTAGGGAAGATATTTAATATCTCAAAATTTCAGTTTCCTCATTCTGGAAATGAGAAGAACTCAGAATTGTCAACATCTTTGAACAACAAACAATTTTGAAGGACTTACATAATCTGATTTTAAAATACACTAAAGCAATGGTAAACTAGAATGTAAACAATAAAGACATTATGGTATTAATGCAAAGATAAAAATATAGATCTGTGGAATAGAATACTTGAGAAACAGATCCATACATATGTAGCTGATTGATTCTCAAAAAAAAAAGGTACAAAAGTATTTCAGTGGGGAAAATATAACCTTTCCAAAAATGTTTCTGGAATAATTGGATACACAAAAAGAAAATCTTCTATTCTTATGCCATATCAGATACAAAAGTTAAATAGAAGTGGTTTAGAGGCCAAAATATTGAAGTATAAAACCTCTAGATGAATATAAGACAAATTCTTAGTGACTTTGGATTAGCCAAAATTTTCTTATATCAGGTACAAAAAGAACAAACCATAAATTTAAAAAAATGACATTTAGACCCACCAAAATTAAACACTTCTGCTCTTCAAACAATATCATTAAGAAAATTAAAAGATACAGATTAAGAGAAACTATTTGTGAAACAGATGTTTAACATATCCAGAATATGGAAATCACTTATAATACAGAGAAAAGCAAACAAATATGGGCATTTGGGGGGCTTAGTCAGTTGAGCATTTGCCTTTTGCTCAGGTAATGATCCCAGGATCCTGGGATAGAGCCCTGCATCAGGCTCCCCACTCAGTGGGGGAGTCTGCCTCTCCCCTCCCACCTTGTGTGCTCTCTCTCGCTCTCTAATAAATAAAATCTCAAAAAAAAAAAAAGCAAACAAAAAAACTCAACCAATCAACCAAAATACCACACACATTGGAGGAAAAAAAAAAATTTGACCATATAGTTAAAAAAAAAAAGATATGCAGATAGGTACTAAACTCATGAACATATAGTAGGTGTATGTTATGTTTAACACCTATAAATAAAATTCCCAAGGAGTAAATGCAAACATTACAGCTAGAAGGGAATTGAAATGTTACACTCTAAAATTACATTCTTTGTAACATATTATTTTATCACTATTAAATAGCATCTTCTTAAAAATTACTTATACTGGATATAGATTCAGGGAAGGTAATAGAGTAGGAAGCACCAGGAACCTGTATGCACAGCTAAACAACAATTGCACTGGCAGAATCTGTCTTATATAACTATTTTGGAACCCTGAGCCAACTGAAGGAGTTTATAATATGAAGTTAATTTTAGTCAATTTCAGCTTTTAAAAGAGTAGGTGCTACCTATCTCCCACTCCACAGCTCTATGGCATGCAGCTATGCACATATTACTGGAGCAGCTTACACAAGAGCTTGAGGGAGCCAGGGTGGGTAAACAAAACCATGATTTCCAAATATGGGGGAATCTATGCACTGATTGCTCCTTCTGAATAGAGAGGTACAAACAAAGAAGTAGCCACTACTGTTGCACCTCCTCCTATTGTTGCATTCCAGCTAAAGTGACTTTCAGGGTACTTTAAAAGCTAGTACTTTGTTGTTCCTTCATTTTCCTTTTGGGAGCAATACCTTGAAGACTAGGGCAATCAAAAGCAATTGCATATACAAAGGGCATTAGAAAGTCACTGTGCATGTCCAGAAGAAAGTGTAGCTCAGAAAAGAGCTTACAAGAGCATAAAGTCTATACTTTAGGTTGATCCTCAGCATAGGGACAGACTACAAAAATAAAAACAAACAAAAAGAACAAACAAACATAAACAAAAGCAAACACCAAAAAATTGAGCAAACAAAGACTCATCAAATCCTGTGGAAGGAAAAGAATCAGATTTCCAGAATTACCATGCTGTTACATCAGAATTTCCAGTTTTCAACAAAAAAATCAGAAGGCATACAAAGAGATAGGAAAGTGTATCTCATTCAAATGAAAAACAGACCAACAAAATGTCTCTGAAAAAGACCTGATGACAGATCCAGACAAAAACTTTAAAACAACTGTCTTAAAGATGCTCAAAGAATTAAAGGAAGACAAGGTGAAAATTAAGAAAATTATGTATGAGCAAAATGGAAAAAGCAGTAAAGAGAAAGAAACCTAAAAAGAAAAGAGAGAAATTCTAGAGATGAAAAGCATAATGACTGAAGGTATTCAAAGGCAGATTTAAGCAGGCAGAAGAAAGAACCAGCCAACTTGAAGGTAGGACAATGGAAACTATCACATTTGAGGAATGGAAAGAAAAAAAGATTGAATAAAAGTGCTCAACATCGCTCAGCATCAGGGAAATCCAAATCAAAACCTCAATGAGATACCACCTCACACCAGTCAGAATGGCTAAAATCAACAAGTCAGGAAACGACAGATGTTAGCGGGGATGCGGAGAAAGGGGAACCCTCCTACACCATTGGTGGGAATGCAAGCTGGTGCAGCCACTCTGGAAAACAGTATGGAGATTCCTCAAAAAGTTGAAAATAGAGCTACCATATGACCCAGAAATTGCAGTACTAGGTACTTACCCCAAAGAAACAAATGTAGGAATCCAAAGGGGCACATGCACCCCAATGTTTATAAAAGCAATGTCCACAGTAGCCAAACTATGGAAAGAGCCAAGATGTCCATCGACAGATGTATGGACAAAGAAGAAGTGGTACACACACACACACACACACACACACACACACACAATGGAATATTACACAGCCATCAAAAGGAATGAAATCTTGCCATTTGCAGCGACGTGGATGGAACTGGAGGGTATTATGCTGAGTGAAATAAGTCAATCAGAGAAAGACATGTACCATATGATCTCACTGATATGAGGAATTCTTGATCTCAGGAAACAAACGGAGGGTTGCTGGAGTGGTGGGGGGTGGGAGGGATGAGGTGGCTGGGTGATAGACATTGGGGAGGGTATGTGCTATGGTGAGCACTGTGAATTGTATAAGACTGTGGAATCACAGACTTGTACCTCTGAAACAAATAATACATTATATGTTAAAAAAAATAAAAGAAGATAGCAGGAAGGGAAAAATGAAGGGGGGTAGATCGGAGGGGGAGATGAACCATGAGAGACTATGGACTCTGAGAAACAAACTGAGGGTTCTAGAGGGGAGGAGGGTGGGGGGATTGGTTAGCCTGGTGATGGGTATTAAAGGGGGCATGTACTGAATGGAGCACTGGGTGTTATACGCAAACAATGAATCATGGAACACTACATCAAAAACTAATGATGTAATGTATGGTGATTAACATAATAAAAAAAGAAGAACTAATAGAAAAAAAAAGTGAACAAAGCCGCAGAGACCTGTAAGACACCAGCAAGAGGACTAACATAGACATTGTGGTAGTCACAGAAAGAGAAAATAAATTAGAAAGGGTTGAGAAAATAATTGGGGAAATAATGACCAAGAAATTCCCAAAATTAATGAAAGACATGAATATGGACATCCAAGAAGCTCCAAGTAGGAGTTTGAATTCCAAGTAGGATAAATTAAAAAAGACTCATACCAAGATACATTATAAACTAACTGTCAAAAGTGAAAGCCAGGAAAATAGCAGACTAGGAGTACCCTAATCTCACTTTGTCCCATGGATACAACTAGATAACATTCACATCAGTGGAAATAACCCAGAAAATGACCCGAAGAAAGGCACAACAAACTCCACAACTAAATGTAGAAATGAGGCCACATTGAAGAGAGTAGGAAGGGCGGAGACATGGTAGGAAGCTAAAAAAATCACAGGACTGTCCACTGGAGGGAGGGACCCTCAAGTGCAGAGATGGGAAAGAAAATTACACTGGAAGTCCTGAACCAGAAAGGTGAATCCCCATAATATTTGGCTTTGAAAACCAGAGAGGCCAAATATCATGAGTTCTTACAACCAGCAGGACTTAAAGCCTGGAATTTTAAAAATCAGTGGGCTTGGTTTGGGAGAGCCTAAAGGACAATAGGAAACTGAGTCCCTGCCCTTAAAGAGACAGCACGAAAAATAGCCCCATGGAGATACAGCATAGAAGCAGCAATTTGAAAATTGCCTGGAGCATGTGGGTTGGAGAGTTATTTACTAGTCTCAGAGCCTGTCCTGGAGGGACAGAAATTGCTGGGAGACTCCCCCAGGAACAAAGGAGCTGGCAAGCACCATTTCTCTCCCTTATCCCCAGTATAAACACATGGCCACCTGAGGGAACCAGGCCTGTACCCACACTCACTACTTAACTTGCTTGCATTGTGCCCTTTCCTCCAATCCCCTGGGCTTCAGGGATCTCTCCCCTTGAGCCCACCTCGCCTCAGCCCCTGTGCTGTGGGTCTCCTTCCAAAAAAACCTGGTGCAAACTTTGCCAACACTGCATCTCCTGTCTGCATGCTTTGTCCCATTTTCAGTGGGTCTCTTTCATGGAGAACCAATACATACCTTGTTAAAACTGTGCACACCATCCCCACATTCTTTGTGGATTGGCCCAGCCAGCATTGGTCCCAGCACTGGCTTATCCTCTCTTGCAGAGGACTAACTCCATGCCCTGCTCCCTAGCGTTGTGGATCTGCCCCCTATAATATGTTTTGGCTGGTGCCCATTCAAACTGGGGCCACAAGCTTGGCAGTAAGCAAGGAGCCTTGATAGGGGTCAGCACCATTCCAAAGTGACTCCTTCCCTGGGGAGAGGGAAAGATAACCACATATACCAGTCAAACTGTGGACCCAGGAGTGGGTTGGGGACAGACAGCTCTCTGATTGCAAGCCCCACGCAACAATGAAAACTTCTCAGGAGACAACACAGGAAAATTGCCCTGCAGTTTGGTGCTACTGGCATCTCTGGAAAATGCCTGGTCTGACTCAACTCAAGCCTAAGGTGGCCCCTGACTGGTTGACTAATACCACAGGCATCAAACATTGCCCATGACAGGCAGAGAGCCATTGCAGATGACTGCTGAAGGAAAAAGCAGCTGAGCCACAACAGCAGGTTGCACACAATACATATAGGAGATGCCTCTGAATTTCTGGTTAATAGGGGACACGGTACTATAGACCTCTCCTTCATAAGCAGGAGACATAGCTGACTTTCCTAACAACCAGAAACAGGCACAGAGAGTTAGAGAAAATGAGGAGACAGAGGAATATATCCCAAATGAAAGAATAGGACAAAACCGCAGCAAGACAGTTAAGCAAAACAGAGATAAGTAATATTCCTGATAGGGAATTTAAAGTAATGATCATAAAAATACTCACTGGACTTGAGAAAATAGTGGAGGACATCAATAAGACCCTTAACAAAGATAAAAAAGAATCAGAGATGAAGAACCAATAAATGAAATTAAAAATACACTACATGGACTAAATAGCAGACTAGAGGAAGTAGAACAAATCAGCAACCTGGAGGACAGAGTAATGGAAAGTAATCAAGCCAATCAGGTGAGAAAAAAAATATGCAAAATGAGAATGTACTTGGGGAACTCAGCAACTCCGCCAAACTTAGTAACATTCACATTATAGGGATCCCAGAAGAAAATGGAGAAAACTGGGCAGAAGATTTATTTCAAGAAATAATAGCTATAAACTTCCTGAATCTGGGGAAGGAAACAGATATCCAGATCCAGGAGGCACAGAAGTCTCCCAACCAAAACCCAAGAAAGTCCACACCAAGAAACATAGTAATTAAAATGGCAAAAAGTAGTGATAAACAGAGAATTTTAAAAGCAACAAGAGAAAACAGTTACATATAAAAGGAACCCCATAAAACTAACAGTGAATTTTTCAGCATAAGCATTTAAGATCAGAAGTGAGTGGCATGATATATTCAAAGTGCTGAAAGAAAAAAATCTGCAGCCAAGATACTCAAGGCTATCACTCAATATAGGAGATAAAGAGTTTTCCAGACAAACTAAAGTTAACATAACTCATGACCAATAAAGCAACCCTACAAAAATTTTAGAGGTGACTCTGAGTGAAAAGGAAAGAGTATTGGTAAGAGTAAGAAAAGTAGAAAGGACAAAAGTAGTAAAAATAAGTGTATCTATAAAAAAATCAAGGGACTCACAAATTAAAAGGATGTAAAGTGTGACACCATATACATAAAACATGGGTGGGGGCAAAGGGGTAAAGAACAGGTTCAAAATTAAGTAACCATCAACTCAGTACAAACTGCTATATGCAGAAGATGCTATATGCAGAAGATGTTACATAGAAACCTAATGGTAACCATAAATCAAAAACCAATACTACATATGCAAAACATAAAGAGAAACGAATCAAAGTGTATCACTAAAGAATGCCAACTAACTGTGACAGAAGAGAGCAAAGGAAGAAAGGAATAGAAAACTACAAAAGCTGTCATAAAACAAATAACACTTGGCAATAAATGCATACCTATCAATAATTACTTTGAATATAAATAAACTAAAATCCCCCATCAAAAGACATAGGGTGATGGAATGGATAAAAAAGTGACACATCTATATGCTGCCTACAAGAGACTCATTTCAGACCTAAAGATATATGCAGATTAAAAATGAAGAGATGGAGAAAGATTTATCATGCAAATGGTTGTGAAAAGAAAGCTGGGGTAGTAATAGTTGTATTGGACAAAATAGACTTTAAAACAAAAACTGTAACAAGAGACAAAGGACACTGTATAAGAATTAAGGAGACATCCCATAAAAATATATAACAAATTGTAAATATTTGTGTACCCAGCACCCAAATATATTTAACAGTTAATAACAAACAAAAAGGAACTAATAGATAGTAATACAATAATAGGGGGATTTAATAGCCTACATACATCAATGGACAGATCATCTAAACAGAAAATCAACAAGGAAACAGTGGCTTTGAATGACACATTGGCCCAGAGGGATCTAACAAATATATTCACAATATCCCACCCTAAAACACATTATTTTCAGGTGCACGGGGAATATTGTTCAGAATAGATCAGATATTAGGCCGTAAAATAAGTCTCAACAATTTCAAAAAGATCAGTCATATCATACATGTTTTCTGACCATAACGCTATGAAAACTAGAAATCAACCATAAGAAAAAAGTCTGGAAATAGCACGAATACATGGAGGTTAAATAACATGCTACTAAACAATGAATAGGTAAACCAAGAGATTAAAGAAATAAAAAATACATGGAGACAAATGAAAAGTAAAACACAACAATCCAAAATCTTTGGTATGCAACAAAAGCTGTTTTAAAAGGTAAGTTTATAACATTAAATGTCTATATCAAGAACCAAGAAAAATCTCAAATAAAAAACTTAACCTTATACCTAAAGGAGCTAGAAAAAGAACAAATAAAACCCAAAACCAGTAGAAGGAAGGACATAATAAAGATTAAGTCAGAAATAAATGATATAGAAATGAAAAACAAACAAAGAACACCACAAAAAAACCCCAGTGGGAATAAATCAATGAACCTAGGAGTTAGTTCTTTGAAAAGATCAACAAAATTGGTAAACTTTTCACCAAACTCACCAAAAAAAAGATTAAAAAAGAGAGAGGACTCAAAATCAGAAATGAAAGAAGAGAAATAACAACCAACACCACAGAAATACAAAGGACTGTAAGACAATATTATGGGAAATTATATGCCTATGAGTTGGACAACCAAGAAGAAATGGATAAATTCCTAGAAACATATGACCTACCAAAACTGGAGCAGGAAGAAACAGAAAATTCGAACAGACTTACTACCAGCTATGAAATTGAATCAGTAATCTTCCAAAACACAAAAATCCAGGACCAGACAGCTTCACAGATGAATTCTACCAAAAATTCTTCTCAATGTTTTCCAAAAATAGAAGAGGATGGAAAACTTCCAAGTTCATTCTATGAGGCCAGCATTACCCTCATACCAAAACCAGATAAAGACAACACTAAAAAATAAAACTACAGGCCAATATCTCTGATGAACATAGATGCAAAAATCCTCAACAAAATACTAGCAAACTAAATTCAGCAATACATTAAAAAAATCATTCACCATGATCAAGTGAGTTTTTTTCCTGGGATGCAAAGGTGATTCAATATTCAAAAGCCAATCAATGTGATACATTACATCAATAAGAGAAAGCATAAAAACCATATAACCATTTCAGTAGATGAAAAAGCATTTGAAAAAGTACAACATATATTTATAATAAAAAACCCTCAACAAAGTAAGTTTAGAGGGAACATACCTCAACATAATAGAGGCCTTATATGGAAAACCCACAGCTAACATCATCCTCAATGAGGACATACTGAGAGCTTTTCCCTAAGTTCAGGAAAAAGACAAGGATGTATACTTTCACCACTTTTATTCAACATAGTACTGGAAGTCCTTGCCACAGCAGTCAGACAAGAAAAAGAAATAAAAGGCATCCAAATTGCTAAGGAAGAAGTAAAACTTTCATTATTTGCAGATGACGTGATACTATCTATACAAAACCCTAAAGACTCCACCAAAAATGACTAGAACTATTAAATGAATTCAGTAAAGTTGCAGTATATGAAATCAAAGTACAGAAATCTGTTGCATTTTTATACAATAATGAACCAGCAGAAAGAGAAACTAAGAAAACAATCCCATTTACAATTGCATCAACAATAATATACCTAGGAATTAACCTAACCAAAGAGATGAAAGACCTGCACTCTGAAAAGTATAAAACACTGATGAAAGACATTAAAGATGACACAAAGAAATGGAAATACATTCCATGCTCATGGATTGGAAGAATAAATATTGTTAAAATGTTTTACCACCCGAAGCAATCTACAGATTTAAGGCAATCCCTAACAAAATACCAACAGCACTTTTCACAGAACCTAGAACAAACAATCCTAAAATTTGTATGGAACCACAAAAGACCCTGAATAGCCAAAGCAATCTTAAAAAGAAAAACAAAGCTGGAGGTATTATAATTCCAGACTTCAAGTTATACCACAAAGCTCTTATAATCAAAACAGTATGATATTGGCAGAAAAACAGACACATGGATCAATAAAACAGAATAGAAAACCCAAAAATGAACCCACAAATATATGGCCAATTATTCTTTGACAAAAGAGGAATGACTATACAATGAGAAAAAGACAGTCTTTTCAACAAATGGTGTTGGGAAAACTGGACAGCAACATGCAAAAGAATGAAACTGGCCCACTTTCTTACACTATACACAAAAATAAACTCAAAATGTATTAAGGACATAAATGTAAGACATGAAACCATAAAATTCCTAGAAGAGAGAATAGGCAGTAATTTCTCTGACATTGGCTGTAACACATCTTTCTAGATATGTCTTCTAAGGCAAGGGAAACAAAAACAAAAACTATTTGGACTACATCAAAATAAAAACTTCTGCCCAGGAAAGGAAACAGCCACAAAAATAAAAGACAACTTATGGAATGGGAGAAGATATTTACAAATGACATTTCCAATAAAGGGTTAGTATACAAAATATATAAAGAACTTATACAACTCAACACCAAAACCCCCAAATAATCCAATTAAAAAATGGGCAGAAGACATAAACAGACATTTCTCCCGGGAAGACATACACATGGCCAACAGACACATGAAAAGATGTTCAACATCACTAATCAGCAGACAAATGCAAATCAAAATTACCATGAAATACCACTTCATACCTGTAAGAATGGCTAAAATAAAAAAATAACAAATGTTGGCAAGGATGTGGAGAAAGGAGAACTCTTTTGCATTGTTGGCAGGAATGCAAACTGGTGCAGCCACTGTAGAAGACAGTTTGGATTTTCCTCAAAAAATTAAAAATAGAATTAACCAATGATCTAGTAATTACACTATAGGATATTTACCCAAAGAATATGAAAATAGTGGCCGGTGAGTTGCGGTAGGGAGCAGATGGATACGAGAATGGCTGGACCTGAAACCCAGCTGCGGGAGGGAGGGAGGAAAGAAGGGAATGCGGCGTGAAGACCTTGCTGCCTGCTGGGGGAGGAGGTACTAACCGGGGGCGATGAGGCTGTATTGGGAGAGTTCCTGCATCCCTGTGAAGATGACATAGTTTGCAAAAGTACTACAGATGAAAATAAGGTGCCTTATTTCAATGCTCCAGTTTATTTAGAGAACAAAGAACAAATTGGTAAAGTGGATGAAATATTTGGACAACTTAGAGATTTTTATTTTTCTGTTAAATTGTCTGAAAATATGAAGGCATCTTCCTTTAAAAAACTGCAGAAGGGGTACAGGTCTGTGATTCATCAGTCTTGCACAATTCGCAGTGCTCACCATAGTACATACCCTCCCCAGTGTCCGTCACCCAGCCGCCCCATCCCTCTCACCCCCCTCCCCTCCAGCGGCCCTCAGTTTCTTTCCTGAGATTGAGAGTCTCTTATAGTTTGTCTCCCTCTCTGGTTTTGTCTTGTTTCATTTTTCCCTCCCTTCCCCTATGATCCTTTGTCTTGTTTCTCAAAATCCTCATATCATTGAGATCATGTGATACCTGTCTTTCTCTGACTGATTTATTTCGCTCAGCATGATACCCTCTAGTTCCATTCATGTCGTTGCAAATGGCAAAATCTCATTTTTTTGATGGCTGCATAATATTCCATTGTGTGTGTGTATGTGTGTATATATATATATATATGTGTATATATATATATATATATATATATATATATATATATATATACCATATCTTTATCTGTTGATGGACATCTTGGCTCTTTCTATAGTTTGGCTATTGTGGACATTGCTGCTATAAACATTGGGGTGCGTGTGCCCCTTTGGATCACTACATTTGTATCTTTGGGGTGAATACCCAGTAGTGCAATTGCTGGGTCGTAGGGTAGCTCTGTTCTCAACTTTTTGAGGAACCTCCATACTGTTTTCCAGAGTGGTTGCACCAGCTTGCATTCCCACCAATGGTGTAGGAGGGTTCTCTGGGGGAGCTTTTATGGTCATATATTTCTTGGTTCCACTCTTAGAAATTTGAGCCAGTAAGTCTTAGGTAGGGATCAGGATTCAATTGTAAAAAGGCAGGCTCCTGGATAATTTTGATGTAGTTAGGGTAGCACTGGGGAATCACTGCTAGTCAAAGAGGTGGGAAGAGAAAACAGTTGGTACAAGTCTCTGAGACAGCCAATTTAAGGATCTGAAAAAGCAGAAGTATAGCTCAAACATAGAACATTTAGGAGAGACTAGAGAGGTGGATGGGGGTGGGTTACTTAAGGCCTCCCTCCAGGTCGTGGGAAAGAGTTTAGATTTTAGTTTTAGTTTTGTTTTTAAATATTAGGATAAATACAGTTAAGTTATATTAAAAAAGCATTGGAAAAATAAAAGAGCACCCTGGAAATGGGTTAGTACTGTAGGTGAAAGGGCCAGGTCGGAGACTTGCATTAGTCCCAGAGGAGATATTTTGGACTAGGGTAGTCGTGACAGTGGAAATGGAGAAAAGTGGATGGATTTATGAGAGATACAGGAAGTAGCATTGAAAGATCTTGGTAATTGATTAATAGTTGAAGTTAAAAATACCACCATCCGGGGCGCCTGGGTGGCTCAGTTGGTAAAGTGGCTGCCTTCAGCTCAGGTTGTGATCCCAGGGTCCTGGGATCGAGCCCCACAGCTGGCGGCTGGTTCCATGCTCAGCAGGGAGTCTGCTTCTCCCTCTGCCCTTCCCCCTGCTCATTCTCTCTCTCTCTCTCAAATAAATAAATAAAATCTTAAAAAAAAAATATGAAAATAGTAATTTGAAAAGATATATGCACCCCTATGTTTACTGCAGCATTATTTACAATAGCCAAATTATGGAAGCAATCTTTGTGTCCATCAATAGATTAATAGATAAAGATCTTGATCTGGTGTGAAGTACACAAACACACACACACAATGGAAGAATATTCAGCCATAAAAAGAATGAAATCTTGCCATTTGCAACAACATGGATGGATCTAGGGTATAATGCTAAGTGAAACAAGCCAGTCAGAGGAAAACAAATACCCTATGAATTCACTTACATTTGCAATTTAAGAAATGAAACAAATGAACAAACAAATAAAGACAAATTAAAACACTGACTCATAATTATAGAGAACAAATTGATGGTTACCAGAGAGGAGGTGGGGTGGGGGGATAGGTGAAATAGGTGAAGGGGGTTAATAGTACACTTATCTTAATAAGCACTGAGTAATATATCATTGTATGTTAACTACACTGAAATTAAAATTAAAAAAAAACTAATCAAAATAAAACAAAAAGAAGCAAACAAAAAAATTTCAAAGCCAAAGGGACAATTTTTATTTTATTTGATTTGATTATTTTTATAAAGATTTTTATTTATTGAAAGAGAGAGAGAGAGTGAGAGATTACGTGTGCAAGATCAGGGAGGAGAGGCAGAAGGAGAAGCAGTCTCCTGCTGAGCAGGGAGACTGATGCAGGGCTTGATCCCAGGACCCTGAGATCATGACCTGAGTCAAAGGCAGACATTTAACCAACTGAGCCACACATGTGCTCCCAAAGGGACAATATTTTTTTTCCTATTTATTTATTTTTATTTTTTCTTGATGTATTGTTCCATGATTCATTGTTTGTGTATAACACCCAGTGCTCCATTCAATACGTGCCCTCTTTAATACCCATCACCAGGCTAACACATCTCCCCACCCCCTTCCGCTCTAGAACCCTCAGTTTGTTTCTCAGAGCCAAAGGGACAATTTTTAAAGCAGCTAGAGAAAAGTGACTTGTCACATATGAGGGATTCTCAATAACATTTTCAGCAAATTTCTCATCAGAAACTTTGGAGGCCAGAAGAGAGTGGACTGATATATGCAGAATGATTTTTTTTTTTAAATTGTGAACTAAGAAATCTAATGGTAATAAGATACTTTAAAAGTAGAGGGGAAATTTAGATCTTCCCAGATAAGCAAAAGCTGAGGGAGTTTGTTTCTAGATCTGCCTTATGAGCAATGCTAAAAAGAGGTCTGCAAGTTAAGATGAAAGAGCACTAGACAGTAATTCAAAGCTGTATAACAAAAGAGAGATCTAAGGTACATATATGGACAATTATAAATCTAGTGCTATTGTAATTGTGGTGTGTAACTCCAATTTTGGAGTTACAAATTTAAAAATGGAGTTACAAAATTAAAAAATGACAGTCTTATAACTTTAGGATAATGTTAAATGTAATTCTCACTGTAGCCACAAAGAAAATAGCTAAATTATACACAGAGAAAGAAATGAGAAAAGAACTTAAACATTTCACTACAAAATATCAACTGAACACAAAAGAAGATGGTCATGCAGGAAATGAAGGACAAAAAAACTGTAAAGCGTATAGAAAACAACCAGATGACAGAAGTAAATCCTTTTTTTCTCAGTATTTTTTTTAATAAAAATGAATTAAACTCCAATCCAAGGGTAGAAATTAGCAGAGTAGATTTAAAAAAAATCTAACTATATGTTGTGTACAAGAGACTCTTTTAGATCCAATAAGACAAAATGGTTGAAAGTGAAAGGATGGAAAAAAATATGCAAAACAACAGTAATCAAAAGAGCACAGGGGTAGTTAAACTAATATCAAATAAAATAGACTTTAATCCAAAAAATTTACAAGAAACAAAGAAGGATATCTATTAATAAATGGTTCATACAACAAAACTATATAAAAATCATAAATATTTACATTCTTAATAATACACCATCAAAATATATGAAGCAAAAATGGATAGAATTGAAGGGAAAAATAGACATTTTGACAAAAAGAATAAGAGACTTCAAAACCCCATTCTCAGTATGGGTAGAACAACCAGCCGGAAGATAAGTAAGAAAACATAGGACTTGAACAATACAATAAACCAACTAAATTTAACAGATAAAAAGAAAAGTCTACACAGCAACAGAATACACATTCTTACCAAGTGCACAAGGGACATTTCTGAGGATAAACAGTATGGTAGGCCCTGGATTAAGTCTTAATAGATTTTAAAAGACAGGTAACATACAAAATATCTTCTCCAACCACAACATCATAAAGAAATCAGTAACAGACAGAAAACTGGAAAAATCAAAAGTCTGTGGAAATTAAACAATACACTCTTGAGTAACAAATGAATAAAAAAATAAATTAGAGAAATTATAAAATAGTGTCCCATGAAAATAAAAATACAATATACCAAAATTTATAGGACATAGAGAAAGCAGTAAGAAGGGGGAAATTTATAACTGTAAATGCTTACATTTAAAAACAAAAAAGATTTTAAATCAACAACCTAACTGTATAAATTAGGAAACTGGAAGAAGGACAAATTATATCCAAAGGTAGCAGAAAAAGGAAACAAAGATTATAGCAGAGATAAATGAAATAAAGATTAGAAAAATATTCTATAAAGAATAGAAAAATACCACAAAACCCAAAATTTAATTCTTTAAAAAGATCAATAAAATTGATAAACCTTTAGCTAAATGGACTAAGAAAAAAAAGGAAAGATTAAAATTACTAAAATCAGAAAGTATTGATATTACCACTAATTCTGCCCAAATAAAAAGGATTACAAAAGAATACTATGTACAATTGTACACCAAGAAATTGGATAACTTAGTTGAAATGAACAAATTCCTAGAAACACAAAACATACCAAAACTAAATGTGAAGAAACAGAAAATCTAAACAGACTTATACCTGATAAGGAGAATGAATCAGCAAGAGAATTCCCTGGGGGAAAGATGGTCTTTTTAACAAATGGTGCTGGGAAAACTGGATATTAACAGGTAAAAGGATGAAATTGGACCTTTGTCAAATACTATATCCAAAAACTAACTCAAAATGGATCCAAGACCTTTAAAACTCTTAGACTAAAACATAGGGCAAAAGCTTCATGACATTGTTTTGGCAATGATTTCTTGGATCTAATACCAAAGGTACATGCAGTAAAAGAAAAAAATATAGACAAATTGGACCTCATGAAAATTAAAAAAAACCTTGTGTATCAAAGACCCTATCAACAGAGTACAAAGGTATCGCACAGAATGAGAAAATACTTGCAAATCATATATCTGATAAGAAGATAATATTCAAAATATAGAGAACTACTAAAATTCAAAAATAAACAAGCCAATTCAAAAATGAGCAAAAGATTTGAATAGACATTTCTCTAAAGAAGACATACAAATGATCAATACACACATGAAGAGATGTTCAACATCAGTAATCGGTAAGGAAGTGCACATCAAAACCACAAGAGAGATCACCTCACACCCATTAGTATAACTACTACTAAAACTAAAAACAAAAAAGTAAATAATAAACGGCGAGGATATGGAGAAATATGCACACTTGTGCATTGTTGTGGGAATATGAAATGGTACAGCAACTGTGGAAACCTGCATAGTGGTTTTCCCCGAAAATTAAAATACAATTTTTATGTCACCCAGCAATTCCACTTCTGTGTATATATACTCAATATAATTGATAGTTTTTTGAGAGATATTTGTATACCCGTGTTCATAGAATTACCAACATTAAGTAAAACGTAGAAGCAACTTAAGTACCCACGGACAGAAGAATTGATAAGCAGTATGTGGTGCATGCATATAACAGAATATTACTTCCCCTTAAAAAAAGAGAAAATTTTGACACAAGCTACAACACGGATAAAACTTGAGTACATGATGTTAAATGAAATAAGCCAGTCACAGAGAGACAAATACTGTATAATTTCAATTATATGAGGTATATAATAGCCAAAATCATAGAGACAGAAAACAGATCTATGGTTGTTAGGGGTTGGGGGGACCAGAGGAATGGGTAAGTTATTGTTTAATGGATACAAAGTTTCAGTTTTATAAGATAAAAATTGTTTTGGAGGTGGATGGTTGTGATAGTTGTACAACAATATGAATGTACTTAGTGTCAGTAAAATGTACATTTTAAATGGTCAGTTTAGTGAATTTTGTTATGTGTATTTTACAATAAAAAAATTGGAAAAAATTCTTAATACCTCAAGTCCTACTTTTAGTAAACTTCCATTCTTGATCTAATCACAAGAATTTTACTTGGGAGAATAAAATAAAAAGGAATATCATCCTACCCATTTAAGGTTGATACAACTTTTGAAGCAAAAAATAGTTTGCTTACATATGATTTTGAAAAACATAAATAATGCTCAAGTCAATACTTTGCCACATATCTAAAAGTAGAAATTAAAGCTGTGTTATAAATCTGCTCTATATTTAGATTTAAAAAATTCAGAATGTTGACTGACAACATATTTTCTAATCAAAATACTATAAAATATATTTTATACATTTGATAAAAAAGTATAGATTTTATATTAAAAGTCTCAAAAAGTGTTAAGACTAGAATTAAACTAGAAAATTGTTTTGTTTTTTATAAACTGGAATATCACTAAAATATTTGATCAGTGTTCTCTTTGACATTTTAAAATACGTAATGGACATTTTCCATGTATATTAAAAAGTATGCAAATTTTACATATTAAAAATTTATAATTTTTACAAAAATTTTTTAATGTGTGTTTGGTCTAGTTTTTTAAGATTCCACATATAAGTGAGATCACATAGTATACATGGATACACAGACCTTGAGGACCCTATGCTAAATGATCTAAGGATAGAAAAAGAAAATGTCCATTAGATATTTTAAAATGTCAAAGAGAACACCGTTCAAATATTTTAGTGATATTCCAATTTATAAAAAACAAAACACTTTTCTAGTTTAATTCTAGTCTTAAGACATTTTGAGAGGAGAATCATTATCCTCATTTTATAGATGAAAAGGAGGAAGGTCAAGTACACAATCCAATAGAATTGCTAAAATTTGACAGATCAAGGACTTGAATTTGTGTATTCTGAACCAGGAATTTGCAGGTTCTTTTAGGAATTAACGAACTTGTAGGAAACTTGATGAAGACCATGTAGTTAGGGTTCCTATCTCTAGGCAAGGTTGCCATCACATGAAAAACCCTGTGTAGGAAGATTCACTCCTGGTCATTTACTTTAAGGATATGTTACCAAATCATTTTGTCTATCAATCATCATCTACCTACTATCCTTTGATTATTTCTTATTAATGCCTTATCCTAAAGTCCTTAGAGCACAGAAATGACATGTTTTGGTATTTAATCTCCTATGTAACATGGTGTTTTGGTAACAGTGGCAAAAATAATAGCTTCTAAGATTTTGTCTAATTAGTAATTCTGATCTTTGCTTACAAAAAAATGAAATGTGTTTTATGACTTCAATGTCTACCATGCAACTTAGTTTCTCCCCATAGGAAAATATAACAGAACTAGATTCTTCTTTCTATAGACATTTAAATTAATTCCAGAATTTCTCTTAAATTGAGTCCCTTTTACTTTATTTTATTCTTTACCAGTATCAGAGGAAGCTGTATTACCAAGTATGACGGAGACTGCTTCTAATCCATTACTTAGGGAATTGAAATTCAAGAATGGAGGAACAGCTCAGCCCCTCTAAAACATTCATTAAACATATCTTCATGTTTCTTACTCTTGAAGGATAAGGCCTGGGCTTTCACAAAACTTGTCACTCTGTTTTTCTTATTCTTTGCTATACTGGTTAAGAATGTATGTTCTGCAGTCACAGAGACCTGAGTCTGAATATGCTTATACCCCTGACTATATGGTATTCCCTGGTTACTCACGTGTCTAAGCTTTACACTGTGTATTTCCCATGTGAGGTCAATGAAACCTATGCCATGCATTTATTGGTACTATACTGTGTGCTCAGTAAGTGTTATCATTATTTCTTGAAAAGTTTATTTCATAAATTGTTTTTACTCAGATTTAACAATCACAATCCTATACTGGGAAGTAGAGAAGCAATAGTATCTAGTAAGGCAATACAAAACAAGGTGGTATTTTCATTCAATTTGTTACAAAACACTAAATGTCTGAAGAGTATTTAGAATACTTTGTGGTCAAGGAATACTTATTTTTGAATACAAGGCTACCACAAAAGCTAAGATGATATATTAGGATTTACATGTTGCACTAGAACATAAATCTGTTAGGATGTTATTTTGAAAATATTAGAGACTCCATCAAAAATGAAAGAAATATAAAAAATAAATAGCCAAGCATCCTAGGCTTGCCTATAAAAAGAACACTAAAATAAGTCAGCCAACTGTTAACCGGGTATGTAACTCTATAGGTAATACTTAAATTCTTCAGGGTTTGTGAAATAAGATTAAACATAATTTCAAGAGTCCCTTACGTCTTTCTAGTAGTTGATCTTCCTAATAGCGGGTCCTTTACACATTTCTAGAACATAGTGGATGTTCATAAACATTTGCTGAATGAATTTTATATTGATAACAGCAGTGAAAATTAACATTTAGAATTCCTTAAATATTACAAGGAATATGGTGTTGGTTAATAATTTAGTAGGATACATGTTTCCTTTTGATAGTCAACTCAAGCTCTCTATATAAATGGTGTTTGGTTGTGCTGAAGCTGCCATCTGTCCAGAAAGCTATAAAACCCAAATCCTGATGACCATGGTCATAAATGATTCAGGGTAACTTCTTTTTCTAAGAGAAAAAAAAAAGGTACTTTTAATTGTATTTGAGAGAGTTAGGTACATAGGAATATGATGATAAAGTTATCTTTCTTGTGAGTACCTTAGGGAGGTAAGAAAGATTTTTATTTTTAAGCAACTTTTTTTAATCTTAAAGGAAAGCTAAAAACAAAACAAAAAACTAATTTAGAATTTGTAGGTTTGAGTCCATATTTGTTACTAATTTTATTTTATTTTTTTTAAAGATTTTATTTATTTATTTGACAGAGAGAGACACATTGAGAGAGTGAACACAAGCAGGGGGAGAGGGAGAGGGAGAAGCAGGCTCCCCGCCGAGCAGGGACCCCAATGCGGGGCTCGATCCCAGGACCCTGGGATCATGACCTGAGCCGAAGGCAGACGCTTAACGACTGAGCCACCCAGGCGCCCCTGTTACTAATTTTAAAATGATCATTAACCTCTCTCACTAATTTCCTTCATTTACACACTGGTGATGACAATACCTATTCTGACTACTTCACAGCATTATTTTAAAGAAACAAATGAGATAGCAAAATATCAGTGTACTATAAATTTTTATATAACTTTATTTTATTTTTTACTTCTATGAAGAATTTTTATGTATGTATTTATTTTATTATGTTATGTTAATCACCATACATTACATCATTAGTTTTTGATGTAGTGTTCCATGATTCATTGTTTGCATATAACACCCAGTGCTCCATTCAGTACATGCCCTCTTTAATACCCAACACCAGGCTAACCCACCCCTCCAGCCACCTCCCCTCTAGAACCCTCAGTTTGTTTCTCAGAGTCCATAGTCTCTCATGGTTCGTCTCCCTCTCTGATCCCCCCCCTTCATTTTTCCCTTCCTGCTATCTTCTTCTTCTTCTTCTTTTTTTTAACATATAATGTATCATTTGTTTCAGAGGTACAGGTCTGTGATTCCACAGTCTGATACAATTCACAGTGCTCACCGTAGCACATACCCTCCCCAATGTCTATCACCCAGCCACCCCATCCCTCCCACCCCCCACCACTCCAGCAACCCTCGGGGGTGAGAGGGATGGGGTGGCTGGGTGATAGACCTTGGGGAGGGTATGTGCTACGGTGAGCGCTGTGAATTGTGCAAGACTGATGAATCACAGACCTGTACCTCTGAAACAAATAACGCAACATATTTTAAGAAAAAAGAAAAAGAAGAAGATAACAGGAGAGGAAGAATGAAGGGGAGCAAGTCAGAGGGGGAGACGAACCATGAGAGATGATGGACTCTGAAAAACAAACTGAGGGTTCTAGAGGGGAGGAGGGTAGGGGGATGGGTTAGCCTGGTGATGGGTATTAAGGAGGGCACATTCTGCATGGAGCACTGGGTGTTATGAACAAACAATGAATCATGGAACACTACATCAAAAACTAATGATGTAATATATGGTGATTAACATAATAAAAAAAATAAAAAAAAAGAATTCCTCATATCAGTGAGATCATATGATACATGTCTTTCTCTGATTGACTATTTCACTCAGCATAATACCCTCCAGTTCCATCCACATTGTTGCAAATGGCAAGATCTCATTCCTTTTGATGGCTGCATAATATTCCATTGTATATGTATATATCACATCTTCTTTATCCATTCATCTGTCGATGGACATCTTGGCTCTTTCCATAGTTTGGCTATTGTGGACATCGCTGCTATAAACATAGGGGCACAGGTACCTGTTTGGATCCCTACATTTGTATCTTTCTGGTAAATACCTAGTAGTGCAATTGCTGGGTCATATGGTAGCTCTATTTTCAACTTTTTGAGGAACCTCCATACCGTTTTCCAAAGTGGCTGTACCAGCTTGCATTCCCACCAACAGTGTAGGAGGGTTCCCCTTTCTCCACATCCCTGCCAATATCTGTTTTTTCCTGACTTGTTAATTTTAGCCATTCTGACTGGTATGAGGTGGTATCTCATTGAGGTTTTGATTTGGACTTCCCTGATGCCGAGGGATGTTGAGAACTTTTTCATGTGTCTGTTGGCCATTTGGATGTCTTCTTTGGAAAAATGTCTGTTCATGTCTTCTACCCATTTCTTGATTGGATCATTTGTTCTTTGGGTGTTGAGTTTGAGAAGTTCTTTATAGATTTTGGATACTAGCCCTTTATCTGATATGTCATTTGCAAATATCTTCTCCCATTCTGTGGGTTGTCTTTGGTTTTGTTGACTGTTTCTTTTGCTGTGCAAAAGCTTTTTATCTTGATGAAGTCCCAATAGTTCATTTTTGCCCTTGCTTCCCTTGCCTTTGGCAATGTGTCGAGGAAGAAGTTGCTGCGGCTGAGGTCGAAGAGGTTGCTGCCTGTGTTCTCAAAGTGGAACATATTTATAATCATTGTTATAATTGTGACCATTTTTTACTTCTGGGTTTCAAGGTAAATGGCAAAATATTTTCTCCTTTCTGCTGAGTAATAAATATTGCCTTTCTTCTTTGGGATCCCATATAAAATATTTAGAGATCTAACATCTACTTTTTGTTATGAAGTTGAATTTATATTTATTCACTCTACATTGCATGTATCTTGAGATCAGGCACATATTTCTGTGTCTTTCATAGTAAGATGGACGATTTTACACAATAAGTTGTTCTATAAATGTGTTCGATGTTTTTGCTTAAACTTATGTAAACAAACCAAAACCATAACAAAGAGAAAACATTTTAAGTTTCTTTAAAACATTGGAAAGAACCAGATAAATTGTTCTGTGTATGAACATGTTACAGCATTTTTATTGAATAGTATTTGCATTCTTAAGAAATGAAAAAGACATGACTGACAGGCCAACAGAGTGGAAAAGTTTAGCATTTCCACTCTAAGGTGAATGGTAGAATCAACACAATTCTTTTTCTGAATCACCCAAACACAGAAGAATCATTGTGGAAATAAGTGGTTTTGGAAATCTAGCTCTACCAGATTTTTACTGTTTCGTTGTTAATGTATGAAAAAAAAGTACAAAGATTTGGAAGCTATTTGGCTCTTAATCATTGACCATTAAAAGTTTTAAAAATTAACACAGGATATTAAGCCCATTAGCAATTACTGCTTGATGAAACTATCAAGTTTGAATATAACAATGGTAGTTTCAATTATTATTTCCAAATCATTGTTTATTTTACTTCCTTAAAGGACTTCTAGTTTTAAGTAACACCTTTTTAACAGCAAAACGAATGCCACTAATATTTTAGTTAAGTTCACTCTTTAAATCTGTTTATATGTGACTACTTAAACATGTACAAAGGTTATGACCAAAACATGTATACAGGAATATTTAATGAAACTTGTTATTTCTGTGATTGATTTAGTTACTGTAATTTTAATCTCCTCACAAGTGATTTTAAAAACAGCACACTATAAAATAATAATCCAAATTACCTGAATTCTGATTTTGCTTTAACCAGTGACCTGCAATACGCAGAAGGAAAGTTGACTTTCTAGGTCTTTATTGTATTTATTCTAAATGTGATAATAATGGCAAAAGGTAGCTTAAAGTAGAGAAGCAAGAAATATATGTTAGGTGAATAGTTTGATCTGAGAGAGGTTCCTGATAGCCCTTGCCATGAACAGTGTGGACACTTCTGCCATTAGGAGAATCACCTATTCTCTTCAACTTGAATGAATGAATGAATGAATGAAAGAATGAATGAATGTTAAGCTGAACAAATATTCTCTTTTGCAGGATTTCAAAATGTGGTAACTCACATTTTAGATAACGTATATTCGTTTTGACTACTGTAACTTCCACCAGCTTTCTGAAAGATTTTCAGATTAAATTTCTAAAATGGGGGGACTACCTACTCACTGACCAATCTTACCCCTTCATTCCATTTCTGCTACTTTCCTGATGCCCACTGTATTATACCCTGGCACAATGTGGCTTACTCTACCTAATTGCAGCACTGTGAAGGTTTAAGCAGACATAATTTCATAACCTCTCCAGCAGCATAAAGCATCATTTTTTATGGAGGGCTGAATAAGCAATTTGAACTTCACAAATGAAGTGCAAAGCAAATTTTGACTGCTCACAAATCTATGTGCTGTAGAAAGCAGTGCTCTGGTGGGCTGAACTTCTGGGTAGAAGTTTCAGAATTATTCAATCATGTTTTTAAAGTCTAAAGTATGTTTTCCAGACACATGTTGAAATTTGACTACTAAATTCAGTATCATATGAGCTCACTCTTGTTTTGAATCTTATTAGGAATTCTTGTAAGTTACTGTAGTACAGTTGCATGTCTGAGGCTATAGATTTTAGTGATGCTGCTGTGTACTGGATTATTAAATCTTGACTGCATTTCTAATATGGTGATCTTTCCAATAAAAAAAAAGACAAATATATCCAGAGAAATAGATAAATGGAAATCTGGTTCCTCATTTTCTGGCATGTTAATATGGATGATATGATCTAGATGGATGCATCAGCATGATCAATATGGGAAAATCTTACCCCTCATTCTTATCACATTTAAACCACATCTAGGTCTTAATCCATCATTAAAATAGGAGTCTGATATTCAGCTAATTATAATCTATGATATTATCTTATATTAAAATGTCTATAGTTTCAGATCTTATCTTGGTATTTTCAAGTAAAATGTTCATGTCACTTTCTATTACTAAACATTTGTTGTCAAACTTGTCACTCAAAATAAAGGTGTAGGTAGATGAAAATAGTATAAATTTATTTGAATCTTTAAGCTTAAAAACCATAAAAGTTACTTTGTTATTTCTATGTGGGAAGTTTGTATATTCATGATTTTTAAAATCATATTACTTCTGCTAACAGCTTAATTAACCTACCCTGAGACACCCAAGAGACCCAAATGACAATTAATTTAAAAATGAGGGACAAACCATTGTTGGTGAATATTTATAATGTCCATACATAATAACAATGGAGATTTCCTTTATTAGAAATATGCCTCACATAATCTAAGTTCTATAGCTGAGACCAAATTTAACCCTTTTATACTTCTTGATAAAACCAATGAACTCAGAAAATGAAATCAACAATGTCCATGAGATATATATTTCCTCTAACTCTATGAGAAAAAAACAGAGCCTATGTCTAATTTAATTGATATGACACTCCCCTTCAAATCTATCTATCACAGATCTACAAGAAATTCAATACAAGGCACATTCCAGAAGAAAAACAATTTTTTTTTAAGAGAGAGAGAGAGAATACACACAGGAGCATGAGCGGGGTGAGGGAGGGACAGGGAGAGAGAGAATCTTAAGCAGGCTCCATGCTCAGCTCAGAGCCTGATGGGGGGGCTCTATCTCATGACCCCGAGGTCATGACCTGAGCCAAAAACAAGAGCTGGACGCTTAACCAACTGAGCCACCAACACGCCCCAAAAAGAAAAACAATTCTCATACAAACTTTTGAATGAAATCCCTGCCTTCTCATTTATTTACACTGATGAATTTGGTTGAGCAACTCTAAGGAAATCTGTAGAATGTCTTTACTTATTTTGCTTAAAGCCAGAGCTTGCTGTATTAAATCTGCTACTGACACTTGTTCTTGGGTATTTCCATCCTTAGTTCTCTAAAGACCAAGATGCTTTCTCAGGAAAAGGCTGTATGAGTCCAAAATTGTAGAGGAAGAAAGACATGAAAAGAAAATCTGGCCACATTTCTAGCTTCCAAGCAATATTGTCTTCATTCATCTATTTTACTCTTTTTAAATCTTGTGATGCCCTGGAATAGGTAAGTAGAAAACAGTATCAGCCCCTTTTTTGGTCAAGATTGTCTATGCTTTCTTTCTCTCCATCTTCTCTATTTCTCATTTGTTTTACTTCAATTGCATTTGCCCAGTAGAATGATTTACTCTATGGTAAACTGAAATTTTTTTTTCTGAGGAATCTGAGGTGATGAAATAAGATGAACGACTTCTGACCACCCTAATAACATGGAAAGAGTGATTCAAAATGATGAAAAGAAAAGACATACAGAAACCACAGAAGGCTTCCTTGCTCAAAAGTTCCAAAGGAAGTCAAGGCAGTCAGGATGTTCAGCAAACAGATCAACAACATTCTCCAACAATGTGAAGGTGTAAGCTTCTACCTCCCAAAAATGTGATTAGTCTAAGTGAATGAAGGTCAAATCGGACTTCAGGAAACTTTATCGCCACTCTCCAATCTAAAGCAGTTCTGCATGTAGGCTAGGGATAATCTCACCTCAATCAGAGGTGTCATCATTCTCAGACTTAGCCATGCACATTATCACTAAAAAGCAGAGTAAAGCACTGTACACTATGGCATTTTTCATGCTAAGTGTATTTCAGCATCCCTGGCTAAAGGAGCCGGAACCAGCTATTTCCTGAACCTACAGCTGCAGAAACAGAACAAAGGTTGGTTTCTCAGATAGCCCTGGGAGTCACACTGATAGATTCTTTGACTAACCATAAGGTTTTTATTAAATTTCCTCTTTATTCTAACATACTGTTTTCATTATTAATATCTTTTGGCATCATTTATAAATTTATATATGAGAAAATATGTATTCTATGAGCTTCATTTTAATTAAAATGTTGAAGGACCTTAGATATCATCTAGGGTACTATGGTGTGTGTACACACACACACACACACACACACACAAAATGATACAATGAATATTTATAATAAATACATACTCATATGTTATAGGAAATTTTATACTATATATAGCATATGTACATAATACACATGCATTGTATATTATATGATATAATGAACATAATATATAACTATATAATACACATAATTTATATTCATATATAATTTTTCATATAAATATTAGATATTTACATAATTAGGTCAAGAATTATTTGTGCTTTCATCTTAGTTTTAGTAGTTGAACTAGACTGTTAGTAGACTACAATCCAGATCTACTGAGGGACACAGTCTTTCCACCACCACCCTTTCATCACCACCCTGTCTCCTCAAACAGACCCAAGGGTCTCTGATAAACCTATATGCTTAAAGAGATAATAGCATCACCGTGAAACCACTATAATTTTTATCCACCACATTTAATTTTTTTAATGCTTTTAAAATGGATGTATTACAAAATTGATTTTTTGTTTTTATTGTAGAGCTCTATGTATATTAAATTCTGCATATATTTGCATAGCTACCACTACAATCTGGATTAAAAAAAAACAAAACAAAAACAATTCCATCATCCCAGAAACCTCCCTGTTAGTGTCCCTTGTAGTCAGGTCCTCACCTCAGCAAAATCTAATCTGTTCATCACAATGGTTTTGTCTTTTTGAGACCTTCATATAAGAGGAACCATGGAAACTTTTTGGAATTGACTTCTTTCAATTAGCACAATATTCTTGAGATTCATTCATCCAAGTTATTTGTTCCTTTTTATTGCTGAGTAATATTAAGTTGTGCAGATATACCATGATGTATTTATCCATTCACTAGTTGAAGGAAATTTAACTTTGTAGAAACTGTCAAACTTTTTCTTCTAGAGTACACAATTTGTACTCCCTCCATCAACATGAAGAATTACAGTCACTTGCTAGCATTTGGTATCCCCTGAATCATTTGGAGTAGTACCACATCATAGTTTTCATTTGCATTTCCCTGATTAATAATGACTGTCTTTTAATATGCTTATTTGTCAACCATATATCCCCTTTGGTAAAGTTTGTGCTAAGTCACTTGTCCTTTTTAAACTTTTTTTTTTTTTTTTAGTGTTTTTTAAAGTTCTCCATGTATCCTAGATACAAGTCCATTATCAGATATGTGACTTGCAAATATTTTCTCCCAGTGCATTGAGTTGCCTTTGAACATTCACCAAAAATCGTGTCTATTTCTGGAGTCTTTATTCTGTTCCATTGATCTACATGTCTATCCCTTCACCAATACTGCACTGTCTTGATTATTGCAGCTTCACAGTAAGTCTTAAAATCAGGTAGTGTAATCCCTTCATCTTTACTCTTTTTCCAAAATTGTTTTGGTTATTCTAGTTCATTTGTCTTTCCATATAAACATTAAAACTATCTTGTTTGTAACTACAAATTTCCTGCTAGGATTTTGTGTGGAATTCTATTAAGTATGTATTCATCTGTCAATGGACATCTGGGCTCTTTCCATATGTTGGCTATTGTGGAACTGCTGCTATAAACATTGGGGTGAATGTGCTCCTTCAAATCACTATGTTTGTATCCTTTGGATAAATACGTAGTAGTGCAGTTGCTGAAACTAATAATACACTCTATGTTAATTGATTTTAAATTTTAAAAATATAGCAAGAACTGTTTATATGCAAAAAATATATGTATATAATATGTAATAAATGTAAATATATGGATCAATATGGTGAAATTTTTAAACTTTACTATATTGGGTCTCCCAGCTCTTGAACACAATGTGAGTTCTTTGATATATTTCATCAGTTTTTCTAATGTTTAGCATATAGATCTTATACATGTTTTGATGAATTTACATCTAAGTATCTTTTATTTGTTTAGGGAAACTGTTATTAATAGTGTTATTTAAAAAGTTGTTTCTAATTATTCTTAGTGTGTTAAAATACAATAATTTTTGCCTCTATGTGTTTTTATCATTTTTGCCTCTATGACTCTATCTTGTGGCTTATGAGTTTATTAATTTATTAATAAACAAATTTATGAGATATTTTTAGTAGATTCCTTGATGTTTTCTACATGTAAAATCATGTATATGAAGAAAGATACACTTTAGTTTCTTCCTTTTACATCTTTATACTTTTTTTTCTTACTGTAATATGCTGGCTAGGCCTTCGAGGACAAGGTTGAATAGGAGTAGCAAAGTTAAACTTCTTGCCTTGTTCCCAATCTTAGGGGAAAGATATTCTGTCTTTCAATATAAAGAATGATGTTGGTACATTTTTCAACTTTATCAGGGTGAGGAAATTCCCTTCAATTACTTGTTTTCTGATAGATTTTTTAAAATATTATGAGTGCATAGGTAATTTTTTCAAATGCTTTTCATTAATTAATATAATCATGTGCATTTTCTTCTATAGCCTGTTAATATGGTAGATGTTAGTATGTTATATTAATCAATTTTTGAATACTGAATAAGACTTCCATGTATATGTCATTGGGTTATGGTATATTATTCTTCTTACATAGTGTTGGATTCAATACACTAACAAATTTTTTTTAGGATTTTTACATTTAGGTTCATGAATCATATTCATCTGTCCTCTTCTTTTCTTAGAAAATCTTTCACTGGTTTTACTATCTAGGTAGTACTGGTTTCATAAAATAAGTTTCTATCATCTGGAAGAAATTATGAGGAATTGTTATTATCTCTTTTTTTAAATGTTTGGTAGAACTTGCCAGTGACACCATTCAAACCTGGAGATTTTTCTTTTTTTTTTTTAAGATTTTATTTATTTGTCAGAGAGAGAGAGAGAAAGAGAACAAGCAGGGGGTGCAGCAGGCAGAGGAAGAAGCAGGTTCCCCACCGAGCAAGGAGCCCTCTGTGGGGACTTCATCCCAGGACACTGAGATCATGACCTGAGCTGAAGGCAGATGCTTAACTGACTGAGGCACCCAGGCATCCCTAGACCTGGAGATTTCTTTTTCAGAATCAACTTTTAGAATAAATTCAATTTATGTTATTATTATAGGACTCTTCTAGTTAATTATTTCATCCTAGATGACTTTTGACAGTTTAAAGCTTTCAAGGAATTGCTCTATTTTTCAAAGTGGTTGAATATATGTGTAGTCCTTTCAATGTTTGTGGGGTCTATAGTAATATCCATTCTTAATTCTCACTTTGGTAATTTATGTCCTCTCTCTTTTCTTCCTTGTCAGACTCACTAAAGCTTTATCAATTTTATTGATCTTTTCAGAGAACTAGTTTTTTGACTGTATGGATTTGCTCTATGCTTTTTCTATTTACAATTTCATTTATTTCTGTTTTCTTCATTATTCCTTCTATCTGCTTTAAGATGAAAGCTTAGGCTATTGATTTGAAATCTTTTTCCTTTTGTTAAATGAGCATTTAATATAATTTTATTATAAGTATTTCATTAGTTGCATCCCCCATACATTTGCTATATTTTCATTTGGCTAAAAGTATTTTCTAATTTCCCTTGAAATTTCCTCTTTGTACTATAGATTATTTAAGAGTGTGAGGTTTACTTTCCAAATGTATGGTAATTTTCCTATTTCTGTTATTAATTTATAGCTTAATTCCATTTTGTTCTGTATAAGCAAAATGTAGAGTCTACCTGAGTAAATGTTCCATATACCTGCAAAAAAATTGTATATTCTTATGTTTTGGGGTGGTGTTCTTCACATGTCAATTAGATCCAGTGGGCTCTTTAATTCAGTTGTATATACTTTCTGAATTTCTATGTCTATTACTAATAGAGAAGAGTTGAAGTCTCCAGCTATAATTGTGGTTGTTTAATTTTTTTCAGCTGTTGGTTTTTCTTTCTTTATTTTAAAACCTTTATGTTATATATAATTTCCATCTTCTTGGAGGTAAGAATTACGTTGAAATAAGTTTTTTTATATACAGAACCTCATTTGGTCATGATTTTTCTTTTAATCCATTTTGACAATCTCTGATTTAATTGGTTTATTCAAACCATTTACATTTAATATTTATTGACATAGTGGGATGTAGGTCAAACCTTTGTTATTTTTCATAACCTCTGTTTTTCATTTTTCTTTCCCCTTTTGTACCTTCTTTTTCTTTGTGTATACATTTTTAGCTTGACCATATCTCTTTGCATAGTTTTTGTGGGGTTTTCTTGGGGGGGGATGGGAAGAATTGTACTAGGTTGTTCTATGTTTTACAAAGTACATATTTAGCTTTCTATAATCCACTTCAAGTTAGTATTTTACTACCTCAGATGGAAGAGAAACTTGACACCATATAGGTCTTTTACCTGTCTTATTTTGTTATGGTTCTCTTATATATTATGCCTACACATATTGAAAGTCCTAGCAGTAAATAGGTTTTGCATTCCTACACAAGGCAAGATTCTCCAAATTCCTCATATGCGTAGTGTCAGTTTTATCCTGGATGTTTTGTATATCATGCTATGAGCCCCTTGATCTTGTTCAAATTCTACGGATATTTTTATTTTAGCCTGTAATTGAGAGATACAGCTTCTAGCCACAAGCCTAACCCACCTTCTACATACTATGATTCTAATGCCAATTCACTTACCAATGCTTTTTCTGTGCTATTTAAATCTTTTTTTCTGTATGTAAGTCATCCAGTGGCAATTCTGGTACTTAAATGATAGTCTGTCCCTCTGTTCAGCTCTCAAAGTATGCTCTTTAACATCACACACAGGCATATTCAATTCAAAGGTGAACACAGGAATTTATAAGCAATATGGGTCAATTTTCTAAGCTCCTCTCTTTTTATGATCTTGGGCCCTTGTATTCATTTCTCTAGTTAGAAAGCTAGAGCTTTAACCTCTCTGCTGAACTCAACACTGCTGTGACCAAATTGGAGGCCAAATGGCAAGAGGGCAGAGACAGAAAAAACAATGGGGGTTCCCTCACCTTCTTGGGACTACAACTTCTCTGAAAATTACAAGAATTTTCCCCTTCTTGGGTGATGACAGGCCCATGCTGCAGCTACCAAGGCCCCAAGACTGGACCTTTACTGCCCACCTGCTTGTACTCACAAATCTTTTTTCTTTTTTTTTTTTAAGATTTTATTTATTTATTTGACAGAGAGAGATACAGCGAGAGAGGAAACACAAGCAGCGGGAGTAGGAGAGGGAGAAGCAGGCTCCCCACAGAGCAGGGAGCCCAAGGTGGGGCTCAATCCCAGGACGCTGGGATCATGACCTGAGCAGAAGGCACTCAACGACTGAGCCACCCAGGCTCCTCTTGTACTCACTAATCTTTATCTTAAATTTTTCCTTAAGCTCTTCTTTCCAGCTAACTCAGGCAAATGAAACCTGAAACCACCCCTCAGGTGATGGCGAATGCCCTGACAAGAACTCCCACAGGCCCAGACCACCCAGACCAGTTTGCGCTAAACCACCCTCCCCGCAACCCCCCGCCATCTGTCTCACACCTGCACAGATGGACCATAGAGTGACCTCTAGAATGACCTACTATTACCTTTACCTCATTATAATACTAAAATCTCTGCCCAAAGAAGAGCAGTAACCTCATTTACATAACATACAATGTATATACAGAATGTTTCCTTAAAGCACATGCATGATCTTATGTCCCCCTCTACATACAATGACAAGGCTTCCTTATCTAAATATTCATCCTAACCCTAAATAAAAGGAACCCATTTTCCCTTGCTCAAGGAGTCATGGCTTTGGAAGCTATTCCCCATGATCTCATTTGCTGCAAATAAAGTTTCCTTTGTGCAACAACTCACTTGGTGTAGTTTCTGTGACTCACCAAGGAGTGAACTCATGTTAGTTCGGTTACAAAGCTGTCGTTTACTGCCTAAAGTCCTCTTTCCCACTCCTCAAACCAGACCTGGAGGACTTCTCCTGAAGATCTCTCTTTCTGTGTTGATATCCATTCCAGGTTTCAAGCTCCTCTGAAACCAAGTTGGGGAATATTAGATGGAATAATATAAGTGGTAAATTCCCTTCATTTCAGTGATACTTCGTACTCTATCTTCTTCTAAATCCACCTGCTACTATTTCATTTCTGGAGCCTTTTGTTGGTTGTGTTATGCATCTATTCAGATTTTATAATAGTAATCAGTGGAAGAATAAGAATAAGTAGTGTTTATCTTGCCTGGAATCAAAATTCCCATAATTTTATTTTAATTTAAAGACATTGATTAAATTTTAATATTTGTCTTTTGGAATGTCTTACATATAGTAGGCATTTAGTGCATATTAGCTAAGCAGAACTTAGCTGGGTTATAGAAATAAAACATTAACTTCTTACTCAAGTTATTAAATCTCTTCAGTAGTGGACCTCCCAATTGAAATTACGCTAGTATATACCATCTGATGGATCTTATTTTAGAATGCTGCAGCCATATCACTTAAAGTTTAATTACTGTGTTAATAAGTGAGGCAACACCATTCCAGAGTTGAGGCAAATGATCTAACAATCCAAACTTCTATGGGTTTCATACCTTGCACTTACCACTTTGACTGAAAGAGAAGGAAGTGGGGGATCTATTTTCTGCGTAATTTTTCAATGCAACATTGGTTTTTTTCTCCCAGGAAATCTCCAAGATTTTACATTTCTCTTGGCTTGTTGAGGACTGCCAAACTCATTGTTACAATGTGCATTTCACATAACAATGAGAAGATGCTCTCTGGAGATCTCTGACAGAAATCGGTGTGCTCAAAGCACTACAGTACCAAAGCGGGAAAGGTACATGCCCCAGTGGAGCACTAAGAACTACCTGGACCAAATGAGTGTGGGAGAAAAATGCTAACCACAAATCTATTAGCTTCTATTTAAAGGGATCATTCAAGTAAGACATATTAAAAAGTCATAAAATATGTAGAAAGTTTTCAGGGCCTAAGTTGTTGAGGTATTTTATTTATTGTTTTCTGTGGTTCTTGTCACAATCTTACATTGTTCTTTAGGGTAGCTTAACTTCTCAAGAAATGTCATAATGGTGCATTATCCTTCAAAATGACAATCTCTTTGAAAAGGACAAATAGCAGGCTATGTGAAATTCCAAAGAGACTACTATGAATCTGTCCACATGCATAACAGGTTGCTGTTATATAGGAGTATTCTGATGAATTTTGGTATTATCTATCCACGTTATTAATAATGTTAGGATTTTTGGGCACCTGGGTGGCTCAGTTGTTAAGTGTCTGCCTTCGGCTTAGGTCATGATCCCAGGGTCCTGGGATTGAGCCCTGCATCAGGCTCCTTGCTCAGTGGGAAGCCTGCTTCTCCCTCTCCCATTCCCCCTGCTTGTGTTCCCTCTCCTGATGTCTCTCTCTCTCTTTCTCTGTGTCAAATAAATAGGTAAAATCTTAAAAAAAAAAATAATGTTAGGATTTTTAAGGGTAAGCTGGAGTTTCTTTTTGCCAGTTTTTATCAGGATGATGAAGTTGCATATATGTTTGAGAAGAAGATTCAAAAAATAATTCTATAACCTTATACTTTATTGCTGTTATTTAGGCAAAATCTGTATAATTAGTTTGGAAATATATGTACATTTTGACAAATGCTTAGAGTTTTCCACAATTCAAAGCTTATATATGACAGCATTTTTATTCTCTCTGAATGTGTATGTGTGCACGCATCTGTGTATTTATATATATATTTCTACGTGTGCATACATGTGTGTAAATATAAATATACATAGATACACACACATAAACACACACACATTATAATCCTAAAACTAGGGCATATCCTTTTCACATGTTTCTTAAATACATACTTGACTGCATAGTATTTAGTCAATAGTAATTTTAATTTGAGAGTAATTTTTCCTTATGAGTGAAGAAACATATTTAAAATCTTAGGGGCGCCTGGGTGGCTCAGTTGGTTAAGCATCTGCCTTCAGCTCAGGTCATGATCCCAGAATCCTAGGATCCAGCCCTGCATCTGACTCTCTGCTCAGGGGTTTCTCTCTCTCCCTGCTGCTCTGCCTACTCTGTTTGCTCGTTCTCTCTCTCTCTGTGTCAAATAAATAAATAAAATATTTAAAAATAAATAAATAAAATCTTAAAATGGAATAATTCTCCCAATGTACCAAAAGTTAATGTTAATTTGCATTCATTAACATATGGAAATACCAGTATCAGAAAGAGAAGCAACTTTAGTATTATTCTTAAATAGGTGTATATGCCCTTATAAGCACCTGGAGTAGACAGCCATTATCCGAACGTATTTGAGAGAGATAGAGAGGGACTCCTTTTTCGAAAGTACTCCCCAATTGTACAGACACATTTTATAAGTGCTATTTTTAATAATTCATTGCTTTATTTTGAGGCATTTATTCTAGGGCCTTGCTATTAACATGAAATCACCACTGGAATGTCAATGTCTGAAGCTATTTATCATCTTACTCTTCTTTGACTGTCAGAACGCTTTTCTCCGAAAAGCAAAGAGAAGAATTATAAGGAAATATACGAAACATGGGGTCAGGCAAGGTTTGCTGGAGAGAAGAGTTACAGCTGAGGTGCTAACGGTGATCTTCTAATTTGCCAAAGCACTACTTTGATTCTGAATTCAGTAGGAGAAAAGATGCCACCAAAAAACCCCAGTTACTCCTCAGAATTAGTTAGGACTAGCCACACTATGAGAAGCCAGAAATGACCACTAAGTTAATATAATACTTGTAGGACACACACGCACACACACACACACACACACAGCGTCGAAGGACATGTATGCCATTTATTAAGATAAACAAGGCATTTGCCAGTGAAATGTTTCCCTCCTCTCCTGAATACGTCCATTGTAATTGGCTGCAAGCCCCAAAATCATCCTTAAAAAAAATCAGTCATTATGCTGATGAATGGATCCTGGAAACACACACACAAGAAAAGATGGACAACTGTATTATAGATTGTTTCATAGAGTCAGCAAAGTGTTATAAGTTTAGAGCCAGCTTAAGAAGGATTAAAGTCATCCATTAGTCTGCTACAGAAGAACTCTAATCACCAAGAAAAGTCTGTATTGGCAGTACACATTTGAAGGCTGTCACTGAATAGGATTGTCTTGGCAGGAGCCTGTCAAAGGATATACTTATTGACTGAGAATTAGGACTGTCAATGAATCCATCAGGTCTTTATCAACTCCTAGAAAGATCTGGATATGAGGCATCAAGAATGTGGTTAAATTTTGATAGAAAATTATGCATCATCATTTCCAATGTGATACCAAGGTCACCCAAAAAGTATTTAAAGAACATTCAAAATAAGTTTATCTCTGGTAAGTGGACCGTGGATGACGGAAACAAGGACATTTAACATTTTAATGAAGGTCATCTATCACCATATTTTTTCCAACAAGATCTGCCTTACATAGGCAACTTGATTTGGACATTTCCTACTGGGGCTGAACCCAACATGTAGTTTAAGTTTACTTTATAAGGACCCCTTTGAGACCTTCATATCTAAACTAACTGAGTGGTAACCCATGCTTTTTGATGGGAAATCTGGTAGAGTGAATTATCAAATACCTGAAAAGACAACCCAATGCTTCGAGTCATGCCATGGATTCAAGTTTTTATTTGCAACCTCAACACATGCCTTCATCTGGAACATGACTTTCACAGCAATTCTGAATTCCTTATGCTGTCCTTGTTAGAATATAATCAATGTTATCAATGTTCTAGTATCTAAACAGTACCTTAACAATGTACGGTTTACCCAGGAGGATATCTCAGATCCATTCTAGCTTTCCAAACACCTCTTCAAGAAATACTTTGAGTAACTCAAGGTCTTGCAAGACATTATTAAAGTGTGGCAGGGTGTGAGGGGCACAATCTAGCTTCCTGGCAGGCTCATTCTCACCATTCTACTAATGTGGGAATCTGGAGAGGCATTTCTTATGCTACTTCACGGTAAGCCCTCAGTGTTCTTTTAAATTATGGCAGATTCCCTACCTATTATCCATCTTAATTGGAAGTCTGGAAGCTCTAGTTTTCCCAGATTCTGCTCCCCATAATCTGCTCAAACTCTCTCTCCTGTGGTACCCTCAATGATGCAGTCATACATGGATTTCAGGTGATGCACTGAATCTAACATGCATGCAGCATCTCCTCTAGAGGCATATGACAGCGCCTATCATGTTGCAATGGCACTTTGTGCTGGTACTCCAGCATTCTGCAAATTGCAAGATTCCTTGACATAAGGGCTTTATGTTATTAAAAAATAATTGTGAGGATCAGTGATAACCCTTAATGTATGTGAATATACACAAATGGAATTCAAGGCCACACACTACTTGTCAGTTTTGAGTTATAATACCGATCCTGTTGTGACATCGCCTGGCTCCTCTCAGTAATCCATCAACAAATGTTGATCCCAAGACCTCACAGATGCAATCCATGTTTCATGCAGAACACAGATTATCTGCAAAATCACCGTGAGACAATAAATGAAAGTAGAAGAAAAGAGTATACCTGTGTGAGTGCTAGTGAGAAACTAAATTAAATTTGGTACTGATACATGTTTATGCACATAAAGAACATGGTTACTTCTTAAATCAATGAAGAAGGCATTTCTGCCTGTGGCACCATTTGTATTAATACTATATTGCTTCTCTCAAGTGCATTTTGTGATAACAGGAGGAAATGCATTTCATTAAGTTAAAGTGTGCTGGTATTAATGTAATGGCTGATGGCATCTCTAATCTGAGAGGCCTGCAGAGTTAGTGTTATGGAGGCATTTGCCTTAGCAACCAAAACAGGACTATAGAATATCTGTGGGATATTGTTTCTCCTCAGGGAAGAATTCATCCCTTTGGCCCAGAAGACTTTTTATGGGCTAGAGAAGTATTAAACAAAACACAGCACCCTTGCCACTTCTTCCCCAGAAGCAGCATTATATTGTCTTTAGTTGCACAAAAGCATCTTCCAGGATTTTAGTACTAATTGAATTAATAGTGAAACAGAGGATGCTAGAAGATGTGTCTGGGTAAATTTTTATGTAAAATAAAATGAAATTTCACAATTTAAAAAGAAGAAAATTATTTTGCAGCTCTACCCAAGACTTACGAGAAGAAGAGAGAAATTCTAGCACTATATTCATAAGATTCTAGAACTCGTATCTATAAGATTTTAACAAGTTATCAGAATCAATATTCTTTGGTGAGTAGGTTTCAGACTTGTTCCAACTCCTGCTATGTTGGACCTGGGTATGCGTAGCTCTCTGTGATCCCAGGTAATACAAAACTATACACAATTAGGTGCTCAGAAAAAGTTTGTGAAGATGATGTGAAACAGTCCAAAGCCATAGTATATTTCTGTGATGTGCCTATTATGTTTACTTGAGAATTTTCTGAAGAATGGAGGTTTTTACTGGGCATAAAAATGCACAATACTAGCTCAGATTTACAATCTGTTTTAACAAGCACTGAGCTCCATGGCTGTTGCAGCTGCTTTGCTCTTTGCTTCAAAATAAAGAAAAAAAGAAACTGTACAACTGAGTAGGCACTATGTTTCTTCTTAATAGAAGATATGAAAAGCTGTGTTATTGAGTCTTTTAAAACTGTCTTGAGAAGCACCTATTTATGAACACTTGTTATTTACAATGCTAGGCTAGGCTAGGCTGGATGAGCATGGATTTATAAGAAGTGTTTTCCCTGTCTTCTAAGACCCTACACATGTGTTAAAAAGAAACAAGTAGCATATGAGAAAAGAAATTAGTAGTTTATGTAATTTTGGAAATAAGATAAGGAGATGACTAGAGTTGGCTTTTGTGTTCAGAGAGGTTTTTTTTGTATCATAGCTAGAAATCATATGGTATCTAGTGTTTTCTTAAATGAGGCCAAAAATTATAATACACTAAGATAGAGAAAAAAATATATCCAGGTGGGTATCCTCACACATCAGAATACAGAGATGGGAAATAATTATAACATCACTCTCCTTTTTTTATGGGGTTTCTAACAAAGTATATTAATACTTATTGACACATTTGGCTCTCACTTGTGAGAGCAAAAGTATGTATATACCCATCCATATATATAGATATGTATATAATTACCTATAAAAAGAGTATGTATTATTTATATGTGTACATATGTTATATATATATATATTCATTTTATAGGTATAAGGTTTCAAGGTAGTAGGAAGTAATGAAAAGATTTTATTTGGGAGACAGAATATTGCACTTTAATCTGTTTCATTGTTTACTTGTTGGCTCTCCATGGGTACATCATTTCTTTTCCCTTAGCCTCAGTTTTACCATTTGTAAAAAGTGAAGAGTAATAACTAAATAAATCCACAAAGTTGTATGAGATTCAAGGGAAATACAAGATAAGGGTAAGAAAATGCCAATAGAAAAGCGTGGACAAAGAAGATATTTGACTTGTGTTCTGTGGCACTGATCAGTTTATAAATCAATAAATTAATTATATTCAAATAATCATGTTGTAATTCACTCCTGAAACATTTACTACTTGCTTTCCATGTGTCATATGTTATCTTAAGAATTAAAAATTCAAAGCTGAACTACACAATTTCTCTTCTCCAAGAAACTTTCATTCTAAACATAACATACTCATTTGGACATAGTTTTGAACTTGCCATCTGGATCCTTCTTTCTCCTTCCATTTTGGGTTTGTAGACCTGGCCTCAAATTTGGTTCATTAGCCAGCTGAATGCACCCAGAACAACATGAGCCCAACAGACAAAGACAATACCTGTTTGCTGTTATGAGACAGGATTATTTCATTAAGACACAAAGTTTTACAGACCTTAAATCTCTTAAGATCATACTTCCATGCCCAGAAATCAGGGAAGTACCTTAAACTAATTAAGAAAATCTTCTGTGCCCAAGAACTGTAGAAATTGATGCCGGTATATATCTTGATGATTTAAAACATATTTTTTGAACTTAAACATAGATTTATTAAAGCTACTTAAAAGGGAAAATATATCACGAGAAACTGAAATCATGACTTCTCCTCAGAAGCAACACAATTTAAGTAATTTGAACTGGAAATATAGCCAAAAATGTGTATCATGAGCCAGAGGTTAATAGAGATTGAGATAATAATGCACGGCACCCACTAACTCTGTAGTTCATAGAAAATATAAAGTCCTAAGATTTCAATCCTAGAGAGTTACATAATATATTTTCATTATACTCATGAATCATTAAGAAAGATAAAACTAATCAAATATGCAACTTACCCCTTAATACTTTTTGTAATTCTGTTCCTAATCCATATAATTCTAGCCTACGTTTCCCCTTGGTCTCTCTAGGCTTACCAAAATCAGATAAGAACCAGCCTGACATCGTATTATACACATTAAGATAATTTCCTTTCCTTGAGATGTATCAGAGGTACCTTGCAAAGTAATAAATTAAATTACCACATATACGGCTTATTTTCTATCTTTAATTTGTATATTTGTCAAGACCAACTTCCTCAAATGTATTTCTCAGAAATTGAATTTTTCTGTTGAAAATAAAATAAGCCCCATAGTTATCTATCATTTAGTTTTCTGTACTTTGTACTCATGGGAATGTGATATAGAGTAGCAGCCAGGATGTTTAGACATGATAACAAAATACATCATTTGGCCTCCTAATTTTTAATAAAACCATGTCTGCAAACTGATGCACCCTGATAACCTCAAGCAGAGTGTGGCATTCTCCAGCACATGACAAGTTTAGATTTTCAAAAACTGGCTTAGAGGAGGTTAGTTCATTTCCTCCTATGTACTGTACTGGTCAACAGATGGATAGAGGTGACTTCATTATAGCCTTGTGGGGTCCAACTACTTAAGCTTCCCAAAGATTTGGTTTACTGAGAAAGAAAAAAAGTTTTCCTACTCAAAACAATTATATATTAAAATTATTTTATTGCCTTGTTTGAAGAACATATCCAAATGATTCTAGTATGTTTTATGTTTAAAATAGACATTAGAAGTTCAAATTCAGGCAATATTGTAATAGAATATATCTCCAAGCACAGCAGCCACTGCTTCTAAGAGGAGGCAGTTCTATTTCTCAAAACATTACTCAAAGATTTCAAAGTCTATGTTGGCATTCTTTACCGCTTCCTACTTAGCTCTGCCGGTTTGGTTAAACTATAGAAACAGAAGGCTAACAGAATGGACTAGAAAGGGAAATTTTCATCCAAAACAAAAAAAAAAAAAACCTGTGTGTGTGTGTGTGTGTGTGTGTGTGTGTGTGTGTGTAAGCTCTCTAGTATAACATATAAGCTTCTTCATAAGTTGTTGCATATTTATCTATCCTCTTCAACCATGCCTTATGGAATGTTTTAGACTTAAATAAATACAGGAGTCAAGCTACTTTTTAATTCTTATCATACTTCACTACCTCTGCCATATAAATATGTTCTCTTTGAAAATAAAATTATATGTTAAACCATGACTAACAATGTGTTAAAATATAATCATGTCTAATGCTTTCAACATTTAAAGAATAACAACTATGAAAAGGATTGTTGAAAAAAATGAATGCGTAGAATAAAATAACCAATAGCCAGTTAGTTTTGGCTGATTTTTGCTACACTGAATGAACTAGTATTTGAATAATCTAATCTTTTATTTAATGTTGCAAAGACAAATGTACAGTATTTTACAGTGATTTTACCATATAAAGTGTTTGCTAGGCCACTTCTCTGGATGTACTCATGTGAAGCCAGCAATTTAACATTAGGTCAAACAATGATTGAAAATTAAGGAACAGATACAAAGGATTAAATACAAATACATAGCTAGGGAAGTTAAAATAACAGAAAAAAAATATTCTAATTTTATGAGGGCTTGAAATAATGAGAAACTCCAGACTTCAGAACAAAAGAAAAATCAATGGCAGATCATTAGTTTCCATAGATTTAATGTACTAAATCATGAAGAATGAAGTTCCTTACTTACAGGTCCATTAGTGCAAGCCAGAGTAGAGAGAGAGAAAGAGAGAGAGAGAGAGAGAGAGGATACTCTTGGCATGATTTGGGGTCCCTAGGGAAAGAAAACAAGGAGGCCAATCAGTGTCACGATAAAAAGATGCTGTTTATGCAGGAACCTGGGAGTTGGACAATCCATATTCATAAATTAACTTTTTGTGGAAACAGGTTAACTCCCCATTACTATAAAAAGTCCCATTTGCAGTGATTTTTTTGAACCTGTTATTCTAATGAAGTTCACTAACGCCTGAATATACCAGAAGACCTAATCCTCATAAATGAAAGTTTCACCTTGTTGATAAAGCACTTGTTTTCATTAAAGAGACATGAAATTTGGTTTATCTTACCCGGCCCCTGGTGTGTTAGGTAGAAAGGTTATATACACCTCTTTCACTGACAGAAATGTTGTTGCCTTTCAATGATAACACCTTTAGAAACACCAAATTATTTTAAAGGATTATTCATTTTTCCAGAAATCTGAAAGAGAATCCTGGATTGTTGTAGAGAATCCTGTAGCCACAGCAATGGTTTATGGGGTGAGAGTTACCAGGTATGCTTTCTTAGGCCCGAAGTTTGTTTTCTTTGGTTTCAGTTATGTTTATGTAGATCAGAGGATTAATTGGGATGCTGATAAAAGAAATAGCTATGGGAGGACTCAAGGAACCTCCTGTAAAAACTGTCTCCTAAGGAAGGCGATATTTGAAATAAACAAAGTATATTTACACCTACTTAGTGATACACTGAAGCCAACGTGGATGCCAACACCATGCTGAATTAATTAAGAACACAGATGAGTAAAAAAGAAATCTGATTACACGCTATAGTGAATCCTCGGAAGCAAGCAAACATTTTGGGAAAGGCAATTGTCCCTCTTTAAAAGTACAGTAAATTATTTCACAGGATGAAGTTTTTGTATAAGCATGGCTGGTTTTTTTCATGGCTGTAAAAAACTGATTGTTCTACAGAGCATTTAAGTAGGCATCTGAAAATGTCCATTTGGAGGTCTCAAACTTAACATAAACAAAACGAAGTCTTGCTCCTCGACAATCTAAATTGTTGATACCTCTGTACAATCCAACTCAGTAAACAGTACCATCATCCACACACTGCTCAAAACAAATAACTGAGAATAATTCCTGACTTGACTATTTATCTTACCTGAAGTATCATAAGCAAATCTTAGCATTTTTACTTCCAACATATCTCCAGATTCAATCCACTTCTGCTCATTACCATTGCTAAAACCCATGTTTAAGCCATTATCATTTTTTCACAGAGACTACCATAATAGCTTCCTAAATGATCCCCAGCTTCTATCCCCCATGCATTCTCTGTTGAACAGCCAAAGTGGTCTTTTAGAAATGTAAATCAGTTTATGTTACTTCTTTGCATAAAACCTTCATGTTAAATATAATCCAAACTCCATTACATGGCCAAAAACAAACAACACATCTTTCAGAATTTGATTGCCCTCTGAGCACTCTCCCTCGCATTCCATCATGTCCTAATTTCTGTTACTCAAAACATACATGGCGCCTTTGTACCTGCTATTTCTGGCTGGAAAGCTCTTTCTTCAGAATTCATAAAACTGACTCTTTGTCATTCAGATCTCAACTCAAATGAGCATTCAGCCTACTTGTCAATGAGTCGGCTTTCTCAGCCTGAACATTTATACATTTCTCCAGCTCTAGGAAATGTTGCTGTTTTATTACTTACTTATTTTGAACTCTATCTTGAAATCTAACATTGATATTCCACAAACTGAACACACCCACACAAGCAGCATCCCAGACAAAGAAACTGGACTCTTCCAGCACGCCCCCAAAGCCCCACTCAGACCTCCAATCAAGTCATAGCCTCCTAAATGGAAACCAATCACAATCTTGAACACCATATATTAATTGTGGTGTTTAACTTTACATAAGTGGAATCTTATGGTATATATCTTTATGATCGGATACTTCCTCTTCACATTAAGTTTGTGAGATTCAACCATGTTATGGTAGCATGTAATTATAACTCATTTTCCTTGCTATACAGTATTTGTTGCACAAATATATCAGAATGCATTCAGTCATTCTACTTTTAGTTGCCATTTGAGTAGTATACAATTACGAGCTCTGATTAATAGTGCTGCCATGAACATCCCAGAGCTTGACTTTTTTCCAGCATGAATGAATTGTATTTCTGATAGGCACATGCACAGGACTGGTATGGTTGGGTCATGGACTAAGGCATATGTTCAGTTTTAGGAGACACTGCCAATAGTTTTCCAAAGTGGTGGTACCAATTTACACTCCTCATTGGCTGTGTGTGAAAAGTCAGTCTTCTCAACGTTTGGTTCTGTCATTGTTTTTGTTAGCCATTCTAGAGAGTGTTATGGTCTCAAATTGTATTTCCTAGATGATTACTAATGCTTTTGAGGATCTTTTCATATATTTATCATTCAGGTATCCTTTATTTTCAAGTGCCTATTAGGTCTTTTACCCATTTTTCTTTTGGGCAATCTTTAGAAATATTATTATTATTATATTAAGATGTTTTATTTTTGTTAAATATAGAGCCACACAGTTAAAAAATAAACAAGTTTGTTATGATAAAAGACATTACAAGAAAAAGAAAACATAAGTGTTCTCAATTCTGTATTCTTTTTCTCTCAGAGGCAACACCCTTCAACTCTTAGGTAGTTACTATTAGCATTTAAAACCGTATTTCTCAACAACATGCTAGTAGACTAGTGACATATTCTTTCAATCTCTACGGATGGTACTATTCCTTTAGAAAATATTTATTGTCTGAAATGTCAAAATAAATTTGCAGGGTACAACTTAGGAGCATGTGCTTCATCTACTATCTGGACACAACCCCTCACTTTTATATTTCTGAGTGTACTATCATTGCATAAATTTAAGTTTGTATTTAGATATGGTATATGTGTAACCTCCATTCTCTCAGTCACTGGAAGTTAGGCCTAGGAATGTCTGGTAGATATGTGTCATTCATTCACACATTCATTTATTTCACAGTAATATATTATCATAAAATTACTTACTGTTGAAAGGTTTGAGACAATTTGTATTAATTATACATAAACATAAAAGTTCTTATGTGCTTTATACTATCAAGTTGTGCTATATAGTATAAAGCACAAGAGTGCTTTATGTTATTATAAAGCTATTATTTTTTTGCATAGACATAGACTGAACCCTATATTTATTTCCTTTTTACTACAGTCTATAAGATTGAAGCTTACTAAATTATCATGCCAGGCTTTATTTTTGTTGCCTTATTCTGTAATTGAATAAGTACGTACTGCTATTAGTTACAATAGTGTCATGTTTACTAATCTCAATATCCATTATCTTCAACTTGTTGGTAAGTTATTGGATACTAGAAACTATTTTACTTTTAAAAACCCATGTATATCAGCTGAAGTAGAAAGTACATCATACACAGATGATTAAAAGTATTCATTAAATATATGTTATATAGCCAAAGTCTTTTTGATCATGAAAACACAATGTAAGTCAAATATCAAAGAAATACTTAGAAATATATGAGTCTATTAATTTCTGAAACTTTATGGAGGCCTTGCATACCTAAATGTATTTTATAATGTAATCTACTTGCAAAGTAATAAATTAAATTACCACATATATGGCTACTATTGGCTTTCTCTTTAAAACACTATGTTTAGGGTCTTTTGTGCATTTTTCCTTAATAATATTACAGGTCAGAGACACTAAGAAAACATTAAGAAAAAAGGTGTAAAAAATATAACATTTATGGGTGCCTGGGTGGCTCTGTTGGTTAATTGTCTGACTTTGGCTCAGATCATCATCTCAGGGTCCTGAGATTCAGCCCTGCCTGGGGCTCCCAGTTCAATGGGGAGTCTGCCACCACCAGCCCCCACCCTTACGGCACACTCTCTCTCTCAAAAAAAAATCTTTAAAAAAAATATAACATTTTAAAATTTGGATTCTCTTGTTTCCTAGACCCTTCAGTTTGTCTAATTTTCTGAGGCCCATGGATAAAAGCTGCTATTATTATCCTCAGAATCTTGAGGTAGCTCAGAGAAAAAATCTACTACTGCTGACTCAAACTGAAGACTTCAGGAAACTACACTGGATAGATAATGTGGCCAAATAATAACCTTGCAGAGCAGTCAATAGTGTTCCTCTCCTCTTAGCTTCTTGCCTGCCTGTCTACCAACCAGTTTCACTTCACCACCGTGGCATAACAAGGCTTGGTACCAAGAAGTAGACTGTCAGCAGTGACAGATGCGTAACTGTTCAGAGAGACACCATTTCTGTAAAACCTCTGAATCCTTTCAAAATAGGAGGTAAACCTCCTCACAGGTGTTTAACCCTGGGATGTAGGGCAGAGACTAATCTAAAATGCCTACACATGGGGGAGGGGGAAAAGATGGCGGAGGAGTAGGGGACCCTATTCCAACCATCCCTGGAATTGAGCTGGATATCTTCCAGACCACTCTGAACATCCACAAAATCAGCCTGAGATATAAGCAGATAGATCTGGATCTCTACAAACAGAATATCACAGGAGGTTGGTTCCAAGGTACACAGTGGCGAGCCGTATTCTGCGGGCAGATATCAGAGGATAAATGGCAGCGAGAGGGAGCCTGACCATGGGGATCCTACACTACCAGTGAACGAAAGCCTCCCATGCTGGGGACAGGGCACAGACTCACAGACCAGTAGCAGCGGGGAAAGGACTTTAGGGAAGCCCCCCTGATGGAAACCTGGACCGGTGGGGTCGTGCGTGTGAACTGGGGGTGGCTGGCAGTTTTAGAAGCACAAAGGGCAGAGTACTGCTGAGGGAGGCACAACCCAGGATGCTGTAGCTTATAGCAGCACAGACAGAAACAGAGATACGGAAAGCCACCAGAGAAAGCCACCAGAGAACAAAAACCCCCCAAAACTGGTTTTCACTGAGCCCATCCCCCGCCACAGGAGACAGGGCAACTCTGCCCAAATAGGGTTGCCCGAGTAACAGCACGGCAGGCCCCTTCCCCAGAAGACAGGCTGGGAAAACAAGAGGCCAGCAACCCTAAGGTCCCTAGAAAACAGGTGCATCTTGCTTGGGTGTGGTCAATAACTGGACTCTATACATTCCCTCAACCACCCCTCAACAGAATGACTAGGAGGAGGAACCCCCAAAATAGGAAAGACTCAGAGACTATGACTTATGCCACAGATTTACAAATGGATTCAGATAAAACCAAGATGTCGGAGATGGAATTCAGGCTAGAAATTGTGAAGACAATAGCTAGAATGGAGAAATCAATTAATGGCAACATAGAGTCACAAAGGGCAGAAATGAAAGCTGAACTGGCAGAACTTAAAAATGCTATCAATGAGATCCAATCTAATCTAGATAATCTAACAGCTAGGTTAAGTGAGGCAAAAGAACAAATTAGTGACCTTGAAGACTAATTAACAGATAAAAAGGGAAAAGAGGAGGCCAGGGAAAAACAACTCAGAATCCATGAAAATAGAATCAGAGAAATAAGTGACACCATGAAACATTCCAATGTCAGAATTATTGGAATCCCTGAGGGGGTGGAGAGAGAGAGGACTAGAAGATATATTTGAGCAAATCATAGCTGAGAACTTCCCTAATCTGGGGAATGAAACAAATATTCAGGTCCTAGAGGCAGAGAGGACCCCTCCCAAGATCAAGGAAAACAGGCCAACATCCCAGCATGTAATAGTAAAACTGGCAAATCTTAGAACCAAGGAAACCATCCTAAGGGAGTTAGGGGGAAGAGATTCCTTACATATAGAGGGAGGAACATCAGAATAACATCAGACCTATCCACAAAGACCTGGCAAGCCAGAAAGGCCTGGCAAGACATTTTCAGGGTACTAAACGAGAAGAACATGCAGCCAAGAATACTTTATCCAGCAAGGCTGTCATTTAGAATGGATGGAGAAATGCAGAGCTCCCAAGACTGGCAGAAACTGAAAGAACATATGACCACTAAGCCAGCCCTGCAAGAAATATTAAGGGGGGTTCTATAAAAGGAGAAAGACCCCAAGAGTGATATAGAAAAGAAATTTACAGGGACAATCTATAAAAACAAGGTCTTCACAGGCAACATGATGACAATTAATTCATATCTTTCAATAATCACTCTCTACATGAATGGCCTAAATGCTCCCATAAAATGGCACAGGGTTGCAGATTGGATAAAAAGACAGGACCCATCCATATGCTGTCTACAAGAGACTCATGTTGAACCTAAAGATTCACCCAGGCTGAAAGTGAAGAGATGGAGATTCATCTTCCATGCCAACGGACCTCAAAAGAAAGCTGGGGTAACAATTCTTACATCAGACAAATTAGATTTTAAGCTAACGACTATAGTTAAGAGACACAGAAGGACAGTATATCATTCTTAAAGGGTCTACCCAACAAGAAGATCTAACAGCTGTAAATATCTATGCCCCCAACAGGGGAGCAGCCATCTACATAAGCCAACTGTTAACCAAAATAAAGAGTCATATTGATAAGAATATGTTAATTGTAGGAGACCTCAATACTGCACTCTCAGCAATAGACAGATCATCTAAGCAGAAAATCAGCAAAGAAACAAGAGCTTTGAATGACACAGCGGACCAGATGGACCTCATAGATATATACAGAACTTTCCACCCTAAAACAATAGAATACTCATTCTTCTCAAGTGCACTTGGGACTTTCTCCAGAATAGACCACATTCTGGGTCACAAATCGGGTCTCAACCGATACACAAAGATTGAGATTATTCCCTGCATATTCTCAGACCATAATGCTTCAAAACTGGAACTCAATCACAAGAAAAAATTTGGAAGAAATTCAAACACTTGGAAGCTAAAGACCACTCTGCTCAAGAATGTTTGGGTCAACTGGGATATCAAAGAAGAACTTAAACAATTCATGGAAACCAATGAGAACGAAAACACATCGGTCCAAAACCTATGGGATACTGCAAAGGTGGTCCTAAGGGAGAAATACATAGCCATCCAATACTCACTCAAAAAAATAGAAAAATCTTGAATTCACCATTTAACTCTATACCTTAAAGAATTAGAGAAAAAGCAACAAACTATGCCTAGGCCACGCATTAGAAGAGAAATAATTAAGGTTAAAGCAGAGATCAGTGAATTAGAAACCAAAGCAAGAAAAAATATGCAATGGAAAAAAGGCAGTCTTTTCAATAAATGGTGCTGGGAAAATTGGACAGCCACATGCAGAAGAAGGAAACTTGACCATTCTCTAACACCAGACACAAAGATAAACTCAAAATGGATGAAAGATCTCAATGTGAGGAATCTATCAAAATCCTAAAGGAGAACACAGGCAGGAACCTCTTTGACATTTTCCACAGCAACTTCTTTCAAGATACATCTCCAAAGGCTAGTGAAACAAAAGCGAAAATGAACTTTTGGGACTTCATCAAGATAAAAACCTTCTGCACAGCAAAGGAAACAGTCAACAAAACAAAGAGGCAACCCACAGAATGGGAGAAGATATTTGCAAATGACACTGCAGATAAAAGGCTGGTATCCAAGATCTATAAGGAACTTCTCAAACTCAACACCCAAAAAATAATCAAGTCAAAAAAATGGGCAGAAGACATGAACAGACACTTCTCCAAAGAAGACATCCAAATGGCTAACAGACACATGAAAAATGTTCATCATTAGCCATCAGGGAAATTCAAATCAAAACCACACTGAGATACCACATTACACCAGTTAGGATGGCAAAAATTGACAAGGCAAGAAGCAACAAATGTTGGAGAGGTTGTGGAGAAAGGGGAACCCTCTTACACTGTTGGTGGGAATGCAAGCTGGTACAGCCATTTTGGAAAACAGTGTGGATTTGCCTCAGAAAATTACAGATAGAGCTACCCTATGACCCTGCAATTGTACTACTGGGTATTTACCCCAAAGACACAGATGTAGTTAAAAGAAGGGCCACATGCACCCCAGTGTTCATAGCAGAAATATCTGTGGTAGCCAAACTGTGGAAAGAGCCGAGATGCCCTTCAACAGCTGAATGGATAAAGAAGATGTGGTCCATATATACAACGGAGTATTACTCAGCCATCAGAAAGCATAAGCATGAATACCCAAATTTTCCATCAACATGGATGGGACTGGAGGAGATGATGCTAAGTGAAATAAATGAAGCAGAGAAAGTCAATTATATGGTTTCACTTATTTGTGGAACCTAAGGAATAGCATGGAGGACATTAGGAGAAGGAAGGGAAAAATGATGGAGGGGGGAATTGGAGGGAGGGATGAACCATGAGAGACTACGGACTCTGAGAAACAAACAGGGTTTTAGAGGGGAGGGGGGTGGGGGGATGGGTGAGCCCGGTGATGGGTATTAAGGAGGGCACGTACTGCATGGAGCACTAGGTGTTATAGGAAAACAATGAATCGTGGAACACTACATCAAAAACTAATGATGAACTGTATGGTGACTAACATAACAGAATAAAATAAAATTTAAAAAACAAAAAAATAAAATAAAATGCCTACACATATTCAGGATAGCTTTCCTAACTAGGTTGGCCTTTGGATGATTGTGAAATTTTTCCTAAAATATCAAGCTAATGAGCTCTATATATATGCAATATCAACAGACCTATGAAAAATGTAATTTATATTACCAGTACAGGGATTATCATGAAGCAATTTATTTATTCAGGAAGAGGTTGTAAGGGTCAAGGTGATCTCTCCTAAAAGACAATTCCTAAAATTCATTATTATGCAGGAAAACTTCTAGTCTCTCTAAAATCCTTTTCCTTACAGACCTGTGGTTCTGTATGACATTCAGGGAAATAGATTCTTGCTATTTCTAAAAGCCAAACTCCAAGAAATAAACAGATCTCTAAAAATCAGTGTTTACATTTTATATGGCTCCTGAAAATCACTAAATATCTCAAATTATCAACACCTTTATCTTAATTTTTGGTGTCTTATTATTTACGATTTTCTGTTGAACCTAAGAAAGGTTCAAGTGGAAGATACAATACTCTATGGTGGGCTAAAACCTGGTATTTCCATTGCATGCATTTGACTTTAAAAAGTCAATAATATTAATATTACATAAAAGATTAGACAATGCATTTCCTTAAGACTGTGTTCTTGCTATAACATCTAACTTAAAAAATGCTATTCTGAAATATTTACACGTCTGCATTTGGTACTTTTTCTTACTCAATAATCTTAAATTTGTTAGTTTCTTACGTAGGCATATTGAAAATATTAAAATTATAATTACAAAATACAGATTTTAAAATATTTCACATTTTATAAATTATTTGTGAATTAACATAAATGGCTGTCTATAGTAATTTTTCATCACACAAAAATATTTCATATGGTACACAGTCTTGTGAAAAGGAGAATCACACATTTAATTTAAATGTGAGGGAAAAAAAGTTGTACACTTCTTTTATGCATTCAGAATTTCAAATAAAAATTGTAAATTATTAAAAGCATTAACATTAGTCCTGTTATTTTTAATGAGATCAATCTTCAGAAAAGGTTTAATTGAGAACCTGGGAAGTGTTATATTTCATCTCGCCCTTGAACAGCTAAAAATGCATTATAAGCTGTTAAATTTCTTTTCTTCTATTTTCCCTTACAATATCAATTTCCTTTTGATAGATTGAGTCAATTCAGGAAGTAAATTATTTGACCCAGGTAATCTACACTTCGCCTGCAAAGCAGACACTGTTATCCTGGATCTTCAGGCTGTTCTGTTCTTTTTGTATTTATGCCAGGTAACATAGAGAAAGAGAAGACAAAATAAAAAAATAAAATAAAATAGAAGTCACATGTGTTGATACCTGTGAAATAAATATCTTAGGATGTAAAGTTATTATATTTTTTGCATGTTCATGTGGGCATGTTCATGTGGGCACAGTATACTCCATTTATTTTTTGTTTTATTAGTATTTAAAAGTTAAAATGCTGTGCCAGTCTTCCAGTGGAGATTACTTGATACGTTGACATTAATTATTGGATTTTGGAGAGGTCCCAGTCTCCATTCTACATTGTCTAAATCCTTCACCTCTTACTCCACCACAATTTTTGCAAAGGATTGAATGAAACATTAGAGACCTTCCAGAGTATTTATAGTGATCAATTTTAAAGATATAAGATGCTAGGGAGAAAGATTATTTGACATGGTTCTTACTGAAGTCTTCTCTATACTTACAGATGCATGAGTTAAAATTTTTCAAAATGATGAAATATCATTGTTTTGTTTTATTTTAAAGTTGCTTTATTTAAATAAGCTGTGACAGAAAAAGGAACTCCTAGTAGAGAAATCTATTCACTTGTTACCATATCCTCTGGATGAAGTGGCAAGCAGATAGCTTTTTCTGTCCAGGTTAAGATGAATGATTTCTATCCATCAAATCAATAGTAGTAATAGGGCAAAAATTATTATCTGATTTCTGAGGTTGTCCCAAAGCTGCCGTACTCAGTTCCCAATCAAAAACAGCTAACAGTTACTAGTGGTCAAGTTCATTTATCATAGACGAGAACCGTAGAGTCAAATTTACAAATTAATTGATAGTGGTGTTATGTATCTAATACTGTATAGTAAATTTGCATTATGAGGAAATTTTAAGGTGATCTATGATGGTAGGTTTTAATTTCTTGTGAAGAAAGAAAAAAAAAAAAAACTCCTGAAATTAAAAAAAAAATAAATTGTAGCACAGGTTGGTAGCCCAAAGCCCTGCCCCATTTCCAAGCTATTCAATCATCTACCTTCTGGGTGGTGACCACTGAAGCCCCTTCTAGAAGACAAGTTCATGGCTTTCCAAATAATTTGAATATTCCAATATCCCAGACATTAAATAAAAATACCTGAAATTGAAACCCTAGAAACTCTTAACAAAATTTTCTATTGACTTTTACATCCAGTTGAGTTTGAGAAGCATGCTACAGCTCACTTTCCTTCTCAAAGTACAAACCCTCTCTACAGTAATTCCTAACAGAAGTTTTCCTCTCCTTAATTTGCATCCGCAATAGACAACTTTGCAAAGGAGACTATTTCCTTATTAGACACTAGAACTATTTGGAGGTTGGTTCTTGGCATAGAGTCTATGTTTACCTCACTAGAAACTTTCATCTGTTATCTTCAGTTTTGTCCTCAATGGAAGCACTGGGCATGTTTCCTTACCCTCTTAAAGTACAAGATGGATGTGATTAAACAGTAACATTTTTAAAGAATGCAATGCTATAAAATGCCGTTTATGTATGTGGAGGCATATTGGTCAAAATAACTACACCTGTCTCTCTTCCAAATGTTTTGGTGTTCCAAGCCTTCAAAGAACAGAAAATGTTACATGTTTAAGTATTTTGTGACATTTAATTCATCAATCATTTGCACTTAAATTAAAATTCTGTCTCAAACAAGCAAGTTTTTCAACTAGGTTTTAAAATGCTATAGCTTGAGAATGTGTTGAAGGAAGTCTCAAAACAATGGTTTCAGATGAAATTCTACATTATATATTGTTAAGTAATTAACAAATGTGATTAAACTGAGAGGTAAAATGTGGTTAGTGGGTCCATTAATGCCATTTAAAATACTCTTAATGTTTTATTTTGATTTATTCAGTGAGAATCAAATTATTTTGGTTGAAGGTGGGCTTGGGCACAAATATAAATAAATACATATTTTATGCAGATTCATTTGATGATTATGAAATCTGACTATTGTAGAATTTCTTTCTCCTGGGATTTACAGGTATGGAAAGACAGAAGAAGAAAATAAATTATCTTTGATTTTAGGCAATGCAAGACCAGGGGTTTAGGTCTATTTTGTTCATTGATACATCACAACCAAATAGAAAACGTACTGGCAAATAGCAGATGCTCAAAAATATTTTTGTACAAAACCAAATTCAGTCATTATAATTTTATTTAACTTTAAACTTATTTAACAAATGTATATGAAATTCATGTAATTGATAAAAACGTGAGTTGCAGAAAAAGAAATCTCCCTACACATTTCTACCCAGATGCCTCTAGAAAGTCAAACTATTGTTCACATAAACTATACTGATTACCTATTCAAAATTTATCAAGAACATCTTGTGTGCCAAGCCAAGCAAATGCTGGATTAAAATGGAGAGTGTATTACATACAGATGCTACTCTCAAGGAAGTTATGGTTTGATGGAGGGAATACAGACAAGTAAAGGGGAAATTACATTTTTGTAAGTACTATTAAAAAAATTTATGTGTAACAGTGGTGATTCCCTGTTTACTCATGGCTCATCCCAAGTCTTGGTGGAATATTATGTCAGTGCTTAGCACTAGAAATCTTACTTCTTCTTTTTCTAAATACTCATTAAATTACTTTTTATTTCTATCTTGTCCAGCTTCTGAGACTTTGTCATGATAACTGAATGATTCTAAAATATCTCTGGCTTCAGATGAGGGGTCAGAAATACTAATTCAAACTCAGAGAGGAATCCAAAGGATTATTTAACCAGGTTGATGGCTGTACAAAGACATGAAGTCTTCTCAGCCTAGGCTCCGGCTTAAATTAGTTATGGTTTTATTTATTATTAGTGTAGCATGTAAAACTCTTTCAACAGTGCCTCCGCTAATAAAGGAGAGAGTTCAACTGTTAACAAGATGCGTCTACCTCACCACTTGAGTTTCTACTAAGCCACATCTCAAACAGCAGATGGACTTGCATTCAGACACATTTAACGATTTCATAATACTCTAGCCCAAAAGACCAAATTATGCTTCTTAGGTCTTTTCCACCCAGTGGCCATTTATCCATCTGCATCACTCCAATACAGTTTCTAACACTTTATCATTTAGAGGCTCACTAAGTAGCATTTCATTTGGAGCCAGCAGATCTAGGTTCTAAACTCAGCACTTAACCACCAAATTCCTTAACCTTTTCTTTGTTGAGTAGGAATAATGGGGTTGGAATAAGGATTCAATAATTTCCATATCACATATTTGCTATGAGAATCAAATGAGTTCAATGAGATGTATATTAAAGATCCTGTTGCAAAACAACTAGTGGATAGCAGATAATAAAATAGTCCCATAAATAATTCTTTTAAAGAATTAAAAAAAAAAACCCAACATCATTCCTTCCTCATCCAGCCACCTATGATTTTGTTTCCTATGAATCCGGATGTGCAGACCCTTGCTTTCTGCCGCATAATCAGTTCATCACTACTAAATGTGTGGCTCTTACAATATTTCATCCTTTCATATAATTATTTGGCTAGCAGTACTCTCTTCTATTGCCCATGAGAATAAGAATAAGGTTTACTAATATTTGTATGGTCCTTTATATCTAATATAGTGTCTGTTACATAGTAGATAGGAAGGATCTAATAAATGGATTTAATTATTGGATACCTGCTCTATTCCAGACACTGTGCTCAATTCTGGATATCACAAGTGAACACAACAGACCAGGTGCCAGATCACTGTTGGATGCACACAATAATAAAGGCAATTTCAATAGGTTTTTAATTTGTCTGAACTCAGGTAAAATGCCCTGTGATTGGAAGCACAGAGGGAAGTAGTAGATCCCAGACTTAGGCAGGAAAAGATTCCCTAGAAGAAATTTTGTCTAATTTGGGACCTGAGGATAAGTAGGCATTAGACAAAAAGAACAGATGACTATCTCTGGAAGAGAGTCTAGAAATGTGAAGGCCTGCATACCATGCAGAGAGCATGTCATGTTTGGGGCACAATGGAGAAAGCTTATGGGGGAATTGGTGAATCCAGTTTGAATGTGTGTGGTGCTTGTGGGAACATATAAGGAGAGGGCCACTAGACATTTGGATAAAGAATCATGCAGATAGTTCAGAATTTCTGCTGTGTGGGATATAGCAATTTAAGTATCAATAGCTCATAATGGCCAATGAAACTTTGAAGTCACCTGGAAGAACTGAGGTGGATAAGAAGGTGGCTCAGGACAGAGCTCAGTGGAAAAAAAAAAAAACAACCCAATAATATTTAGTGGACAGACTTTCAAGAAATGAATAAAATATTATACATATTTAATCTCTACTCAGACATTTATTTTATACTAAAATGTCCTCTTCCCAGAACTCTTCTTACCTACTTTTTCAATTATTTATATTCTTATTTATTTTTACTAATATTTATTCAGATATTATATTTACCCTTTCTCAATAGTACTCATTTCAGTTATTTCCTGAATATTTGTTTTAGCTAGAACTTTTTCTTTGATGAGGAATTTATTAACAGTGCACTCAGATTGTGTTTAAAGTTTTGCCAGTTCTCCTACCTTTACTTTAAATAGGAGTAGAAATAGTAAAAGTGAACACTGTCAATCCATATTCTGTGTATTAATCCCTATATGTAAATGTCCTAGTAGAGGATGAATTTTCGTTAGTTACCATGATTGTCATCATCAGTTTTTCTTCAGCATCCAAAGAAAACATAAACTAACTGTACGCAGTGACCAAAACAATTTTGTAAATTGAATTGTAACAGAATTCCAAAACAGGAAAAATTTTAAGATTTTTTTTTTAAACAGAGGTACATTCAGTAATATTTCCCAGGACCCATCATTATGTAATTCTATATAATTTGAGGACATTTAATTTACTTGGCAGAAAAGCAGAGGGCTTTTGGGTTTATTTTGTTGTTGTTGTCTTTTTCCCCTTAAGATTCTATTTTCCCAGTCACCTGTGATGATCTACAACTCTAAAGGCCACCTGAATCTCTGTGTCTCACAGTTAAAATGATTTTCTATACCAGGAAGTGGTGCCTATTCCCATGAGATAATATATTTAAGAAACTTAGAGGATCTTTTTCCATTAACTTACCAGTCAGAGCAACAGTATAAATATAGTATGTCTGGATTTCAGAAAGGCTTTTAACAGACACTTATCTTTGTGAATTAAATGGAAAAATATAGACCATAAGTAGCAGAGTTCGCTGTGTCTGTAGGGAGTAGAAAGTTCCTAAAGAAAATTGTTTATTATTTTACTAGCAATTAACTAAATTAATAACTCCTAAAATATCACGTTTTTATGTGTTTGCTATGGGCCATATACTATGCTAAACAGTTTGTGTATTACCTTATATAATGACAATGTGTGTGGAAAAGAGACTTCAACATTTGAGTCAAAAATTTGATGAGGCTGTCAAAATATGTAATGAAGAATGAAGCAATAATTGTAGAATATTTGTTTGATAACAAAGACAATACTAATCCCTAGAGAACTAGGGTTCAAGCCTGGTATCCTGCTTTTAAGAGCTCTGTGACAGACTGGGCACAAAGGTAGCTTGGGTGATACGGGTTTTCCAAATCCATGTCATGTAAAAACAGGCAATGCCTGGTAGGATGGAATATGTGCACAGTTTTCTGGCAAATATCCTGTATTTTAAACATCAGTTAACAGGACACATTGCTAATCTCCCCAGGGCCCATCCCACTGATGAACATTACAGACAAGTTCTTTCCTCTGAGACAAGCAGCATATGGAGTAAAAACTTAATTAAAGCAGCGACAGAGCACTAACCAAGTGAGAGAGGGAAAACGAAGGGGGCAGGCAGAAAGGATAGTGATGCAGAGTGAGACAAGACGAAGAAAGAAGCCAGAAAGGGAGACTGAGAGGCATTCGGACAAGGGAGAAAATCCTGGTCGCTCATCGATCTCCCCAGAGACAATACTTTCTGTCCCTGCCTACCAACATTTTTTTGAAGATGTATTCATTAGTCATTCATTCAACAGAGAGTTTTTGAGAACCAATCATCTCTTACCACTGGGAGCAAGAATATAGCAGTGGACACAGATGAGAAAGTCCTTGCTCTCCTGGAGTGAATATTCTAGTACAAAGATACAAACTTGATGTATAATTTTCATTTGATTTACATTTTAAAATATTATACTCACTACCTTGTAGACAATGAGTTTCAGAGAGGGAAAGGTGGGAGCCAGGAGACCCGGTTAGGAGATTATTGTAGTTAATTTGAGAGAAAGATAATAGTGAGGAGATAATAGTAGAAATGGAGTGGAATGGATAGGCAAAGATAGATGTGTGGGTAGCACCTAAAAAAATCTAGTGAAGGTAGAGGTGAAAAAAATAAGCTGAAGATTGAATCAAAGCACTGTGTCTGGAATTGTTAGTGCAATCAATGTTGCTAAGATAATGAATATAGAATAAAGTGATAATGAATTATAATCTCTAAAAAAGTTCTTTTTTGTAAGTAAAAAGGAATGGAATTTAGCTACAAAAAAGACTGAATTTTGCTACAGGTTTTCATCTACAACAGTTTCTTCTGAATACACAATGCTCATATTTGGTTTATGATAACTGGCTTTCATTTCTTCCTTATATAATTCAGTAGACAGCACCAGAGTGAATGATAGAACTTTTTATTATCACAGCAAGAGCTTCAGACTCTATCCTATGGTCTTCAGAAAAAAAAAAAAAAATCTACTCACTAAATCCTCCTTGTCTATTTTTATCCCATAAGTACTGATCACTGTCCCCCAAACGGTATATGAATCAATAATAATGAATGGATAAATTCTATCCAAGTATACACTAAATGTGTATAGATAGTTCCTGCTTGTAGAAAACCTAACCTACTCCAGACATCATATAAATGCATTAAGATGTGCCAAAATATCTTTTGTTAAAACATTTTTTGCAAAAAGAATGTTTAAATATTGAACTCCTAATGGAAGTTTTGAAAATATTCAATTAGCTAGAGTTGTGAATATGAGTTTAGAAACATATGGAGACATGCAGTGGAGTACATGTATTTTTTTAAAAATTATTTCACAAATATTTATAGAGTGCTTCGTATATGCCAGCACTCTAATAAACCCTGGCAGACACAACACAACAATGAGCAAGATAAAATCTCTGCTCTCTTGGAGTTCATTTTCTATTAGAGGAAGAAGGTGTCAGGGAAGAAGAATTTCCTCTGCCCTTTAAGGTCCTTCTAGGTGGACTAAAAGTCAAATTGACATGAGAAAGATGAACAGGAGAAAATCAAATTTAATAGTATACATCCAGGGGAATCCACACAAATATGGAAATTTCAAAGACAGTGAGGTAACATGAGGCTTATAAGAGCTAAGTAGAGGGACAGAGGTATGAGAACAGAAAGAGCAGAAAGACCATTAGCTGGAAGGTGAGAGATGTTTGAAAAACAAAGCTTGCCCTGCTATGCAAATAAATTTCTTAGGTAAGAAGCAATCTCTGTTAATAGCTCTCTTCCTGGTATACACAGGCAGCTGATGGGGAGGTAAAGAGACTTTCCTGGATCTGTTAGGTTTTGATTGCTTTTAACTCAAAATAGTGTTCATGCCAGAGTGGCCCATCTTTGGGCAGCCAGCCCTTGGCCCCTATACAGACGATACACAGGAAATACAGATAACTTCAGATGATGAGAAGTTCTAGAAAAACAAGTGAAGAAAGGAAATAGAATGTGACTGAGGAAATGGGTGATGGAAGACAGTAGTCAGACAGTCCTCTATGTAGTGGTCACATATAGGGAGAGACTTGACCAATGAGAGAGTGCCAACCATGTGAAGATCTGTCTCACTGACTCCCAAGACATGGCACTCTAAGCAGTCATTACTAGTCAAGTGCTCACTGGTTATTTCTTGCTCTAAGTATTCTGGGAGATGTAGAAGAATCTGAGGTAGAAAGCATTGAATGTAGTTATGGAGACACATTTAACAACATCAAACATCACGAGATTGTAACATGGAGTATAGAAAGAAGACTTGGAATATTCCAATTCTACCTTTCTTTTTAACATTTTGGAACCTCAGTTTCCTCATTAGTAAAATAAAATTGAGCCAAATGAACTATTAGATTCCTTCCAGATTTTATGGTCAATAATTCCAAGTACAAAATGAAGTAGGGTTTTAAAAAAATAATACAAAGTGTTTTTGATGTTTAGATAAAAAATTGAGCAAAAATGTGTCTGGGGAAGGCTGTAAGATCCCTCCCCTCTGATGGTGAGGTTCTCACTTTGGTTTCAGTTTTCTGTGTGTCCCCAAAAATAGTAAGATCTACAACTTCATCAATTTACTTGGAAAAAAACCCCATACACAACACATAATTCATATTATCCATTTAAATCTTCCCTATTTGTATCTCTTGTTACTTAAACAATTTAGGTTGTAACTTTGTCTATTGATTTCTGTTTTTCCCTCTGACAGAGCTCTTATAAACCAAAAATGATTCATCTCCTCACAGTGGAAGTATTTCCATATTCAGGATGTATTGTCATAGAGGGTAAAAAAATCAATAGAGCAATTCCTGTTTAGTGAAATTTCTTAATTAGAAACATTACTCATTTTTAAATATATAATATTTATAGTCATTAACAAAAGCTTTACTGCAAAAGTATTAAAATTCTCTTTAAGGACTGACATATGTCCTTGTCTAAGAAATCTTTTTAGGACTTAATTGTCTGCATCCAGTTTTCTCATAAGCACATATCATCCCTTTAAATATGACGTTGGCCTATGGCGGGGTAAGAAAGGGTAAGAAAACTCAATAAAAATTGAATATTCTAGAAGTCCTATATACATTTTATCAGCTATTCATAATGAAAAAGTAAAACATATTAAGAGCAAAGTAAAACATATTGAGAGCATGTAAAGTGGAATTAACAGAAGAAATTACAAGAAAATATATCCAAGAAGTCATTGCTTCTGGAACATGAGATGGACATAGATGCAGCCCCCAGAGAGAACAATCAGGTTCACTATCTTCATTTTTTTTCCAGCATCACAGAGCTACATAGAACTGGCCTTCCAGAAGTCATGGGATATTACAGTTACAGTAGAGCAGCAATTATAAAAACCTGACTGATTGTGGAACCACCTGGAGCCCTCCATAAAGTAGAAGTTTTCTGGACCCTGTTATCTTGAAATTATGATTTTAAATGCCATGTATGGGAATCAATGATCTAAAATTGACTGCAGAATCTTCTTGAATGATGCAGGGGCACCCATAGTCTTTACCATGGTACATCTGAAATAAACTCTAAGTGCCTTCTTGGAATGAAATTAGCCTCTACTTTTCTTGAAAGTTTCTTTTTTCCCCCCCATTATCACTCCCTTGAGGAGTATTTTGCAATATTGTTTTTCCTAATCACCCCCACTTCATAAAATTTTAATACCACCAATAACTGCATATCTGTTTATGCACCACTGTGTGTATACCTATGCTTTATATATAAAAAGAGATGCTTTCTCCTGATCAAGAACCAATTTTTCCCCTCTTGGAGGCAACATTGCCCTATTGATAACACATGTCCCACGTCATTTTGGGTTCAGGCTATTAACCAGACTCTGCTCCAGTAGCTTAATGGACATGGATTTTTATCTGCACTCAGGTCTTTTACAAACTTTTTGGAGCTGTAAGACTTTTACAACTTTTTGAAGGGAAGACAACATTCCCTAAGCATTCACACTAATGTAAACAGCTCTTTAACAAAATGCATTTTAGAAAAGTACTTTAGAAAGATTGGAAAAAGGATCAGAAATAACTATCAGTCATTTTCATTCAGGAAAACAGAACCCAGTATAAGTATATAGAGTATACAAAGTCTATAAAGCAGAGTTTAATAATGGAAATTAAGTGTCACCAACTTAAATGTGATCTAGAAAATCCAGAAGTTGCTATTAGTGCCCAGAAGTCAGGAAATGGAATTGTTGCCAATTACAACAACTATGTCCTATCTTCCAAATGTATAAGAACGTGAACAAAGGATGTCGAGAATGTCAAAATACTAAGGAAGTCGAGGCAGAAAAAGAGGAGGAGGAGACAAAAGAGAGGACGTGGATGAAGAAAAAGAAAAACTAGGAGTTCAAAACAAAGCAAGACAGAGTCAAGAATCAAGATGTAGCACCTATACCTTGCCCTCATAGGAAAATAAACTCCAACTTGTCTTCTTCCTCTTCTCTTAGAGGATGCAATTTCAAACCTACTTCACAGGACTGTTTGGAAGATGCAGAACCACTAGATGAATATAATCCTGGTGTCAGCTGATGTCACCTATCCTCTAAAATTTAAAATAACTGTGCATAAACACCACCCCATGAGCACCGAGAGCCTAGAATCCCACAGTGTCTGGCAATTCAGAGGGTAAAGGACTTATTTTCTGTTTGTTTTTAACTCCTGTGGCTTAATAACAAGCATCTACCCTATCAGTTTGATTTATAATTCCTATCATCTATATCTGTGTCACTTTTTTCCACACTCTATCATCCCAGACATTGAACCCAATTCCTTTTCCTTCATTTTTCCCAGTTTCTATTTTGAATGACATGTGAGATGGAATTTATATTTCCATGTGACTCAACCCCCTTTTCATAAAAAAAAGATAAAATCACCTCCTCTCCCCTCCATTTTCTCAGACCCCCACAATCGTGGACATTTCCATACCCCTTATTTTACTCTGCAGAGGAATTTAGATCTCCTCTGTAACTTTGCATACCCAAAGGCGCAGTAATATTTTTATAAAACAAAAACACCAGTTACTCTGGGTCTCAACCTTTTGTTCTGTGAAACTGGCAGAAGCTTTAAAATTTCTCTTTCTTTCCTTCTAGACTCTAAGTGGAAACAAGCAATGAAGATCTATATTTTCCCACCAGTAAGAAACTATGGCAACCTCACCATATCTAGTAAGTCAACTATTGCTCTGTTTTAAATAATTTTTTAAAAGTTGTCATTTTATAAAAATGTAAAGGATTATTCATGCAAAAATTTATTACTACCATTATTACTGTTGTTAAAATAGCTTCAAGACGTGTCCCACTTTGGTAATGCTCTACAATGTTTAGGATATCTGGAAGCATGGTTATCCCTTCTGTGTGCTTTTTTCCTGCAGCGGTCTTCTCTAACATCCTGTTTATAGTAACAGCCAATCTTTATCCCTCATTTTCTCCATCACATTATTCTAAATAATGTGTTGCAATTTCACAATCTATGTTGTTATCTACTTGCTTATTTATTGACTGTCTCCATTATCAACTTAGAAGATTTCTCAAAGATGGGAATTTGTCTAACTTTTTAACAGAAGTATCCCTAGCAACAAAGTACTGCCTGACACCTAGTAAAGCCTTCTCATGTTATTATGGAATGAACGAGGGAAACAAAGGAGGGAAATGGAGGGGTGGGAACAAGCATCAGTTCCCTACAGATGTTTGATGATTTTGCTCACTTGTAAGAACAACTTTTGTATATAGTGCCATGCTTTTGTGGATGCATGACTTTGAGGGTCCATAGACGGGGCCCTGAAGAATATGCTGAGAAAAGAGGCCCCACACCAGAGATAAAAATCTTTGATATAAAGTCTGAGCTTCTGTATATGAAACAAGTTCCCTCCTGCCATGGACTAGTCCAAAGGTCATGGAAACCACAACCCATATGGCACAAGACATCCATCTTCTATTCTTTGGTAAGTAAAAATGCATAAACAAGCCTTTCTCTCCCCTCACCTGCCACCAAAGGTTATCCCTTGTCTAAATACAGCTGCTTCCTAGCCTCCAAGAAGAAAGTAGGTGAATTCCTATTGTCATACATAAGGTTTTATAAAAGTGACTTGGCCCACTACCACTGGTGGCTTTGAAGATGGAAGGAGGCCATGAGCCAGGGAATATGGATGGTATCTAAAGCTAAGAATGACTCCTGGCTAACAGACAGACAGCAAGAAATCGGGTTCCTAAGTCCTGTAACAGTATGGAACTAAATTCTGCCAACAACCTGAATAATCCTGAAAGTGGATTCCTCCCACTCCAGAACATTCAGATAAGAGCCCAGCTGACTGACATCTTGATTTCTGCTTTGTGAGAACCAGAGGTAAGGAATCAACTGAGTCGGGCGCCTGGGTGGCTCAGTTGGTTAAGCGACTGCCTTCGGCTCAGGTCATGATCCTGGAGTCCCGGGATCGAGTCCCACATCGGGCTCCCTGCTGAGCAGGGAGTCTGCTTCTCCCTCTGACCCTCCCCCCTCTCATGCTCTCTCTCTCTCATTCTCTCTCTCAAATAAATAAATAAATAAAATCTTTAAAAAAAAAAGAAATCAACTGAGTCTACTGAGACTTCTGACATAGAGAACTATGAAAAATAAATTTGTGTTGTAAGCAGCTAAGTTTGTGATAACTTGTTACAGCAGCAGTAGAAAACTAACACATGGTGTAAACATTCACATATACCTTGTCATTTAAAAAGGAGCACAAGACCCTGTGATCCAAATGACCCTCCTTACTGTTTAAGCTGTTGTTGAAACATTACAATTAGTTGCTAAAGGTCACCCTTGAAGTAGAATGTTACCAGGATGGAACAATACTCAAATCCAGTAATGACTAGGAAGGCCAGCTACTGATTTAACCCAACTCAGATTAACTTTAGTTAATTTAGCAGGAACCTAAAGAAAGGCAATGCAGGACAGGTTAGTGCTGGCAGAGTGTTTTAAGAAAATACAAACAGGGCTTCTCCAATGATTGCAGGCCTACTTAAGGCACAAGGAAATGGCATGAGGCAGTGGGGAGAGAAGGCAAAGGGACTGGAGGCATACTGAATAAAAAGGAATGTAAGCAGAGAGGAAAAATGATCTCTGCTTCAAATCCTGTGAAGAGTTGGTTCTGTTTATATGCACTGCAGATTCAAAAGTAAGAGGAAAAAGCTTAGCCAAAGCTAAAATCGGCTAACAACCTGCATTGACAAATGAGGAATTTGTTTACACTCCCAGCAAAGAGCATAAAATTTAAAATTAAAATTAAAAAGGTGCAGTCATATGACTTTTTAGAGTGCAGGCCATAGTTTTGCACACTGGCACTATGGCAGCCAATGAGGTTTACTCAAGTTGTGGTTATAACTCACACAGTGCACACCAATTTATTAAAAAGCTAAATATGATTTAGTTATATTAATACTCTGTGAATATATGTATTAATACTCTATCAATATGAGAGAGCTTCATATATCAGACTGGAAAAACTTAGTGGAATATACAGCTTCAGGAAACAATTCCAAATGGAGAACTTGGATCACACCTAAAGCACTGTTTAAATACTAAACAGACTGTCCTGCTTTTCTCAAGACATACTGTGGAATGTAAAAAGATAAAAACAACTAAAAATTGAGCAAAAATTAGAGGAGCTCTTTATTCATAGATTTTAAAGAATGTTATCAAAAAAACAAAGGAGGAAGATAAATTGAAGCCTAATTTAAAGGTCCTTAGATTATAAACATACAGTGATAATAACAGTAATAACAATTTATTGAGCACTTACTGTTTACCTGATAATCATGTTACCAAGCAGTTATATTAAGGATTTTTAAATCTTCCCAATCCTGTGAGTTAGGCATTATTATCCAAATTGCATAGGCGAGGAACGTGAGGAAAACGGTAAGTACTCGTTTGCTTATAACCACAACTAGTAACTGGCAAGGCAAACATTTAAAAACAAAATTTTCAGACATATTAGAAACCCATGCTTCATCAAAACCTTAATAATGTCTATTTTCAAAAACATCAAAAACTAATGATTTACTATCTGCTAATTGAACATAATAATTAAAACAACATCCTATGGAAAAAAATAAACTGAAACAACAAAATAAAATAAAAATTACCTCAAAAGATTATTTTATCACTTCTTCACCTATAATACTATTAAAATAATTTAGCGATTAATGAGCAAAACTGGAATGCCTGCACAGTTTCATCGGATGTCTTAGATTACTACTAACCCTAAATCTATTCAATGTGTTTACTGAACATATATATGTATTACTGATGGTTTGCTCATTTTTTTTACCCATTTTTTTTAAGATTTTATTTATTTATTTGACAGAGAGAGACATAGTGAGAGCAGGAACACAAGTAGGGGGAGTGGGAGAGGGAGAAGCAGGCTTCCCGCCTGAGCAGGGAGCCCAACGTGGGGCTCGATCCCAGAACCCTGGGATCATGACCTGAGCCAAAGGCAGACACTTAACGACTGAGCCACCCATGTACCCCTCTTTACCATTTTCTACTGATTTTTTTAAAAGATTTTATTTATTTATTTATTTGACAGAGAGAGACATAGTGAGAGCAGGAACACAAGCAGGGGGAGTGGGAGAGGGAAAACAGGCTTCCCGCTGAGCAGGGAGCCCGATGTGGGGCTCCATCCCTGGACCCTGGGATCATGACCTGAGCCAAAGGCAGACGCTTAACAACTGAGCCACCCAGGCACCCCTTTCTACTGATTTTTAATAGTTCTTTATATAGGAAAGATATTAATGTCTTTCCATTGTAGATGTTATGTTTTTTATATGAAATTTAATTTTGTTTGTGGTACTGGTGATGTACCCATTTTTTTAAAAAATTAAAGCAACGTATATCCATCTACTTACACATGCTGTCTTATAGAACAAAAAATCTATTTTATAAATTTAAAAGACAATCTTTTGCAGATTTCTTTAAAAATGTTATTTGTAAGTTATAGAGAATTTGCATGCTCTAATTATCAACTGTTTTTAAAATTTATGGTTACCAAAATTTTGTACTTTTCTTTACAAATAAGCCTAGTGCATTTATTTTTAGTCTCATTCTTTAGTATTTTGTGTTTTATATTGCTACTGTGATAAAGTCATTTTTCATGATGTTTTCAAAGGAGTTATTGATGGCGTACAGAAAAGCTATTTGATTTTATAGAGATTTTGTAATAGGCCATGTGACTATTCAATTTATTTTTTTACAGTTTTTATTACCTTCTTGGTATTCTCAGTAGATGATCATATCATATATTGTTCTAATTATATTTTTTCATAATAGTTCATGTATCTAATTTATTTCATCCTGTGTCATTTCATCCTGTGGCTCTACCTTCCCCCAAATTATTAATAATAGCAGTGATAAAGTGATAAAATGAAAAGCATTGTCATAGTCTTGCATTTAATGAAACTATCCCCACTTCACACAATTAAATATAATTCAAGATTAAAAAATATTAAAAAAGTACTACTGAATTTGGTTACATTTTTTGTTAAAGTTTATCAAGAAAATCCTGTGCTTTTCTCCATTGTACATGCTAATGTGATAGAACATATGAATAGATGCTTTAGGGGTAAGTCATGCTTTTATTATTGTCATCTGTACTATTGACTATTTTAAATATCTATATAAATACATAGACACACACGTACATGCATACATATATGGCCATATGGCTTGATCTGTGTTAAACATTTACTTTCAGAAATGTACACATATATCTCTTTGTAAGATTGATGTATAAACGTATTTTTTGTACCATCTACAAGTGTTTGTGTTATAATTATGTCAGATTCACAAAAGAAGCTTGGAAGCTCTACATATTTTTTTATGTCCTATAATAATTTACATAAAAAGGAATATATGCTCCTCAAACATTTACATGAAATTGAAAATAAAATAATTTTGTCCTAGTACTTCTCCTTTTTATTTAATTCTTTTTTCTAAATTTAAATTTCAGTTAGCATACAGTGTAATACTAATTCAGGTGTACAATATAGTGATTCGACACTTCTATACAACACTCGGTGCTCATTGCAACAAGTGTACTTTTTTTAAAAATTTTTTATTGTTATGTTAATCACCACACATTACATCATTAGTTTTTGATGTGTTCCATGATTCATTGTTTGCATATAACACATGCCCTCTTTAATACCCAACACCAGGCTAACCCATCCCCCCACCCCCGTCCCCTCTAGAACCCTGTTTGTTTTTCAGAGTCCATCATCTCTCATAGTTCTTCTCCCCCTCCGATTTCCCCCCTTCATTCTTCCCCTCCTGCTATCTTTTTTTTTCCTTAACATATATTACATTATTTGTTTCAGAGGTACAGATCTGTGATTCAACAGTCTTGCACAATTCACAGCGCTCACCATAGCACATACCCTCCCCAGTGTCTATCACCCAGCCACCCCATCCCACCTACCCACCCCCACTCCAGCAACCCTCAGTTTGTTTCCTGAGATTAAGAATTCCTCATATAGGGGCACCTGGGTGGCTCGGTTGGTTAAGCGACTGCCTTCGGCTCAGGTCATGATCCTGGAGTCCTGGAATCCAGTCCTGCATCAGGCTCCCTGCTCATCAGGGAGTCTGCTTTTCCCTCTGACCCTCTTCTCTCTTGTGCTGTCTCTCATTCTTTCTCTCTCTCAAATAAATAAAATCTTTAAAAAAAAAGAATTCCTCATATCAATGAGGTCATATGATACATGTCTTTCTCTGATTGACCTATTTCGCTCAGCATGACACCCTCCAGTTCCATCCACGTTGTTGCAAATGGCAAGATCTCATTCCTTTTGATGGCTGCATAATATTCCATTGTCTATATATACGACATCTTCTTTATCCATTCGTCTGTCGATGGACATCTTGGCTCTTTCCTAGTACTTCTCTTGGGGATAGTTCTTTGAGAACATTCAAAATGTATCTCACATTATTGGCTTGTTCAAAATTATTCTATCATCTCAAATCATTTATCTGAAATTATATATTATTTCCAAAGGTCAAGTTCCTCATTTTTTTAAATGCAGAAGAATAGTTTTCTCAGGTTTCATGTCTCCAAATTAAAGTTTTATCTGGTCTGCCAATGTCTCCACTTAATTCCCCAAATAACTGGGAAATATCAGGAAACAAAGCTGTACACTGGCCCAGTAGGGGATGCAGTTTTCAATCTTTTCTCATCTGCCCCAACTGTAAGAGACATTCCTCAAAATTTCTGTGAGATGCGGTAGATAACCTTCCATTGTTCCTGGCATTTACATATTTTTCTCCTATGTTGGCATCATTTCATCACTGAAGTGAGGATTTGGTAAAGAGTGGAACACACATAACTAAATTGCTAGCCTAACTTACCTGGAAATGCTTTTGGACCATTTTGATGTAAAGTGTCTGTTATTCTTGGTTAGAAATCATTATAGGTTAAAATGCAACGGACACAGAAATGTTCAATAAGCTAGATGACTTCTAAATTGCTAAAATATGTAGCCATCCTTGACAAAAATTAAGAGTAACCCTTTTGCAAATCTGCTCTTATGAATATCAATAGGAAAGTAATGATTCTGAGGGGAAACAGTGAGCGGGCATCTCTTGCCCTTTTCTGGTCAGGCAACTGTCAGCGGTTCCACAGAATCTAGGGGTGCCACCATTCTGAAAGACATTTCCTCTCAATGTTTCCAGACTGCAAGGAAATGGGAACTTTGTTCCTCCTTAAGAGCCAGCTTAGGATCATTCTTCCCAATGAGCTGACATTGTCCCTCCTGGTAAAACTTCCCTGACACTAGCGGTTTTCTTTCAATGGCTTTACAGAATGGCTAGAACATTTCAGTTACATTTTGAATTGCTTTGAGTTGTGTTAGTATACTACTTCTGATAATAAATCTATTCATGCATTTTATGGTACCTATCATCTTTAGTATCTAGGTGATCAGCCAGAAGTATTGAAATAGAAAATAAATTAGAAAGTGGGATTTTTTTTTTTTCTACTGGCAACCTGCTTGCAAAGGTATATGGACTTACACCAAGTTTTTGGAATCCTATTTCACCTGATTTTGGAATCTTGGATGCATATTCTTCCCTGTAAGAATTTATTTAACAAACTGTTATAAAGTGAGATCATTACAATTATCCTTTATAGAAAACAATTTCTTTTCCCTAAACATATTCCAGGTAATACAGAAACATAATATCCTTCCCATTTAGGGTACTAATCTTGGCAATAAAAATTTTGTTTAAGCTATTCAGTTGAACACTCTCTTTTATCTGGTCCCTCTACGTTTGGGCCTCTCAGACATTCTACTACAAACTCTTCCAGGGTTCATCTGAGAGCTCTTTCATACAGTAAGTTTACCTTTCTAATTTCTAATCTAGACACCGAAGAGATCAAAAATACAAGACACATGTTTGCATCTATCATTTACAAATTGTTTTTCCCTATTTATTCACATAACTGAAACATGAAATACATGGGAGGGGTGAATACAGATATAGTTTAAATTCCCTTCAGTTAAGCCTATAAATTTAATTCTTTTCATTTTTTAATAAACTGATTTTAAGTCTAAATATTCACTGCCTTGAAGTGTCATTAATGATTACACCCAATATATTCCTAAAATATATATATATAATTAGGAATGTAATCATATCCAGTATAATTATAATGTAATCACATAACATTCTAGTATATAATCCATCAAGTATATATTAAAAGATTATTTTATCATAGTTGAAAAAATTTAATATTTTGAGCTAAGATATTGGTACATGAACTTATGCTAAGAAACAACCCTACATACTACTTTTGTAATGTTATACTAAACTAAGTGACCAGGAAGTTATGTGAGTAAGGCCCAAGTACTCGGGTTTTATAATAATGACTATGGTATGATTTTGTAACAGATTTATGATACCAGCTGTATTTTATGGCAGTATTTTTGTCTTTAGTTTCTCCAGGGGAGATGTATATTATTTATGATTTGGCTGAAGATGAAATGGCTCCAGGGATTAGTAATGAGATATGGAATCTTTCATCTCAAAGTTTTTAGTTCTAGCATATGATACTTATGCCTGAGACTCCACATCACCTGCTGCTTATGAATTATGCTAAGTAACCTGAATTTAGAGAGTTGAGTCAAATCACCTGCAACCAAATTTCATCTGTTGCAAGCTGCATTTTCATAAGTAATCAGCAACCTTTGTGTTAAGCTTTGCAAGGATGTCATAATTAACTTATTCTGTAGATGCTGGCTCCCTTTGGTGGCATACAGCCCAGAAGCCTCACAGAGTAGACTAATCTTTCAACTGTTGTTGGTCTACTGGCCACTGTTGTCTATTGGTTGTTGGTCATTTGGTCACTGGCTTAACTATTAGTCCATTATTATTCCATTAACATATATTAGGTACTGTTTAGGAGGTTTTACATCAGTTGCTTTACATTTTATGCATAAGATCTGAGGTAGGGATTATTATTCCCACTTTATATATTGAATAGATTGAAATGAAGCTTTCCTGAAACCAAATAGTAGAGAGTGAATCTAAGGTTCAAACTCAGAGCGAACAAGCCTTTGAATATTAAACAAATTGGGCAAAGTGCCCAAGATTCAAAGATATGCTCTGTATACATTCACTCCCTCCCATCTGCTGTCCAAAAAAAGATAAAAGAATTTTAGTAACATTTTCTTTTATTGAATATTTTAATAAAGTATATTCAAATCAGATTTTTTCTTCACATTACTCCCAGGTTCTAGATTCTAGATGAGCACTCTTAGGACACCTATTAACACTATATAATTTAATTTTAAATATGTATACAAATTTCAAATATGCAATTTAAAATGTTAACTATATACAAGACACAACACACATACACACACACAGTGTTAACTTGGTGGCAATTTGCACTTTTAAGCAAATATACTACCATTCAGTATGATAAATACACTGTAATAGCAATTTACTAAGTGGTATCTTAGTGACTTATGGATTACTATATGTTTAGGAAATATGTAGGCAGTAAAAGCAATGAACAAAGTCCACAGCAAATAAGAAATAAGCTTCTTGAGAAAAATAAATTTACTTTCTGCTGAAAATATTATTTATTTTATTCTATTTTCTCTTATGTCCCCCTCACCACCACCACTACCACCACCACCAATTTCCAGTATGATGTTGTCATAGAAACTAATTATAGTACTCTGACTGCCTTAAAAAATGGTTAAGGAACAAATATTCCATGGGTAATATCCTAATGAAGATTTAAAAAGTTATTCCCCTTTAAAAAAATCATTTAGTGTCAATCATTATATTCATTCATCCATTTAACATAATTTTGAATTCCTATTTTTTACAAAAAACGACTGTAAGTGCAAAAATTATAAACAAGTCTTAAAATGTGTTTTCATTGTTGTATTTATATTCTGTTTGGCAGTAAAAAAATAAATAAGCAAATAGAAAAATAATTTAAGAGGAATAAGTACTATAAAGGAAATACACCACTATTTTTTAGTGTTTCTCATGCAGATTTTCTTGTACTGATATGATAAATCAAAAGAAAGAAATATACCAGGAAAGCAAAATGTCTGGTAAAATAAGTCTCGATTTATCATAAGGAGCTGAGTATCTTTTTCCTGCAGCAGAGATAAAAAGAAACCTTCTTAGAACATTTATTTTTTAGCTTTCATACAAAAAAACAAAAACATATACCCAAGCATTTCTCTGTTCCCAATCTCAACCTATTCATACACATAACTTTAATTTTCCTATTATGTTCTCAAGTGGGTCAGATGATCAGACTGTCCTAGACAGATATCTGTGATTCATGATTTCCCCCAAAGAGAGGTACAATTTGTGGGGGGAAAGAATCTTCAATATTTGTAAGATTAGAATCTGATACTGTCATTTACAGAACAAGTGTAAGCTAATGCCATATATGTTGAACTTGTTGTATTGTTAATAACTGTAGAGAAATAATTCAGACCTAGGGCTAAGATGCATCATTTTTTATGTTGCATGTAATGATTCTGTGTTAAAGGAAATATGTTGGTGGTGCCACCAAGAAAACTCAAGAATCAAAAACAGGAAATAAGAAAGAGCATATTTCCCAGGTTGATTCCATAACAATAAATCATTGCTGTTATCTTTACACCCTAATAGTGCACTTACTTACAGTGGCAAACCTCTGACAGTCACTTTAATACATCTTGAGGTTAGTGTCAAGTTGTATAACTTAGAACAAATTCCAGGTGGTGAATTCTGAGGCTCATGACTGGTACGCAATGAATGACTGTATTTTTAGTAAACCTTTTAATCCTATGGAAAGCCTATCTGACGTGAGAGTGTAAACCATAGATCACTGTGGCAAACGTCATTAGTCTGAGAAAAAAAATCCCCATTATTTACAGTCTCCTTTGAGGGAAAATCTCTTCTCTGAGTCTCTATTATATATGGTTTAGAAAATAATGTAATAGTTGCCATTTTCATGTATGTGTAACCTCAGAAGGAAATGATTTTGACATGTGTTTTCTAGATTGTCATAAATATATAAGATTCTTTTTTAAAATGCTGCATTTTATTCTAAAAATAGAGAATTTGGTGTCAGAATCCTGTGGCTTTTAGTTTCATTCCCCATCTGATATTGATTCATTCAAATTTTTATAGAGTACTAACAGCTTAAACATAACTTTGATTAGAAAGAAATAACAATCTTCCACACTCAATGAGCTCACAAGCTAGTAGAAAAAAAAATTTACAGTGATGTAATAACTGCATTATGAGACAATATATTTGCTACAAGAAAATACAGATACTAGTTATGAATAAAAGTGTTAAGATCAGATTGAAGGCAGACCACCACGACTCATGAGATAGTGTGAGGGCGTCTAGCACATAGGTTTGTTTGATATAGGAAGTAAAGAAATAAATAAAAAATAATTACATTTGAATAATGAAAAGTAGGTTCCAATTTGATCAAAAGTGTTAAGTATAGGTCCAAGAAGCTCAATGAAGCCCACGTGGGATTAATTGAAAGAAAACCACAACTAGGCACATCAAAGTCCAAGTCCTGAAAACCAAAGAAAAAGTTTTAAATGAGGTCAGAGGAAAAGAGTGTTAGTTACAGTAAGATGAACAATGATAAAAATAGGTGTTGACTTCGCATCAAAGGCAATGCTAGGCAGAGGACAGTGGAATTACATCTTCAACATTTTTTTTAAGACTGAAAACTAGAAATTTATATTCAGTGAAGCTATCCTTCAAAATAAGTACAACATAAAAAAAATTATAGAGAAGTCAAAGCTGAGAGATTTTATCACTAGCAGACCTGTGCCATAAAAACACTAGAGGAGTCCTTCAAGCTGGAGGGAATGATACCAGATGGAAACATGGGTCTAAAGGAAGGAAGGGAAAACACCAGGACTGTGATATGTGGAAAGATAAAAGACTAATTTTTTTCTGTTCTTAATATCTTTAAAAGACAACTGATGGTAACTCTTAATGCATGTAAATGAAATTGGCTTTTTGAAAAAGATAATTGAAGCAAAAATAAAAATGTATTATGGTGTTTGTAAGATAAACAGATATAAAATATTTAGCACACTAGCACAAAGATTGGGAAGAAAATAAATGGACATGCCTTACATTATACTTGCAGTAGTAAATACCAATTCTAGGATAAGCGCAATAGGTTCAAGATACATATTATAATCACTAGAACAACTACCTACAAAATCTTTTTAAAAAGACAAATAAGGTTGTTTTAATTTGGGTAAAATCACCTGAAAATCAAAACTGAACCTTGGTTTCAAAATGTCTCTGAGAAAGCAGTACAGAGGAAAAAAAGAAATGCACGGAACACTACTTAGCTTAAATAAATTCTGCAATAAGCTATGTGTCAATTGCAAGCAAGAAAGGGGAAAGGATAAGAATGCACATGCTATCTTTCCTGCTTGCAGGTGGGTCACCTTGATCTGTGTCAGCAGTTGCTGATGGTTGATATGCATGGGCCCATCAATCAGCTCAGTGCACTTGAGAGATACTCAGGAAGTCCATGCTCTATTGATGTTCAATATCATCTGGCTTCTGGGTTTACGTGCTGACTGGAGTGCCTGGGCAGTAATAATCTCTTCTCTTCTATTGGCTCATCATTTTATCATCTAGTTCTGGTTGGTTATACTCAAGGTCATCTCATACATTAAGTCATGGGTTAGGTAAATTATGTTTAACTTTGGATTACAGCAGGTTTTTGTCTCTTTTGGACAAGGTAGCTATAGCAATAAGCTCTCAAACAACTTAATGCTTATCAGTAGATGAACTCACATTTTTATCTATTTATAATTTTTCAGGCTTTTGGGGTAAAATGTGCTTTTCAACTCCTTGGAGACATATTTATGAGCAATTTGGGAGAAGTATGTTAATAATCCAAGGATCCATTTTGGGCAGGAAATTGTCTATAATTTCAAGCATAATAAAGATATTTATGTTCACTCTCATGAGGAAAGATGAAGCATCTTTTACATTATTTTACATATCACAGAGATATATCTAAAAGCCAAGAGAAGAATATAATGACAATAGAAAATACATAGCAAGAGAGTAAAGAAAACCAACCAAGTCATTTGTTATATTAAATGTAAAAAGAGTACACACTTAAATTAAAAGGCAGAAATTGGCCAGACTGAACAAAAAGTTAAGTCCTAACTACATGAAGTCTATAGGAGAGTAGTTTAAATATCAAGTAAATATATGGAGAAAAATGTGGAAAGTAAATACATGGGAAAATACGCTATGCAAAGTCAGATCATAAGAAAGCTGGTGTTCCTATCAGACAAAGTATACTTTAAGACAGGGCCAAGGTCAACTACTCTAGGAGACATAGCCATCCAAAATATGTAAGAGCTTAAAATCAGACTGCCAAAATACAAAAATTGACAGGAGAAAAAAAGAAATAGAATAAATCAACAATGATTATTCAGGACTTTACCATTCCTCACTAATTCATAGATATTATATCCATAGGTATAAAAAAAGTATATAGCAGATTATAACAACACTGTCAATTACTGTTTCATTTCATCCACTCAATAATTTATTGGTCCTATGTTGAACTTGACATTGTATTTAGGACTGAATTGCAATGATGGATAAGATTCAGTCTCTTTTTAAAAAGCTCAAATTTTTGATAAGACACAGATGGAAATAGATAAATTTCAATTAAATGTGCTGTTGAATATTTTAATAATTTAAGCACATTGTAATAGGTGCTGCTGCAGAAATGTGAACAGTTTGTTGCAGAGTAGCTAATTCTCATTAAGGAAATTAGAGATTTTATTAGAGAGAGGATATTTGAGCTGATATTTGAACAGATATTTCTAAAGACCAGAGTAGCTAAAGGAGTAGGGTGAGTCATTCCAGAGGAAAGGAAGAGCATCTACAAAGGAATGCAGTTGTAAAAGGTTCTGTAATGTCTTGGAAATGTCCAACAAAAAGAGGGAAATGTCCCAAAATGAGGCTGTAATAGTAGATTGAGGGTGATTTTGAAGATGTGTATGTCCCGAGATAAGAAGTTTTAATTTTAACCTATTGGCCTAAAAATCCAACAGAAAGATACAATGTCATCAGCACTTTTAGGATGATACGCCTGGCCACAATAGAAGTCAGTCCCAAATCAAGTTAGGCTGGAGGTAGAAACACAAGTAAAGTAGATTATAACTTCTAACTTGGTGGTGATATAACATGTTGGCCCATTTCCATAAGCTGCAAGAAATGTCACACATAATTTGTTACCAATCAAATACTAAAATTTATAAATTATTTAGAAGAGATTCAAGTAAATCCTTATAACAAAAATTCTTTTATTCACTTACATTATAATATGTTTTCTTGAGGGGGAGCAAATGGATATTAGTAAAGCTAATAAAACAGAAATTGTACAAAAGCCTATACCCGTATGCCTCTGGAGCACACACAAATTGGCCATCAGTGACGTCAATGACATCAGTATACATTCAGATGTCCAAACTAGTAAGCTGAGGCTGATTCTAGACCATTTTTCCTCTTACTAACCACCCCAACTAAACTTGCAAAATGTTGCTTTTTTAAATATCCCTTATATTCTCCTAATATTCTTTTTTTCCTATTTTCACTACTACTGCTTTTGTTCTTTCCATCATTATTTCTCCTTTAATACTATAATACCCTTACAATAATACTACCTTACACGGTTCTCATAACATTATGGGTAAAATGAATGCTTCCTCAATAACTCTTTAATTTTATTTCAACAAGTCCCCAAAATATTCCTTTTCAAAAATAAAATATAAATTCAGTTCCAAATTTAATATACTCTTTCATTCTCTCTTCTAGCTTATTTATGCTTTATCCTCTCCTTGGGATGCTGACTGAACTTTACTGATATTTTGCTGGATAATTCAGGAATTCTCAAATCAGGCTTATTGTCTGATGTGAAAATTCCCAATGAAATTATACACACCAGAGACAAAAAAGAAATCAAATCACCAAACTATTGTAAAATGAGTGACGTTAATCTAAAATAAACACTGATGAAGCTGGGTTGAGCATTAATTTGGCTCAAGACTGAAGCAGATTTTCTCCTATTCTGAAAGTCTCAGGTTTACCACTAATTGATCACTGATGGATGAGAGCACCATATTGCACAAAGAGAGAAAAAGAATGAAAGAGAGAGGGAGGTTGGCAGGAAAGGGAAGGGAACTAGACTCTATACAATCACCCCACTGTCCTGAAAAATGCAGACAATAAATAAGTATCCTGGAATCAATAAATCCAGTTAGAATCTCTTTCTTGAGGGCAAGTATATGGGGGGAAGGCAGCTAGGATATTAGTGAAGGAAAAAAAAAAAACATTTGAAAAGATCATAGCCAAGATTTCTAAATTCAATGAAAATTGTAAGCCCACAGATCAAACAAGGTCAACAAGTCCCAAGCACAAGAAAATGGAAGAAAATCTCATAAAAGATAATAATTAAATTGCTTAAAACCAGGGATAAAGAGAAAAATTTTAACAGCAACCAGAGAAAAAACACATTGCATATTTTAGAACAAAGCCAAGATGTCCACAGATCTGGTTAAAAACAATGCAAGCAAGAAAACACTGCAGCAGCATTATCAAAGCAGTACAATAAATAATAGCATAGAATTCTATACCCGTACCTTTCAAAAACGAAGACAAAATACAACTATGTTCAGAAATACAAAAACTGAAAGAATTCACCATCAGCAGACCAGTGTTGCAAGAAATGTTAAACTCCTTCAGGCAGAAATGATACTAAATGAAACTACAGATCTATATAAAGAAATGAAGAGCATGAAAAATGATAAAGACATGGTTTAACCTATGTAATTCTGTTATTTAAAGCTTTCAAAAAGATAGTTGGCTGTCTAAACAAAAATAATGTCAATGTATGGGTGTTACACTCTATACATACAACAATAGTATAAAAGGCTGAGGAGAAAGAAATGGAAGATTGCCTTTGGAAGGTTCTTATACTATACATGAAGTGATACAATATCACTGAGATTAAGTTAAAGATTTATTCTGTAATCAGAATCAACCATCATAACAAAAGAGCACTATAATTGGTAAGCCAAAAAAAGAAGATAAAGCAGAAGCATCAAAATACATGGCTGATCCAAAAAAAGCAGGCAAACAAGTACATAATGTATTTCCACTTACATAACCCTTCAGAAAATGCAAATGGATGTGTACTAATAAGAAGTAGAGCCTGGGGGCGGGCAGAGGGCGTGCAGGGAATGGGATGAGCAGGTAGAACAAGATTTCAAAGAATGACTAGCTATCCGCACCATATTGATTTCTGTGGTGGTTTCTCTGCTATATAAATATGTAAAAACTTACCAAGTTATAAAATTTAAGTTTGTGCAGTTATCTGTTAATTATTCTTCAATCATCGTATAAATACATTTCTGAAAACAATAAATTATCATCCTAATAAAGATTATGAACCAGGAGGGCTGTATGGACTAGAAACCAACTGATGGCATATAGAAAAAAGAACACAGAGAATGAATGTCAGTTTTGGGTGGCTAAAAATGGATTAATAAAGAAAGGAATAAAAGAAGAGTTAAGATAGAGTTGTACTGTCCAATAAGGTAGGCACTAGCCACGTGTGGTTACTGAGCACTTGAAATGTAACTAGCTCAAACTAAAATTTGTTACAGGTATAACACACTGGATTTCCACCCCCATCATATTAAAAATAATAAAATATATTATTTTATATATATAAAATAGGAGGGGCAGAGGAAAGAGAAGTTGGCTCCCCACTGAGCAGGGAGCCCAATGTGGGGCTGGATCCTGGGACCGATCTTGACCTGAGTTGAAGGCAGACACTTAGCTGACTGAGCTACCCAGGTGCCCCAATATTTTTAGATATTAGCATAGCTGTGGGTTTTTTTTTTACTTTTTTTTATTTAATTTTATTTTAATGCTAGGATAGTTAATATACAGTGTTATATTAGCTTCAGGTGTACCATATTCAATAATTCCATATATCACCCAGTGCTCATCTTCAGTGCACTCCTTAATCCTCATCATCTATTTAACCAATCCTGCTACCACCTCCCCTCTGGTAACCATCAGTTTGTTCTCTATAGTTGAGTCTGTTTCTTGGTTTGTCTTTTTTATCCCTTTGTTTGTTTTGTTTCTTAAATCCCACATATGAGTGAAATTGTCTTTCTCTGACTTATTTCATTTAGCATTACCCCACACTCCACCATCATTTACCTATCATCACCAGCAGCTAGCCACACAGGAGACCCAAGCTACTCTGTAGCCATACTTAGCAACTAACCTGAGAGCTCTTCCTGAGCAAAGCCTAATCAGTCTTCCAAATCTGTTCCTGTTCCCCATGGCTAGCTTCAATTTTATTTTCATGTTTTCCTGATAGAGCTGAGAATTTTCTCTGTTGGTGACAGATCCAAATTCTCTACCCTCAGTAGGAATGCAGTCTATCAGATGGGTGGTGTGTACTTCCGTACACTTAAGAAGAACAACAACTGCCAAGAAATAAAGTACACCTTACACAAATTATACATATGTACCGACTTCAGCTGTAAGTTATGAATTCAGGACCCAGTAGAGTGCCAAAAATAACTGATCATGCTGTTTTGCTATATGAATATTTATAGAATTGATTGACAAACTTTTAAAATTAATCTTAATGTTCCTTAAGGTTGTCACTCAGCAATTTGCTTCAGTGGAAGATGTGACATTCATTTTGATTTATTAGCTGCCTGCAGAGTTTTTATTAGTCAGCCATATGTTTTACCCTCCTTAAAAAATTTGGAAACCAATCCCCATCTTCTTATGTGCACATTTAAAGAGACTTTGCTTAAATCACCCTTTGATTAACTTGCTACCTACAATTAGTCAGAATAAAATAGGTTGTGTAACAGTAACAATCAACACAGACATTTCAATGGCTTAGCACAAAAGTTTATCATTCATGCTAAAAGTTCACACAGTCAAAAAGTCATTACACATCATCTTATTTTGCATTATCTCCACTCAAAAGAAGGGGCACCTGGCTGACTAAGTCAGTAGAGTATGGGACTCTTGATATCAGGGTTGTGAGTTTGAGCCCCATGTTTGGTGTAGAGATTACTTAAAATAAAAGTAAAATAAAAGTAAAGTAAAATAAAATAAGGACTAGAGATCTGAGCACATTTGAGTTTTATCAGATATGGAAAAGAGGGATGAGGGAGAATTAAGGGTTTAGAAAAACTCCTAAATCTCTAATATCAGCAACCAGGTAATTGGTGATGATTTCAAGTGAATAAAGAAAAAGAAAACTTAAAGCTTTAAGTACCTTAAAGTAAATGGTAAACATACTAAAAGAAAATATAGGTAAATATCTGTATAACTTTGTGAAGGAATAAAGTTATTAAACTTGAAATAAAGTTATGAAAGGTATCAACTCTAAAGGACAGATTTTTGAACAAAAATTTTGAAGATATTTTGCTTAAAAAATTTTGAAGATATTTTGACAGACACTTATAAAATCAAGAAGATAAAATGAAACCTAGAGCAAAGTATTATCAAAAAATGTGGCAAAGAGATAGTATCTTCAGTAAATGAAGACTTACAAATCAGAAAAGTAAACTGCAATTTCCTAACATCCAAAACATACAAATAGCCTATGTGAAAAATTGTTCAACTTCATAAAAATTTTAGAAATGTAAATTAAAATAACATGTTTAAAATAGCAAATTAATAAATATTAAAGAAGGATAATATGCAATACCATGAAGGATATATGAAAACAATCATTCCTACACTCTTCTTGTGGAAATATATATTAGCAGAATCTTTCTTGAAAGCAATTTGATCCTACATACCTTAAGCTTTAAATATGCATGTGCCCTCTCACTGAGAAATTTCACTTCCATACTTACCACAGAAGGTTTGACTTAATATAAAAGCAAAGATCCGGAACCAAATTAAATGCCCGATAGAAGCAATTTGTTAAATTAATACCCAAATATCTACAAAATGGATTATTATCCTGCTATTAACATTATGAAATGAATATTGACAGGTGAAAAGCTTACAATATGTAAAGTTGAATTTATAGTCTTTAATAGTTTTATGAACCTATTTTTATAAAACTATATGTATATATTTAATAATATACCAGATCCTACATGAAATCCCCATGTATAAATATAATGTTTAGCTCTGTCAGTCAGGGTCCACCAGGAAATAGATGGTACCTTCTATTTGGATAACTCAAGTAAATTTAATTTTAAAAATGAAATGTAGCTATGGCAGGAGGAATGGTACAAGAAACCAGAAATGGCATGACCCAAGCAGTCACACTCACTGTACTGGCGACATGAAATGAGAGAATAGAAGGCAGTTCTTATGATAAGCCCCGATAATCCTCACCTGCTCCCCTTTTCTCTTGAGTGTAGGTTGCACTTTGGGACACACTTCTAATGAATGAACATGGCAGAAGGAATGCAAGGTCACATCAAAGATTAGGTTTAAAGAGACAGTGGCTTTCATTTTGGTTCTCTTTTGCTCACTGCCATGGTCTCTCATCATTTGAACCAGGGGAAGCAAACTGCCATGTTATGAGCAGCCCTATGGAGGGACCCACACGACACGGACAGGAATTGATGTCCTCAGTCCAACAGCCTATAAGGAACTGAAGTCTGCCAACAATCACAGAAGTGAACTTGGCAGACTATCTTCCAGCCCCAATAAAACTCAGTGACTGAAGCTCCAGCCAAGAGATTGACTACAACCTCATGTGAGACCCCAAGGCAGAGGCACCCAAGTAAACCCATCCTGGATTCTTGACTCACAAAAAGTGTGAGTTAAATTAAGTGTTTATTATTTTCATATGCCAAGAGGGGTAATTCATTACACAAAAATGGATAACATAAAGAGAGTCATACAGAGCAGACAACCTTGTGACCAATAGTGACCAAATATTGAGGGATGCCATTAAACCCATACAGGGAGGAAATCAGAAGAACCAATATCTTCTCTTTACTCTACTCCCCTCAGCTGATCTAGTGGTAGAGAGCAGGATGCAGAACAATAGAAGGAATCTGGTAGGGCAGAAGGTATGGGGGATAATGATACTTTGTATCTATTATATTATGTACTATATATGAAAAGGTCTGGAAGGATACTGTACACACTCAACTATGGTGTTTATCTCTGGGTAGTGGGATTATGGTTATATAATTTTTTTGTTGTTGTTTCAAACAAAATTAAATGAGTTGTTAAATGGCATTTCAAAAATCATATGCTCATCTTGACTACTCAATCATGTTATGCATTATGTTTTAAGAATTCCATTATATTAAGCCAGTTGCATGTTTCTGAAGTAAAATCTTCATTAAAGTGTTTCTGACTACTGTTTACTCTGACCTTATTCGACTGTTGCATTCTTCACTTCTAAAAGACCAATAGACTACTATTTTGCCTTTCCTGCTGCCATCATCAGATTTTAGGATCAGTACTATATTTGGGAAACAGTTCATCCTCCCCTCTACTTGAGATCAGATTTGTGTAATAAACAGTTTTTCTTAGTAGTTTAAGTCAATTATTCACATGGGTATAATTTCTTGCATTGGGATTTTTAGTAGTTGATAATTTTCTATTTGTCTTTCCCTGAATTGGTTTGTTCAACTTAATGTCTTGTTTCAGTTTGATAGTTTTTATTTCTCTAAGAATTATTCATTTCAGTTGTTGTAAAGCTGCATTGTTTTTCAAAATAATTGCAAAATAGATTTGTATTGATTGCTATGTTTACTTTTTATTTCTCAGTGTTTTATTTGGTGTAATCTTCATACATTTATTACATCAATGGTAATTAATTACTTTAATGTTTTCCAAATAAACAATTAGATTTTGTTTATCAGTTCTCTTTTTCCCCTCATTTTGCCATACAGGTATTTTTGCCTTTATTTGTAATTTCTTTCTACATTTCTGTAATATATTAAAATCTCCAGCAGTAGACCTAACGTATTTTATTTACCTATATTTTCCTTCTTTTGACAAATACCTGTTCTGCTACTTCTAAATATTTCTAAGCTCTTTTGACTGAAGAACACATAAATTATTAACACTATTGCTGAATATTTATAAATTTTAAGAACTGGGAAAAGTGTTATAGCTAGCATTTTTCAAACTCAGGTCATAATTCATTAGGGCAAATAGAAAATAACTTACAGAATCACAGAAATCATTTTTATAAAGAAATAAAGTAGAATAAAAAAGACAGGAAAATAAAATACATTACTATATGGCAAGTATAAATGCTGTTATATCAAATGTCTGTTTTGGTTATACAGTATTATCGTGCATGCTTATGTGAGCATACATGTGATTTGTGTATATAGAGTGACAATTTTTTTCTATCATAGGTAGCCAAAGTTTAAAACAAAGTTTGAAAAAATAAAGCTTAAAAAACAGTACCATGGATAAAATGCCTCAAACTCCCATTTGAAACATAAGAAATATGAGATCTAGGAGATTATGTTCACCCAATGTCACATATAATAAAGCTGACATGAATCTGTGGAATACCCAAAGCATTGGTCTTTCCACTAGAAAACAATATAAAAGAATACTAAACATTAATTATTCAATTAATTTAAATTATGAGGGAAATACCTTACTACTGTGATTTTCATTGAAAATTATAATTTCTCTGAGTATCTCAAAGGTTAAGGTCAGAATGTTCAAGGCATGACCCAAACAAGGTCCACACATTGCATTTAGCTGATGACTCTTATGACCCGAATATGTACATAATATTACATACATCCCTCTTTTCCCTTTGCTATTTTTTCCTATCTATTGAAGAAACTAGATCACCATTCAGTGTAAATTATCCCACATCTTGCTGATTGCATCCCCATAGTGTGATTTAAAAGGTTCCTCTATCCTCTGTATTTTCTATAAACTAATAGTAATATATAGTGGTTTTGATTATTTTTAGAAAGAATAATTTATAAGGAGTGTTGTGTATCTCCAATTGCACAAATCAAGTCATACAGTGCATAGTTGTAACTCACATAATACAAAATTGTTTAGTAGACTCAACTATAATTTTTTCATCCATTATAAAGTGAAAATTCAGCTTTTTACTTAATGATTTCAGCCATCATCAGTGATTATTGCTCAGATATATCCTTAGAATTTTCAAAATTGAAGATTTTATTTATACTTTCCCCTCTGCATTTATTAGTTTGGCTTTTACTACATAGAGATGTTGCCTCATCAGCTAGATGCCAACTTTGAGGTACTGTATATAGTAAGCAGGTTAAAAATGTAGTTTTTTCCTTTATCAGTGTTTAGAAAGTGAACTGGTTTCATGGCATCCTCCAAAGTGACATATGAGGGTCTTACACACATATATATATATATATTTATATTAGTATATACTAATATATATTAGTATAAACTTATATCACTTGATGTTTTTAGCATTTCAATCAACTTTTGAATCATTACAATCTATTTTGTTGGTATATATTTCTACCATGACTTCATTAATTATATTAAGTTGTTTTTCTCATTTTTCTTTTAATTTACATGACATTTGAATACAACTGTTTTCTGATGATCCTGTTAATTAAGATGAAATTTTCTTCTACTTTTTAGAAGACATGCTATTAGGGTGAGCAAGTATAGCATTCGTGTCATAGTTTGAAGGGTCCCTCTTTTGTCATTACCAAGAAGTGTTAAAGAAAAAAGTAGCCTCTCAATACAGACATCTGCTAGCTCACCTTTTCTCCTTCACTGTATGTGAACTTTTGCTTTCCTTTTTCTTAGTTTCTAAGTTATGCTTAATTTACACTCTACTCATTTCTTCTTATTATAAGCTTTGTAAGAAGGGAACTTGGGCGATTACTTTTTAGAGATTTCAGATCAAGACTCTTTCATCGCTTTCTAATTCTCTTGTGGTCCCTTTGTACTCATCCATGATGTGGAGCCCAGGAAGGCTCCTGGCAATTTGGTTGGTGCTATTTTGGCCTAAACTTCAATTCATGAATGAAGTTCCCTGCTTTAAAGAGTGGGTGCTTGTTGATGATGATATATGGCTCCCAAGGTTATAATTCTGTCTTCTTCTTGATGTGAACATGACCACACTGCTGACTGGGGTCCTCACAGTTATATATAGCGATTCATGGAATTCTTCATCTAGTCTTAAAGATGCCTTTGGGTTTGTTTTTGTTTTTAATTTGCTACGCTACTATGTGTGTTTTTATATACTGATTCAAGAATAAAGAAGTACACCACTGTCCCTCCCATGAACAGCTTGCCCTTTTCTCCTGATAAGGCCTTTGAAACCTATAAAATTTTCACTGAGGTCCATTTTATTTACAAGAAAGTCTGCAATTACAAATTATAAAACCCATGTGGAAGACTGCTGTTATTATTTATATATGCCTCCTTTATTTGGGGACTATTTCTTAAAACTTGCATTAATATCACAAGCACATTATCAGTAATTATCATGACATTAATATATGTTTCTAGTTTCTTGCTCACCAGCATTTCCTGATTTCTTGTTCTCCAGTGTTTCTTTACTGGATTGTTTTTAAGCTTGTTGGGACATTTCTATGTACTTATTTATTTTTATTTATTTATTTTTATTATGTTATGTTAATCACCATACATCATTAGTTTTTGATGTAGTGTTCCATGATTCATTGTTTGCCTATAACACCCAGTGCTTCATTCAGTACATGCCCTCTTTAATACCCATCACCAGGCTAACCCATCCCCCCATCCCCCTCCCCTCTAGAACCCTCAGTTTGTTTTTCAGAGTCCATAGTCTCCCATGGTTCATCTCCCCCTCCGATTTCCTCCCCTTCATTTCTCCCTTCCTACTATTTTCTTTCTTTTTTTTTTTAAACATATAATGTATTATTTGTTTCAGAGGTACAGGTCTGTGATTCAACAGTCTTGCACAATTCACAGCGCTCACCATAGCACATACCCTCCCCAATGTCTATCACCCAGCCACCCCATCCCTCCCACCCCCCACCACTTCAGCAACCCTCAGTTTGTTTCCTGAGATTAAGAATTCCTTGTATCAGTGAGATCATATGATACATATCTTTCTCTGATTGACTTATTTAAAAAAATAAAACTGCATAAAAGTAGAATTTTTCCAAGTTTTTTTTTGTTTAAAATGTCTTCATTATATTCTATTTGGATAATTACCTAAATGGGTATGAATTTCTAAGTTCAGTTTATTTCCTTTCAAAACTTGACATAAAATCCCTACTTGGCATTAATTTTGTAAGAAGAAATTCATTGTCAATACAATTTCTATTCTTTAATAGACCTATTATGTTTACTCTCTAGAAGCATATTGGATTTATTAGTATTTATAAACTTCACCAAAGTATATCTATATGTTTCTTTTCAAAATATATTCTTAGTTCGGAGCCCTTTTCAATGGAAAAATTAGTTTTTTATGCAATTCAGTTCACATATTTTTTTATCAGATTATTACTCTCCATCTATATTTTAAAATTTTCTAACTACTAACAAGTACTAGATATTATTAATCTTCTTTTACTTTTTGCTTTTCTATAATAATTTCTATCATTTCTATTTATTAACAATGTCAAAGAAGAGTTTATACTCTGGATTACTGAACTCTCCGTCTTTCTGCTATTATGTAATTCATATTACTTATAATTTCAGTAAACATTTTAATTCTGATATTTCTATTTAATTATATGACTGTTTCTATTTTAGACAAGCATCATTTCTCTTTTATAGAACAGTATTCTCTTGAATCTCTGAGCATACTAATTCCAATTTTTTAAAGTTATCTTTTTTTTTAATTAATGAGTTCTATTTCTGTACTTGTTTATTTGTGTATCTTCTGAGGTGCTTTCCTTTTGCTATATTGCATTCCCATATATGTCTGGTTAGTCCCAGTTTTCTTTTGTGTATATATACTCACATTTACCTGCATACTTATTATCAATATAGATGTTGGTTATTAACTTGGTATCTAGAAAGATTTGGTAAAGAGGTAGGTAGGTAGATAGTAACCCATTCAAACAAATTTTATCTAAGAATTACTCACTAGTTATGGGGTCTGTTTTCCCTTCAGGTCTCTTCTAAAGGGGATTCTGACAATACGGCTCTGTGAATTAAATACACAGGTTGCACCAACAGACTGGATTTCTTTCAGGATAAATGGAATGGAATAAACTGAGAAAAATTGAAACCTTGCTTTATTAAGCAAGGTCTTACCTAAAGACATAGAACTTGATTTCATGGATTCATGGAAAGTACTTTGCTTTCACGTACTTTGGGCGAAAGTGCTTCGCTCTCCCTGCTTCTCTCCTCTTCTTCCCTATGTGCGCATCTTGAGTGCCTTATACTCTATTCCTCTTCCACTTCCCATCTCGTGCATATTCTATGATCCCCGAAAAGTAGAATGTTTCCAGTCATTAATTATATGGCTGTGTTTACCAAGCTTTTCCTGAAGCCAATACCTCAGCAGTTTTGCTGTGTATGCTGAGCCTGTTCTGGCCCAGATCTAGCTTTCAATTAATTATCCAGTTACTTGTCCTAAGATCTGCTCTTACTTCCAGCTCTTGCTGACTCTGAGGTTGGACATTTTTTTCCAATTTGCATTTGGGTTGACCTCTGATACCCCCCACTGTGGCAGCTTGCTCCTACACAGGGCTCTGATGCTTGTTCTCTGCCTCAGAATGTTTTCAGGTCATTCCCATTATAACTGCTGTAAACCACACACACACACACACACACACACACACACACACACACACCTTAAAATATATTATTTTCTATGGATCTCCCTCTTCTCTATTTTGCAGTAACCTATAGTTTTGTTTCTATATCTATTGCATTTCAACGTGATTTAAAGACTCAAAGGTAGCAAATGAAACCATCAGGTTACCATCTTGGACTAAAGGTCTGCCCATTGCCATACAGGTATAACAACACGTTTTGAATATTCATTTATCTTTACCATATGATAGGCAATCTGATTTCTAATGAAAAAGAGGCAAATTTATTTTATTAAAATTAGGTTGCTTGTTTCCTTGAGGCTATTGTTTGCTGTACCTTATTTAGTATTCTCAGTCCTCCAACTAAAGGAAAAACTTGAAATCACTTCAGGATATTATTTTGTAAAGGATGACATTTAGGAGAGTATCAAAATCTTGGTAGCTACATTCTTCTGCTCAGGTTCAGCGAGACATGATTTTAATCTTGATTCTATCACTCATGGGGTTTGTGACCATGGAGAAATAACTTCTTTTTCCTCAATGGTACCTATCTGCAAGGGTTATCAAGAAGAACAAATTAGGTAGTGTCTGGAAACCCCTTGTATAGTGCCTGGTAGATAGCAAGTATGTAGCCCTTGGTTCTACATATTAACTTGTTATTGTAGTAATGTAAGAAATGCATTTGCATGAGAATAATTAAATCATGCCAAAACCTGAAATTTAAATACAGAAATGGAATACTTATATTTTAGAAAATAATTATCAGAAACCAAATAGCACCTTTAAGATACCCAATGCCATCTTAAAATGGTTCCCCTTTCTCCGCATCCCCGCCAACATCTGTCATTTCCTGACTTGTTAATTTTAGCCATTCTGACTGGTGTGAGGTGGTAGCTCATTGAGGTTTTGATTTGGCTTTCCCTGATGCCGAGCGAAGTTGAGCACTTTTTCATGTGTCTGTTGGCCATTTGGATGTCTTCTTTGGAAAAATGTCTGTTCAGGTTTTCTGCCCATTTCTTGATTGGATTATTTGTTCTTTGGGTGTTGAGTTTGAGAAGTTCTTTATAGATTTTGGATACTAGCCCTTTATCTGATATGTCATTTGCAAGTATTTTCTCCCATTCTGTCGGTTGTCCTTTGGTTTTGTTGACTGTTTCTTTTGCTGTGCAAAAGCTTTTTATCTTGATGAAATCCCAATAGTTCATTTTTGCCCTTGCTTCCCTTGCCTTTGGCAATGTTTCTAGGAAGAAGTTGCTGTGGCTGAGGTCAAAGAGGTTGCTGAGTGGTGGGGGGTGGGAGGGATCTGGTGGCTGGGTGATAGACATTGGGGAGGGTATGTGCTATGGTGAGCGCTGTGAATTGTGCAAGACTGTTGAATCACAGATCTGTACCTCTGAAACTAATAATGCAATATATGTTAAGAAAAAAAAAGAAGAAGATAGCAGGAGGGGAAGAATGAAGGGGGGTAAATCAGAGGGGGAGACGAACCATGAGAGAGGATGGACTCTGAAAAACTGAGGGTTCTAGAGGGGAGGGGGATGGGGGGATGGGTTAGCCTGGTGATGGGTATTAAAGAAGGCGTGTGTTATATGCAAACAATGAATCATGGAACACTACATCAAAAACTAAAGATGTAATGTATGGTGATTAACATAACAATAAAAAATTTAATAAAAAAATGGTAACAACACAATAGATGTAACACTCGGGTAAAGAGAACTTAGGCAGAATTGCTCTGTTTAGAAATGGGTATATCCTCAGGTTTGCAATATTTAATTATCTTCCCCATGATCTGATATTGCTTTTATGATCTTATTATAGATTTGGAGTGCCCTGGATCACTTCCTGACCCATGTATATACCTCTTTTCACAACCCAGCACTATTTCTACCTTTCATCTGTCAGGCGTATGTTGTGTAGTCCAGACCCACTGCTCTACCAGGCTTCTTCATGGTCTCTCCTCCAGTGCACTGGGCTAACAGCACTATCCCTACTGTGCTTTGGATTATAGCTACAAACTGCCTGGTAGTATTTAAATTCGAATTACTCAGTATTTCTCTTTCTTTCCTCAGCTCCTATTCAAAGCCAGAAACCTATTATCAGAATGCCCAAGCAACATTTTAGAATTAAATAATATGTATTTTATTTTCATATGAAATTACTGCATACTGAAAAATTTGAATACTGAAGAAAAACTGCAATCTCTTGTATATGCATTTTGATATAATATTTCTTTTTCACAGACACACATCATTAAAATATTTGTCCTACATATAGTGACATTAAAAAAAAAAATTATGCCTAGAAAAGTTTCAGTGTTAGTTATAAGGCTGCCTCCAAGCAGATGGGTTCTTCTTTGAAGTTCATTCAAAGGGCTCCAGTGTAGTAAATGAGATTACTGTTTAAAAAAAAAGGGGGGGGGGGTGGGGGGTGGGGACTAGGAAAGGAAGAAAGCAGAAATGGCAATTTTTCTTCAGTTCTCCAGTTTACTGTATTAGGCAGCTATATACATGAATCAGTTTAAACAAATGTCTGACTGTCTTATATTCAGTCGTATCTAGTGTTAGAAATTGCATGGCCTCCCTAGGTAATCTGCTCCATTATTTTACTTTCCAAACTTTTCTATAAATTGAGGTTAGGGTATCAGTTGGTATTCTCCTTAATGAACAATGGCTTATTTTTCTTTCATTTGAAAGACGTTTCATTGAAATTACATATTGACACTCAAACTAATATTTTACATTCTAAAATGGTGCCCTGAGGGCTGTTTAAATAGTTTTCAGAAACATCACTTCAGTTAATCTTCTTGCTGACATTTGTGGAATTCGCTCTTGCTGTATTTTCTAAAAACTGAGAGGAGTCTTTTTGTGTTGAAAATACGGTTTTAGTAATATTCACATCTACTTGTAGTTGAAGATTGCTCTCCCTGGGCCTTATAAACACAACTCATATGTTTGTATTAGCACTTGTCACTTCCATTCTTCAGCCAGCCCACAAACAAATCAGTCTCTGAAACCAGTCTGAATAAAATTATTTCATTTCTTCCAGGGGACTACATAAATAATAAAGCCAAATATCTTGGTTTGGCATGCAAAGTTCTCCATGAGCTGATCCCAGTTCATCTCTCAAGCTTGTCCAACAGCAGATCCCACCTCATTTGTTTGATCAAGTAGCAGCAAATTCTTTTTGGAATACTAAATACATACAAATAAATACCTCACTCATGCTTCTTCCTATGTATATATGTCCTCCATGTGCACCTCCTTCCTCTTGCTAATTACACTCACTTGGATGTGAAAGCTGGGTGTACACAGTACCTTCCTGAAAGGCTCTCTGACATGTTTCCTCCAGACTTTATCAGATATCCCTGTTCTGTATCCATCATGCTTTTAAAGTCCTTTTAAAATAAGGGTATGCCATAGTTATTATTTTACTTCTAAATGATACTCCAATGCTTGGTGTACATTAAGGACCTAATGCAAGTGTATTAAACTATTAACTGAAGCTCCTTTAATACACAACTGTATTGATTACCAAAGTAAGCTCTGTCTAAAGTATTTGTACACTAGGCCTGATCCTAAATGTAAAAAAATGAGTGGTGTCTGGGTGGCTCAGTTAAGTGTCTGCCTTCAGCTCAGGTCATGATCTCAGGTCTGGGATGGAGCCCCAAGTCAGGCTCCCTGCTCAGTGGGGAGTCTGCCTCTCTCTCTGCGCCCCCCCGCCCCGCCCCACTCATGCTTGTGTGCACTCTCTCCTTTCTCTCTCTCTCTCTGAAATAAATACATAAAATCTTTAAAAAAAAAATGAGAGCACCCCAATCAGGAGAGTGAGGTTGCTGAAAACTCTTCTACTACAAGAAAAGGCAATAAAGAAACCTTATAAGAAATTATGGTGAAAGACAGATTTCCAGTAAACATATGAAACTTCGGAAAAATGTTTTATATGTTCTCAAAAACTCAAATTCTGTAAATATGTAATAGGGGTATTCTATATTTGGCATCTGTCTGGGTTGTCTTCAATGCCAATTTTCTGGTTTGAAGAGTTTAAAGAAGTTCAGTGCACTTTTATGGAGATACGTAGGCTCACAGAGTATGCCAAAAACAAAGGCAGATTTCAAACCACCTCCTTTCCTACCAAATCACAGAGGAGAACAAATAAAGGGAAGCTCAAAGCCAAGAGTGGTAAGTTCTGGCCCCTGTTGGTAGACGGCTGAATGTTGGAGAAGAAGGAAAAAGTGTAGAGCTTGGAGGACAGGTCTTTATATTGCTAAGCAGGTCACAGTGATCTGGAAGAGAGCTAGAACTTCCTTCAGGCCCATGCAAGCAGGGTTGGGGGAGAGCACTTCTTGTGGCCACAGGTGGTTCCTGGGGGAAACACCCACACCTGACACCTGCCTTGAGGACAAAGTGGGTATGAATCTTAATGGGAGTGGCCAAGTTCAAGGTAGAGACTAACCAAATGAATTAGGGGAGAAGATGGGTGACTAGGGTATGACTTGGGAAGTCTTAATCACATCAGAGATTAAGCAAATAGGCCTCTCCAGTCAGAGCAATATCTCTAACCACCCAGCTCACACTTCCCAGGCAAACATAGCTACAGTGGCCACTTCCAAAAAATTATAATCCAGGAAGCTACAACCATCATTTCATTTTACTGCCTGTATTAGTCAAGGTTCTCCAGAAAAAAAGGAATCAATGGGATATAGATAGATGATAGATGGATAACAGGGATTGTCTCACACTGTTACAGAGGCCCAGAAGTACCACAATCAGCCATCTGCAAGCTGGAAACTCTAGAAAGCCAGGCAGTACTATAATTCAGAGTCTGAAGTCATGAGAACGAGGCATGGTGTTGTCTCAGAGCTCTGCTGTTCAAAAGTAGAAGATGGACATCTCTGCTCAAGGAGAGGGGAAGGTGGAGAGGAGAACTAGAGGGAGGGAGGAAGGGAGGGAGGGAGGGAAAATTTGCCCCTCCCCCACCTTTTTGTTCTGTTCT